>NW_021940534.1:1173590-1735852 GCF_001715985.3 Manacus vitellinus
GGGGGGGAAAAAGCGGTGCTCGGCCGGAGGTAGGTATCAGCCTCCGGGGCGGAGGTGCTGCCGTGCGTGTCCCAATCTGCCCTGCTGAGCGGCCCTACCCCCTCTCCGGGGCCCTTCCTGGGGCGCAAGGTGGTTTTCGGGGATTGCTATTTCATCTCATGTACCCCTCTGCCATGATTAGTGGTGAAGAAAAGCAAGACAGCAGTGCTAGGTGCTGTGCACCACCCCTTAAGGCCCCGTGGCATAAAAAAACCCCCCAAAAAACCAAACCAAAACCAAAACAAAAAAAACCCACCTCACATCCAGGTAAAGGGGACGGTAAGACCATAATAGCATTGTTACTCCCCAAAGATTCCTCACATCATTCATCTGGCCAGGAACCACAAAAGCTCTTAGACAAAACAGCTGTGAAAATTTTTGTTTCACACAACACCAGTTAAAAACACGTTTTAAATCAGAAGCAAAATAATGATTGGAAACAGCTAAAATGTCTCAGACTAGAAAATAAGAATACATATTTTTGCAAGAAAATTTATTGTAGGATTCTTTAGCAGAGTTTCTAGCTAGCTTGAGAACAGGCTTTGAATATTAAGATCTCACACTGGACTCAAAGTACACTGTCGTGAAGTGTGGAGAAAAATCCTGAATTCCCAATACCTCCCTGGTAGGTCACCTACATTATTGAGACTGTTTACAAAGATACAAGCTAAATTATTGGTTTGCTTGCAAAAATAATACATGGGTTCCTCATACAGCCTCTGGTCAGCATTGGATAAAATACTGCTTTCCACTAGGTTGACGACACCCAGTGACATCAGTGGAGTTTCTCACCTTTACACTTTGTAAGTAATAAATCACACTGTGTTTTTCCCCTGCAGCCCCAAAGCTATGATCAAATCTGTTCTACCCTATACCAGCACCATCTACAGAGGCTCGCAGTGGGTTTCGTGTCAGGAATAACCACTGGGTTTTGCTTACACTCTTGGTATTCATATGCAGCAGCATGAAAAACTGGGACTGGGAGCAGTCAGTAGCTTCTGGCTGCCCCACCTGTCAGCACAGTATCTAGCAGGATTTCAACACCCAACTGTTGTATTTTGCATATAAATATCAATTTGTTTAAACTACAAAGCAAGTAAAATATTCTCATGTTTCTAGACACGGGTTAAAGCAGAACGAATAAAAACTAAACTGATAGGCAGACATAGAAAGAAAAAGCTTTAGAAAAGCTTTTCATTTGGTTGTGTTATGTTCTGCAAGGTCTTGACTGCCATGAATAAAATTTATCTCCAGGTGAGGAGTTAAGTCTTTTCTTAATGAAAGCAGCCACATCAATTTAATCTTGATTGAAAAAGCGTTTATGTGGGATGGTCAGAAGAGTATTATTTCCTGAAAGAAAACTGTACAAAAGTGCTATTTAGAGCTGCTTAATAAAGCAAGTGTGAGAACAAGATGTGAAACTCTATAAAAGCATTTTACTACAATTTCTTAGCTGTTTCCTCAAAGTTAATTGCTTCCACCCCTAATCCTCCAGTGCTGGACTGAAAGTACCTTCCAGCTCCCCAAACTTTTAGGCCTAAATGTAAAGCGAGAGCACTTAGCTTCCGTCTAAAAAATGAAGTTTTAAGAGCATTGGCAAGACTTCTCCGTGTTTTACAACTTAAAAAGCCTTGAAACTCCATTCTGTTTCCTGCAGGCTCCATGAGGCCGGGGATGAAGCACGGGACGCGAGGTGGCAGCGCTGAGCCTCTTCTGCCAGACGTGGGAAAACGCGGAGCTAGCGAACCCGCGATTATTATTTTTTTAATTATTTTTTTCCCCTATGGTTTTACCGAGCAGTATAACGCTGCAGCTTTCTGGCTGAAACTCTGTAGGTTTGCATCAGAGAGCGGCAGTGCTCACGCAGTCACCTGTACGCCGCCGGAACGGTGTGCGATTGATGCTAAACCCCGTTGTGGAAATTAAGGGCACGGGCACGGCTAACACCGTTTTCACGCACTGGGACCTGCAGTTTGCCTTGCACACGGAGCAAGAGAGCTTGTTCAGAGCCAACGTTCTGGACAAATCTACTGCAGAACTGGGCTCCGCAAGCATTGATCCCAGGATTCCCATCCCTGGAACTGTTCAAGACAAGGTTGAATGGGGCCCTGAGCAACATGATCTAGTGGGTGGTATCTCCGCCCATGGAAGGGGGGTTGGAACTAGATGATCTTTAAGGTTCCTTCTGACCCAAAACATTCTATGAATCTACGAATGATTCCAGTTTTTATGTGTGAATCAGCCTGCAGGCCCCATCGGTTAAAATATCTTAAGGGCACTCAGATTTAGCACAGTAGCAGACTTTCCCCCTCTTCTTCTGTTTTAAACAGAGGATTACGAGTGCTCAGGCTTCTTTAACTGCAGCCCTTGCAGCTGATCTTTTCCACACCCCCAGCTCTGTAGGCTGTGGGAAATGCTTTGCAGCCTGCTCCGGCGGAGCTCTCGGGAGCAGACCTTCCCTCCTGCGAGCGTGTTCCTGCGTGCCCTTGCAGGCGCGGAGCCCTCCCCTGCCTTGACGGTGCGCAGCGAGAAGCCCCCGCAGCTCCCTCAGTCGCTTTTTACCCCCAGTCACGGGGACCCGGCAAGCTCAGCCCGCCGCTGGGGAGTGCGGGTTAATTAACACGCGCGTTGATTCCATGCTGTAACCTGAGCAGACACCCCCACGCCGCTGTGCACCACCCCCCCTTGCAGGGAATGCGCGGTGGGAGCTCCGCGGCCGCGCAACGCCCGCAGCGGATGTGCCGGGCATCGCGCGGCTCTCCGCGACCCACCGCCGCCGACCGAGGGCCCCGTCACCCCGTGGTAGGCATCCACAGAGTGGGGAGAGGTGGCATCTTATTTACCTCGAAAAAACCCCTGTTTTACTTCTGAGTGTTTTCCTGTCTGCGACCAACATTCACCTCCATAGCACGTGTTTTCCCCTGGCGTTTTGCTCCGCATTTCAAATGAGTGTATTGGGGTTATTTTAGCCTTCTTGAACTGCAAACTACAAGGCCAAGAGAGCAGAGGTGTGCTGCTAAAGAACACGTCCCCCACCACCTTTCTATTAAGAAAACGAAGTAGATGAGATAGTTGCCATTAAGGGGGGGGAAAAAAAGCCATAGCTTTAAAAATAAAGTCATAACAGATATTCACGATCAAAGAAGAGCATGCTTAAGGATCAGAGGTGTAAACTGAGACATGAAAGTGGGCCCTCCTTCTTAGTCCTGTTTGTGAGAAGAAAACTCCTTTGTACAGTTGCATCACTCCAATTCACAGCATACTTTTATTTAACGTGATTCATAAATGCTTTGAACTCTGTCCGATAGCTTTGTGGAGAAGAACTTTTATTACTGGGAAGTGTTTTATGGAGGATATTATTTACTTAGGAGTGAAAATCTGTTGCCTAAAGTTGTATGGTATTGCTTCCTTCAAGACTGTATATTCACTGGGATTTTACTTGAATACAAGCCTTCACATAGACACTCAGTGCTCCTATAATGAGAATACCAAGACATTTCTCACTCATTTAATACAATAAGTAGGTAAAAAGCCATTTGCATATACATATTTATATTAATTCAGATATTTATCACTTATATGGAAATGCTTGGTTTGGGAAGGCAGAAACATCTCTCCAGTGATTTTTAATAAGAAAATACGATAAGACCTTCTACTCTTTATCCACTTTGGTAACTTTTTAAGTTTAAACTTGTTCTCTAAGAATAACACAAGTTCAAAAAACTCTTTTAAAAATAATACTAAAAAAAGAAACTTGAAAAATAAATTGTTTACATTTACTTAAAAGGAGAATTGCACCCCCTATTCAATTCTATAAGATTTAGTAAACTTTTGTTTTGTTTTGTTGGGTGGTTTTTTTTGGTTGGTTTTTTTTGTTTTTTAACAGCTTCATATAAGAAAAGCTTTTAGTTAATTTTTAAAGCCGTTTTGGTAAGCCTTTTCTGCAAAGTGAAAAGCAACATAGCCACAAGGTTGAAGAGGAATTACCGGTCTGCTGCATATGTAGCAGCAGATTGCATATGCATGAGCTGCAGCTGCGTGAAGGCCACCCCAGGAAGGGGAGCCCAAGAGGAGAGCCAGTGGAGGGGAGCAGAAGCTCCGGGCTGCCTGCAGCCATCTCTCTGACAGGGCCGAGCCTTTCTCCCTGCAGGGGGATTAGGGAAGGAGCGCCCCACTTCTTTGGACCACTTTCTGAACGTGTTCCTCTCTTCCGCCCCTTACTCTCCCTCCCAGGCATCTGTGTTCTCCTTCCTGCTGGTTCTCACCTTTCTCTGCCTTGTCCTTCGACCTTATCAGTACCACCCCTCTAACGTTCAGCTCATCTTTTCCTGCCATCTCTATGAAAGAGCAAACAGCTGCACGAAGACAGTTCAGCAGAAGCCCGCATAGTACCAAGAATGAAGCAATATTTCTGCCCACTTCCACAACATGATGATGTCACCCAGATTTTAGCATCATTGATAAGACAGAGCTACAAAACCACTGTGCATTGAATTAAATTTGGGTTGTTTTTAAAGACCTTTAAGTGGGTTGTTACATGCTATTAAATTCAGAATGTCTTTTTGTATTAAGCAAAATGTTGCTTATACTTAGTACTCCTGGAAAGGAGGCATAAGATAATCCCTGTGTACACAGAAAAAAGGGTTCTTTTAAAATTTAAGCCTTAGCATTTCTAACTTGGTTTTGCAAGACTATTTCTTGAGTGATATATTCAATATAATTAAATTAAAGAAAAAAAGAAAAATATCCTTCATACTATTTAGTTGTGAAAATTGTCTTTTTTTTTTTTTCTTTTGCAAACTGGGTTATTAACAGGTAGCTATCCACAGGATCCAACTCTAAGTAAAGAAAACTCCTTTGGCAACCTGCAGGCAGTTGGGTTTATCTATGTACTCTAAGATGGTTCTGACAGAGGTAGACAAAGAGTGGTCTACCATTTTCTGATATTTCAACCCTAGACATTATTTAGCATTTTTTATCATAAAATTGCCTTTGTACTCAAAAATTCATCCCCTTCATTGAGCCCCATAGTCTTTAGACATTAAGGGATTAATTCCTGTCAAAAAAATTTTACTTATTTTTTCTGATTTGGTGTTTCTGATGCACCGATCAAAAAAGCTGCAGCAGGTTCTGGTGGGAAGAGGCAACATACATTTAAATCTAAAATGAATGGGAGAAAAAACTAATTTTTTTTTCCCCTTTTGTGCTCAGGATAAATAGAAGTCTGGCTTTCATCCTGGTTTCCTTCCATATAATTGTTCTTAATGATGGTGGTGGTGTGACAACTAGTAAGTAGATTATTTTTTTTAATCTTTTCCAAATAGATTGCTCAAATGATACCACTCTGTACTTGCCAGGGTCTGTTCTATAATCTCTGTTACCTACCTTGCTTATGCTGCTTGTGCAGAATAAATTTACTGGTTTGATATTAAACATCAATATTCATTGAAAAAACAAATATATTTTTGAAAAGCTCGTTTTCTCCAAGAATTGTACCTTTTTGAACAGAATGTCAGAAAAATGTGGAGGAGTTCTGCACTACCTTATGTAATCCTGATCTAGCTATCATGCTCAAGAACTGTATATATGAGTAATCTTGATGTGCAGGTGTGCTCAAGTGAGGCAGGATGTCTGAATTTGCGTTACCTTATAGAGTCTGTATTTAAGTTTTGATTAATTTCTATCAGAAACCTCAGGAAGCTTTAATATTATACACTGTCTCATAGTACAAGAATTGGCATATTCCAAAGTTGTAATCGTTATCTCCTTTGTTTCCAACAATAACAGAGAGTCTGGTGTCTTAACTTTTTATCAGAAATTAATTAGAAAAAAACCCCCCTGAATTGTTGAATTTTGCTTTATAAAACTACTGCTATACTTAATATTGTATAAGAGTATGCTAGTGTATAGTAATTTTGTGGATTATAAATATCGTATTTGAAAAATTTGAAAAATATTGCACTCCTGCTAATCAAAGCTCTTCCGTAGAAAGATTACCAGCTAAACAACCCTTAGTTTGTTTTTTTTGGTACTGCCTTTGAAATTTGAGGTGTAAATCTCGTTGATAGGTCAGAAAATATCAGTATTCGGGAAAGACTGTACCTTCAAATAGTCTATTCTTACTCTCATTTCATTAAAAAAAATAAATTATTTTAATGCCTTACTGGGATGCTTTCAAAAATTAGTAATCTCCTCAGAACTATTAATAAGTTACACAATTAGATACTAAACAAGATGCTCTAAAATTGCCTTACAACCCAAGTATCTCCCAGATAGTATAGAAAGTCAGCATTTAGACTAACGCTGCTTAAACTTCATTGCACCTGCTTTCACCAGGAGCTTGAGATCTACTCCTTCAGGCTCTCGTCCTGGTAACTGGTCTTCATGGAGACTCCGAGATGGAAGGTGAGGTAAGGTGCTGGTAGGTGGGTGGTTGCTGCAGCATAGCCACACACTAAGTATTCAAACCCCAGGGTTGAATGCTGCCATGTGTGCCCCAGTGAGGTGCGGGTGTGGGGGTTGAGGCACTTTGGTTTCCTCAGGCTCTCATCCCGTGAGGTAAAGTACCAAAGAAAGTCTCTGCCGGTGTGGCAGGGAAGTTATGTGGAAACAGTGTAGATGTTTCACACGGTATGGAAGTAACCAGGATACAAAACTGCATCTTGTGTATCTTGTACCTGGTGTGTTAAGTAACATTCTGGAGATGTGTGACTGTCAAGGAACAGCTCTGAGGCACCACAGGGCGTTGCTGGATATAAGCACATGCATATGCACAAGCACGGTACTGAAGGCTTCTGTGTATGACCTTGTCTGCCTTTGTACATAAAAGGGGGGAAAAAATTCACTGTTAGAAACAAATTGTGAGAACACTGGGGAAACCCCCCCAATATTTAGCCTACAGAGCTAGAAAAGACAGAAGTATATCAAGTTCCTATAGAAATATCCTATAGCAAGAGGAGATGCTTATTAGGATAGATATACACTACAGAGTGTGGTGTGGTGTAAAAATACCTGAGCTAGCTGTAAATGAGCCATCTCAGGCACCAGAAACAATAGTAGCTTTTCGGTTCTCACCTTTGTTTTATGCAACCCATCAGCAGTGATTCAAGGGTGGCTCCAGTTCCCCGAGGTATTTACACAGCAGCAGGGAATGGGCTGTGGTGCAGGTATGTCCTACCTGGCTCTTGTCCTGTAGCTTCCCTGTGCACAACTCTGCTTCCTGTTCCATCCGGGGGGGCGGGCTCCACCAAGCAAGCACCAGCAGGCTTTCAGCTCCTTTGCATAGGTTCCCCAGCCCACACCTTCTCGTGTCTTGAACTTTCTGTTTCCCTGTTCTCAGCCTCTAATATAACTTTTGCGTTAATTTGTTTTTAATCACATAAAGGAAATTTAAACTGCATTCACTCAGCGCATAGCTCGCATTCCATCCAGCCTTGCAAAAATTTACCTATGGGTACTTTATTGATTTCATCTTCAGAATCACATGGAGCAAGTAAGCAGATAAATTGGCCACCCACTGATGAAGATAAAAATCATCCATCATTTAAACTTTCTCAAGTAAGCTATTTTTGTTTTTCTATTTTCTTATCCTAGAAATATATTACCATCTTTACTGCTATAAATGGAAGAATTTCTGCTGTTCTTACATAGATATATGCTGATGTATTTTGTAATCTTATATGCTTCATAACTATATTCAGTAAATGAGGTTTCAAAATGCATGCTGCAGTACATCCTGGTGTTAAACAGGCTTGAAGCTGCTTCTCAGAAAAGCTCAACATGTAATGCCAAAATTACTGCAATCTAGGGGAGCAGAAGTGGTGTCAGACTGCTCTTTGGATTGTTCACAGATTTCTAAGCAAATCCAGCTGTGAAAGATATCTGACACCCAACTATCTCACAGCCATGGTAAGACTTCAACTCAGATATTTGATTGGGATTTTTTTGTTGTTGTTGGGGTTTTTTTTTGTCTGTAACTGTTCTTTTGGAACACAGGGTAGCAGCAATATATTAAACAGACACTGACAGGACCAGTCGAATCTGTTGTTTAATGAGGGCTGTAATATTCATGCTGACTGCTGTGATATGCCATTACTTAAATGAGAGACTCGTATAGCTGATACTGTCATTTGAAACAAAGACAAATTATAGCACAAGTACATTTTAATCAATATGGTTGAGCAGTTTTTTAAGGTTTAGTTAATACAGCATAGGATAGTATCTAGCTGGATTAAAAAAATTCACACCCTGTATTCAGAGTGCCCCTTATTTATCATTCTGGCTTTTGATTCTTTAAATTAACCTGTGAGTACCTGATCTGGTTGTGCATTTGGCAAGTCTACCCAGGGCTGGTGATCCTTCAAGACAACACTCAGGCAGCATTTTCCCACGATAAAGAAGGAAAACATCCTACTGCTTTGGGATGTGGTACCCAATTGCCCTGCCCCAGGAATGGTGGCCAGTCACCCATCAGCTCATGGCACTGCCTTGCTGCACAGGAGTGGGTGCTTTCTGAGCGTTTCCCAGCCTCAGGTGTTCTCCCTGGGCCTTAACAAGTTTCCTGTCCTGCAAGGCACTCAGCTGCCCCTCCTGAGGAGACGTCAACCCCAGAAGTGATGTGGGAAGAGGAAGAGCAGCTCTGGAGGGGTCAGCTGCTGCTTTTTTTTGGGGGGGGGGGTGTGCCAGACGTTTTGCATACCTTGGTCTCTGTGAGAGCCTCATGCTGCTCTTCACAGCCACTTTCTGCTTCCCAGCATTTTGACACCCACTCAATAACAGATAAGGCAGTGTCTGAACACCACACATGCCATGACCATCCTCTTCTTGTGTGGTTTTTCTAGCCAAAAAATAAGGGATAATCATCATCATCATCAACATTGTCTGCTACTCAGGAGCTGCTGGTGACTTCCTCAAGGGGAAAGAAGTGCTGCTATAGCTGTTGGTAAGTTGACCTACACTGTATTTTTGTTCAAAACCATAGAAAATCTTGCAAGGCCTTTGCAGTCCTGAAGGCAATTTCACTAAAGAGTGTTTTCCGTCTCTATCTGAAACAAACACATTTATATGACTTATTCTGTCCATAAATGAGATACAGTCTCATTTATTTGACTTGCTCTTTCTCTTTCTCTTCTTAAAAGCAGGAAAACAACAGGACACTTCACAAACTAGAAAAACAAATCCGCTGCATACAAGTTTTTCCTTATTATTTCCTCTATTATTTACCAAAGGAAAAAAAAACACCCCACCAACAACAGTTACTCTGCATTTATCAGAGTGACTAGTAGAAAGCATGTGATTCTTATGGTAAGCAGCAATTTACAGATGGCCAGGTGCATGATAATCTTATCATGCATTTGTTTTATTCACAGCTGCAACAGTTGGTGTCAGTTAATAGGTTACCAACCATGAAGTATATTTATTTCCTTTTATTGTGCTTTGAGGCTACAGAAGTGATTCGTAAACTGTCCCAGTTGTTGAATTTACATTTAATTTTTGTGTGTGTGGCTTTTTTGTTATTAGTGCCACTTAGGAAGAAAATGACAATGTCTTTCAGAGAAACCATTTTGTTTTCTTTTTATCCATTCATTTTTCTAGGGATTTAGAGACTTTTAAGTATTGTGCTCTCTGGGTGTCTAATCTACAGTAAAAGGCAAGTTTTTTGTCAAGTATATATATATATATATGTACATATATTTAAAACTGATCCATCATTGATGAAGACTCATTTTTGCCTGTTTAGTTCCATCAAGTCATGTGGTGGATTCACTGTCAGCCTTTCCAAATACTCAAAGATAATCTGTATAAGCTGAATTTTAAATGCTGATCATAAAAAAAAGTATTAAATTGTCTTCTTAGCTTTATGGCTCATACTGTGGACACTGGGATGTGTGTGTATATATATATATACACACATATATATATACACACACATATATATTTATATATACAGCAGTGGACCAACTAAATAAATCATATAACCTCCAAAGCTTTCTACATTCTGGTACAAAATTAAAGACTTTATGTAAAATACATGTATATGGCCCTTACTAATGAGTCTTTTCCAGTTTTTGTACTGTGTGATAGTCTTGGTTGTGTCTTTTTTTTTTTGGCTTTCACTTACATCAAGACCATTTTGTATTAGATAAAGAATGATAAATAATTCCTTAATAGTGTACATGTTTATATATGTTTTGCTTACACTTATCTTTAAATCTGCTCCCAACAAAAGGAGTTTTATGGTAAAGAGCACACCTATTCGCACATGTCAATGTGTGTGAGTCAGGTGTTCTTGAAAGTAATGAAGTTGCACATGTAAATGAGTTTATAGAAAAAAAAGACAAACAGAGAAAAGAGAATTTCAGATTTTGATCCTCATGATGGTTTTAAAATGCATGACCAGAAGTGTCTTATCATTGGCATAGAGCACTATATGTATGCATAGTAATTGGAAACGGTTAAATGTATGAATTTAATGGACCTGAAGAAATAATTGCAAGGAATAATTTCCCTGTTCAGACTACCTCCTTTCTCTGCTCACATTATTTT
Organism: Manacus vitellinus; assembly: GCF_001715985.3. Classification (NCBI taxonomy): domain Eukaryota; kingdom Metazoa; phylum Chordata; class Aves; order Passeriformes; family Pipridae; genus Manacus; species Manacus vitellinus. The sequence goes on from NW_021940534.1 coordinate 1,184,175, forward strand.
GAGGCGGATTAGAATTCCCTCTGACTTTTTATTCTGAATTACATTTTCACCTTCTAACACATTTTTAATACTTTAATGTTTAATCCTAGCGCTATATTTGCATTGCTGTATAAAACACTGAAAATAAGATCTTTCCTAAAAAAGTCTATTAGCAGTTGTTTATAGATTGAAAATCTAAGAGGAAGGTTTTAAAGCATTTTGTAATTTGTTATAAATAATGATTAGATGCATGCCAAGATTTTGCACAAACTGACCTTTTTTCTCCACTGTCCTGTCTTTGAAGGCTCTGGTATTCGTCCATCTTCTTATTGCTCATCACATTGTTGTAGATGGGCAGACTTTTTCAGGTAAGGCTATCTACATCAGCTACTTTGTCACTGGAGTTGGAGACAGAATTATCCAGATTGAATAATACACTGTAAAAATGTACGAATCTACAGTCAGGAAAATAAGCAGGAAAATAATAGCAATTTTTAAGCCTCCAGCTTAAGGAGCTTTGGTTGTTGGAAGGTAAAGTAACTGCCTTACATGATTTACTTGTCAAGTCTGTACATAAATTTCAGGAATTGAATATTTGAATAGTTGACTGCTTATGCTTGCTTACACATGCTACTTCCAGTCTAAAGCAGAAGATACTAACACATGTATGCCTGTCTAACTCTTGTGATGTTATGCACATCATACTGATTTCACTCACTGTCTGTACTGTGGAGATGGGGGTGCATTTGGCCTCACCTCACTAGTGTGGGGCTTGACTCCTGGGTGGCCTGCCCGTGGCTGGGTTCCAGCGGCAGTGGTACTGCTCTGAAAGCCTGTGAAGTGAGGCTGAGTGTTACCCTGGGACTGCTGCTGACACTGGTTGTGAGCAAGGGTGAACGTGTCTCCAAAGAGCAGCTCTCACCCTTCTGGTCCATGGAGTTAGGGGTGGCTCTTCCACCACTTCTTTTCACAGCTTTTTCCAAGGGCATTTATTCTACAGCTCCTTTCTAAACAATGACCTGCAGAATAGCAGAAACTTCTAGACTTTCAATAGGCATGTGTTAGTGACAATAATGTTTTTTAACAGGTCCATTTTATTTGCTCTGCGTGTGTGTACTGAGGCCATAGTAACCCACTGAGTCCTGGCTGACCATTCTGGATGGCTCTGCCCTTGGGTCTCTGAACAAGGTGCCTTTTGCAGCCTCTATATTCATTAAAAAGAGGGAAAATGGGTTTAGTCCTGCTGATTTTTCCTCCAGTCTGAAAGGCTGGAGGAAGAAGCCTGAACCTTCTTTTTCTTCACTCTTCTCTAAGAGTGAAAACCTGCTCTTACCAGCAGCAAGGAGTATGACATACTTTCCTTATCTCTGGCTCTATCTCCAGTGCCGAGCCAGGTGATTTCAGTGTTTTGTTACTGAGTAAATTGAAGAACAAAAGCATAGGAGCAGTGTCCCATTCTGGTGCTGAGGCAGGAAGACGTTTAACCAAATGCTGCTGCTCTCTTCCCAGGTTGGTCTGTGGAGCGGGACACCCTGCAGAGAATCTGAGGGCATCAAAGGTTTCCATTGGCCATGCAGGGAAGGGAAACCAACTGCAAAAGTACAAGAGCACTATGACTCCTAGCCAGGCTGATCCCCACTGGAGATCCTCTCTTCTCTGGAAGCTGGGACAAGATGTTGGAGTCTCCCAATTCTCATGATATCTGCTTGCTGACCGAGGCACGCATCTCAGAATCTTTAACCCTTGGCTCACATTTTCATATTTTTGATTTTTCTCCTGCAGCAAGGAGAGCAAGAAACTCTTGGCTATTTTGCCAAGCAAATGCTGAGGTTCAGGTGCCATCACAGGTCTTTACCTGTCAGTATTCCATGTACTTGCTTATTATATTACTATTTTTGACTACAGGCATCTGAAGACTCACTAAATAGTAATCCACTGAAGGAAGATTTAGTTTTAGGAAGTGCACGGTTCATACAATTTTCTTTAGAAACACAGGTGAATGCACAGCAGAAATGGGTGCAAGGTTGGAGAGAAGCACTGCTCTTGGCCTCACTATGACATTTCTATGTGTATAATAAACCACCAGGTACTGATGTGCTCATCATGCCCTTTGCGTCTTTCCTTTTACTGACTGAATGTGGGCAACTTCCTAACGTGAGACACTACTTCGTAAGATTGCCTAATTTGATATGTTCTCTAGGGAGTGTTTGTTTTTATCTTCTGAAGTGAAGAGTATGGTGTGACACCTAATGTTGTACAGTCAGTCCTCAAAGCCCAAACGCTATTGTAGCAGCAGCAGCAGCAACCTTGAACTCACCTGGCTTTTCTGTGCCATGAAACTTTTGGCTTTTGCCCTTTCACTGTAGGTACATAGAGGTGTTTTGGCCCTGGGAGTTCATCAGTTGATAACTTACAGTACTTTACTGTAGCAGGGCCAAACCTTTATCCCTGCAGGATGGCTGGGGAAGGAGTGCCCACTACCAATGACTTCTCAAGTCAATCTGAAGGCTTTCTTTAAATTTGCCTGTTTAGAACCTGAGATGATATTGGATTCATTTTGCTTTTTAATGACTAAGCACACCATTATTTTAATAAGGGCACTTCAGACACTCAAGTAATGATTATTCCTGACTCAGAATATGTTACACATGCTCTGGCAGACTTCAGAGCAGGCAAGCACAACTGACTTTTTTTTTTACCCTCACAGAATATTATTTTCTAATAAGGACTGTTTCATTGAAGTATAGCATTTCAGTTTTGAGAAGTAATCTTCTGTCTTCTGGCTTAGGGGAGAGATTCATGAGGAGGGGTAAGAAATGCTTTTTTCCTTCCTAAATTTATTAAGAGACACTTCAATTTCAAGCCTTAAAAAGAATGTTACCACTCTCAGATGGTGCCTCTGCAGCAAGTGGGCATGAATTTAAGCATCAGCCTCAGCTAAGGGAAATGAGTGCTGTCCTTTGAAGGATGCAGGAAGTGTGCTTTCCATTCATGGCAAACCTGTTTGAGAGGAACCATTCCTCCTGGACTGTCCAGCACCATTTGTTGCCCAAGGCAGCATGTAAGAGAAAAGCTGGCTTTCACTGGGCTATAAACTATAACAAACCTCACAGCAGAGACAATTCTGTTTCTGTTCCAGACTTGAGATTTCATATTGTCAGCAAAAGCTCTCTGCTGGATATAGGCTCAGTCAGGGAAAGACAAGATGAGCCATTGGAACCAGGAAATGACCTTCAGGTTTGGTACTTACAAGTCTAAACTCACAAGATGCAGAAGGGACAGATGACACCAGTTTTCAGAACAAAAGTAGATCAAAGTGGTAAAAAGAAGTGTCTTTGATCCTCATCAGTTCAGACAGTATAATGAACAGATGGTAGATGCACAAACACTCTCTTGGCTTTACGAAAGGTGTACTATGGCCGAGTAACTCAAAGGCTGCATTAGGTAAAATAAAAAATTCTCTAGAAAAACAAAAAGAAGTATTTAGAGGTCGGTTAAGTGTTTGATATAGCGCTGCGCAGGGAATAATTACTTAAACTGGAGAGACTGGGGAAATTTTGTTTGTGAATTTGATGAGGCATGGAGGCAGGAAGATCAGCTCTGGAGGCTGCTGAAAAGGGAAGGTATGGGCTGGAGGGAAGCTCATCATGAAGTTGACAAAGATTGGTCCTGACGCTTTCATTTAGTATTTTCATTAATGGTTCAGAAGTACATCGAGGAAATCTGCTCATAACACAAAGAGGCATTGCTAGTAGAGAGCAGGACTGGGATAACTTACAAGGAGAACTGGATTACCATATGAATGGGGCAGGAGAAATGGGCCATGGAAGTACAAAGTGCTAGTCCAAGCTGCTAGTCCAAGCTGGTAGAGGTTACCAGCAATCATTGTTACTGTGGGATAAGTGTGCAGTGATTATAAATGACAAAGGTAGATAGAGCATTCTGGATATACAAGCCTGTCACAGCAAGGTTATCATCAATCAAGGTGCAGCAGCCACAGAGAGGCATAAATTTAATAATTTCATAAATTATAATGATTCTAAGATCAATTTAGGTTTTTTCAACAGAGACTGTGGAAAACCCTAATATTGTTATACAAGGTCCTGGTAAGATGGTAGTGAGAAACCTGGGACACTAGTCATCCATTTTTCAGGAAAGATGAATTCAGATTAGTATAGGTTTAGAGAACAGTCTCTCTCCAAGGGAGCAGAGAAATCTAATGTATGTATGGAGGCTAAAAAAGATTGGCTTCTTTAATTTGGCAGACCAAAGGCAAAGAGGGGATTGGACTTCTACCTAATTAAAATAAACAGCAAATAGGGAAAACAGCTCTTAAAGAGGTAAGCTAAGAATGGGATTACCAAAAGATTAAATGGTTATAAAACAACTATGAGCAAATTGAGAAGTAATTATTATATCCAAAGTTCCATACAGTGAAAGTATGCAGGATTATTTAAAACATAATTTAAAATGTTGGCCCAACAGTCTGTAGGATATATTAGTAATGCATTTCTTTTATTTTAACCTTAAGCTCGGCATTCTGTAAAAACCCTTTTTGCATGTATTTACCTAAAATATAATTTTTAATATATAAGAGAATAGATTGTTCTCCTGTCAAATAGTGTAACAGTCTTCTTGGTATTGCAGCAGCCTTCAATGATCAAAAAGTGCATGTACAGGGAAACGCTGTAGCCTCGGGCTAGATCATACCTCCTTGGAATGACATGTGCACTGCCCAGCCACATACCCAAAGCTGCAAGAGGATGAAACACCATCAGTCACTCTGGAGATGGAACAAGCAGAGCCTAGTGGGCAGCTCCTAATTTTCCAAGACACTCAACACCAGACCTTAAACCGCAAACATGTGTGAACTTTGATATTTCAGAAATTCGTAACTTGGTCACGTTATGTCAAATTTTCACAGTGACGCAGTTCTTTGGGCTCTCAGATTTCCAGTCCAGGCTTCAACAAAGCAAGTTCCTAACAGAGCTGGTAAAATGTGGTGGTGCTCTTAAGGTAGACAAGACATGTTCTTCCTTGGTCACAGTATCAAAATGGATTTAACCACAACTTCTCAGTAAAATGCCAGCCTGAGCTAGATGTGTGCCATGAAACATTTCAGCCAAAGCTTTTTAAAATATCACAACAATAAAATTAAGAACAACAGTATCTCACACTAAGAAAAGAGTTCATTCCTACATATTGGAATTTCTTAATTTTACACTGATTAATTTCATAGTACCTTTCAGAAACATCAGTATCATGTTTTCTGTATGTATTATGACTAATTTCATCATATGGTAAATATACGCAACTTTGTTTATACTGTCATAGATGCACATTGTATTTCAAACCTAGAATTCTGGTCTCTAATTCAACACATTCAATTGCTTAAATTTATTACCAAATAAATAATAGCTGTACAGCAACTCACCCACCCCAAATTTGCTCAAGGCCCATGGAACTAAGAAGATCAAGCTGGAAAACAAATAACAAACATTCAAACTTCAAATGCTCAAAACCTTGTATAAGCCCTGCCTCTCCCAGACCACTGGTCGATGTGGATGTGACACAGGACTGGGGCTGCAGTAGGTCACATCTGTTGTGTTCTAGCCATTGGGAAATTAGCCCATTGACAGCAGAAACAAGATCATATGGTGTATGAGTAATAAGATGGAGAAACATGAATGAACTTTCAGAAGATGGTCAACAGAGATCAGAGGAACCTCTTTACAGAAAAGGTTTTTAAGACGTATTTTAAGCATATGCTTAACTTGAGGCTTCTGTTACTTTTGAAGTTGTTTAGTTCAGGTTTTAAACTACTCCAGAAAGGAACAAGGGGATAAATTTCAGGCAAATGTTAATTGCATCTAATAGCTCAACTAGAAGAACTGGTTGAACTTCCTTTGCTAATTTTTTTTAAAAATAATTCATTACATTGTTGTTTAGCATAACAGCACTTTATGGCTCAGATGAGAGATACACTGCATTTTGTGTTGTATCAAAGACATACAGAAACATGATTCCCATCCTCAGACTGCAGAGCAAAGGAAATACTGCACATCACATCCTGGCCCTGTTAAATCAATGGGAAAATATAACCACTATTATTCTTTTTAAGTTTCAAAACAGAATGGCACATTTTTATTTCTCCTGAAAGAGATTTAAATTCTGTTTTCTTTTTGATCAGGCTATATTTGATTTGCAGATAGAAGGAGAAATGAGTAATTTTCAGGCACTATATAAAACTGCAGAATCGTTAAACAGAGCAAAACTGGAAGTGTAAAGCAAAGAAGTCTGTAACCTCTGAGTGACTGTGAAGTACTTTCACGTGGCTGGTGAATGAGCTGTGGATTTAAGTGCCCGTCTGCTAAGTGATGTGGGCTTGCTATGTACTTAATGTAATTGCGTTAGAGTTCCTCTGAGTGGGTGAGAGTCCATCAGGCATGGTTTCCTGTTTCTGGACAGCAGAAGCTGATGAAAAACAAAGCATGATAAACTGGGTAGTTCTAGGTGGTATTTCCACAGATACATGCCTCTAGACCTAGCAATTAGCAATTTGCTTGTCGTACGATGAGTTTGCTTGCCTGCATTTTTGTCTTAATATGAAATGTAATGTGGTTTACACCCACGAAAAAAGTGGAAATTTCCTAGATGAAGGATGATACAGAGGTCATTGGGTGTATGGTCTTTATCTGCACAGAAGCCTCCAGTGTTCCAGGCTCTGAAGTCTGCACTTGTTTGTACATGTGCCCGTGTGTGTTACCCATGAACTGTGCATGCGTTGGGCCTATCAAAAATCCTAGTACATGTATGGAAGATGGTCTTTTAGATGTTACCTACAGGTGCACTTGCATAAGAGAAATGTTTATTCCCATATAGAGGAGCCATCTTCTCTTAAGCATATGCAATTTAAAAACTAAACACAGTGGTTACCTTTAGCAGCTGTATCGAAACCAGTCTTAATAATCTCGTCAATACCGAGTAATAATACTTTATTCTACAAGTAACTTCACAGCTTCAGAAGAACTGTATGTAGTATAAAAGCAGTACATAAGTGCAAAGTATTCTTGCAGTTCTACAGTAAAACAAGTAACAAATCTGCATGTAAAATCGTTTCCATTAAGCTAGTGAATGGATTGATGATTTGGTTAATTCTAACTAAGTGGCTGCATTGCCACAGCTTCACAGATCCCAGCAGACCAAACATGAAACCTGCATTACAACTATGATTTATTGCCCTACTTATTCTAGAATGTCACAAAGATTATTTGCAGAGAAAGCTTGCTAAGGCTCATTAAAAGTATGTGTTTTAGTTTTAGGAAAGCTAATCTGACATCAAGGGTATGGGGAGCCCTGTGTTCAGGCAGGAGGATTGTGCAGGAGGCTTTAATAGGTTTTTCTGCAACCAAGTCAGGCTCTCAGGACATTTTCTTTTGACCCTTTGGTCTTTTCCTTGGAGGAGATGTGGATTAGCTCCTTGCTACCTCACAACTAGGTGCTTCTTTTAATGCTCTGAAAGGCAGGATATTTAGACCATGAACTTTGTACTGCATACATGTAGGAGAACTTCAAGTTGAGACTTGCCAAGTCAATACATCTGGATGGATGGGACAAAACTGAGCTCTTGCCTCTCTAGGCAGGAGAGGTCAGATCAAGTCACAGTTGTGCCTCAGAACAGGAGAGTGAAATGGCAAGTGGCCATCAGAGTTGTGCTTCGAGGGAGGGAAAGGTAAGAAACATGCAAGTTAAAATGAGAAGAAATGCAATATCTTTTTAAGTGCTTTTTAAATAACTGAATAGGAAGAGAAACAAAACTCTAAATAACTGTGTTAATTTTTTATTTAATTATGCTACATCAGCCCACGTAATATTATCTACAATTTCTTTTTTTAATTTTACACAAAACCCCAGGTTCTGATATTCTTTTAGGTATTGGATAAAATATCATAGAATCATAGAATCAGCTGGGTTGGAAAAGACCTCTGAGATCATCAAGTCCAACCCTTGATCCAACACCGCTTTGGTTACTAGACTATGGCACTAAGGGCCACATCCAGTCTCATCTTAAAAACCTCCAGGGATAGAGAATCCACCACTTCCCTGGGAAGCCCATTCCAATGCCTGATTACCCTCTCTGTAAAGAATTTCTTCCTAATATCCAACCTAAACTTCCCCTGGCAGAGCTTAAGATCGTGCCCTCTCGTCTTACTGAGAGCTGCCTGGGAGAAGAGACCAACCCCCACCAGGCTACAACCTCCTTTCAGGGAGTTGTAGAGAGTGATGAGGTCTCCCCTGAGCCTCCTCTTCTCCAGGCTGAACAACCCCAGCTCCCTCAGCCTCTCCTCACAGGACTTGTGCTTGAGTCCCTTCACCAGCCTTGTTGCTCTTCTCTGGACCTGCTCCAGCACCTCAATATCCTTCCTGAACTGAGGGGCCCAGAACTTAAGCAGTTTTGTGTCACACAGGGCCTGACTGAGGACACACAGCAGATGGGGGTTGGCATGGGAGGAGAGGTCAGAATGGCAGATCCCCAGTGTCTGTTTCATTGAAATAATCCAGTTTTATTACTGACCATAAGACAGGAAGAGAGTCTCTGTCTACCACTTCAGCTTGGATCAAGAACATCTTGATGTTCTTTTGAAGAACGTCTTTCAGTTGTTTCCATTTCTGCTGATGTTTGCACCGCGGAGCCCCTTTGTAGCACATGCAGTGGCTTCGTTTTGGATTACCCTAACCTGGAGGACATGCACCAAAAGCACACCTAATATCCATCTTGTCCCAAGGAGCCGGACCAGTGCAAGTACTAAGTAAAGCCCCAAAAATTTATACAGGGCCGGTACCAGGTGCTTGGCATCAAATGTTTTACTCTATCACTCAGCTGCTAATGGACTGCATCACTTCCTAATGCCTGGGAGCTCAGCCTTTGCACATGACACCCTGTATGCCAGAGACTGCACTCTATAAACCTAGTAAGATCCATCCTGAGGGACAATAACTTTTGGGCTTTTTTTTAGCCCACGTTCTCTGTACTATAAGCCTCCTCCAGACTCCCACTGCTCCACTGATTAGGAATACTGCACGACCATTTCAGGAGCCTGCTTCCTTAATTTTGAAACTTAGTGCAGAGCATGTAGAAAATTAAGTCAATACCTCTGTTTCTTCCCATTTTTAAATGAGTGAAAATAGAAGTCTGGAATGACTCTAAAGAAAACCACGAGTAACAGCAATGAGTCCGTGACCACCCAGTAGTGGAAAGGGGGAGTGGTGAGTGTGGGGAAGCTGTTTTAAATCTGGAACTGATTGCATTCATTTTAGCACTTCCCTGCATGTTTGTTTCTATTTGTAATTTTTAATTCCAATTTTTATTTTTAGCTGTGTATATTTTAATAGTTTAAATGAACAAATTGATTTATTTTCCAATTGCAAGCAATAGTGATTATTAAAAATGCTTCTATTAGGAGCATGACAGTTTTAAGTAAAGTCATTGCATATCAAATACAAAAAAATACACAGCCATGTAAACACAGCTTGGTGTTCTGGATATAGGTGTGAATTTTTTTTATTAGAGGATTAGGTTTCTGAAAGTTCGCAGAGAATTTCAGGTTTCTGGGTGGGCTGTAGCAGATTGACAGCTTTATCTGCAGACTGCTGCATTTGGCCAATACATTCAGCGCACTCAGTTTTGTCCTTTTATAGAGGTTCCCCTACTTTACTCCATATTTTCCACTTTTTATTTCTCTCCAAGATTGTTTCCTCATTCATCCCTGGCACTACTGCAGTCTTTCTCAGCAAACAGAAACACCAAGAAAAGAGCAAACAAAAGCTGAAAAAACAGAGGCCCCAAATGGATAATCTCATAGATTATTCCATGATTAATTATCCCAGATTTATCAAATGCCACATCCAAATAAGGTCAAACATGTAATTGTAATCTTCCTCAAGGCACGCAACCACCCCTTTGCACAAGCCTTGGTTTCTATCACGGAAAGTTTAAACCAACTTCCATTAATAGTGATGGAGAAAAAAAGTAATGTTGATACATTCTGAGCTATGTACTCAACATGTCAAGGAGATCGTTAGTGACTGACACCAATGATGTGTCGCAGACAACAAGATGTCTCTTTTATGCCTGTCCTTTACTGACATTCCTGTCGCATCGTATTCACCAACCTCGTGCAGTGATCTTCTCACACTTTGGATCAAAAAATTTCCATGTTAATGGTTTGTGCATATCGCAATTTTGTTTTATTTTTCACATAGTCTTGTTTGCATTTTAATCGCTTGAATGAAAAAAGGTTATTCATAGGAGAAATCAGTATTGAGACATATATATATATATCTGTACATGGTTTTTTACATCTTTTTATTGGCTTATAAGTCCCAAGTCCCAGAGACAAACTCACGAATTCACTTAATTTTCCTAATTTCACATTTAAGTCTCCACATTAGCTATTAACGTGAAAAACCCACATGGAGGGAGTTCCTATTTACTACATAGCTGAGGAGGCACACAACTCTTTTTTTCTTTCACCATATGGCCAAAGTAGCTCACACACAAGCAATTTGTTCTGATTCAGCTGTTTCAGCAGGAAGGATTTGCAGAAGCAGGATTGGGAAATACACAGGATTCTCTTTCACTTCCGTGACAGGAGTTATATTTTTAATTAGCCCCTGTTAGTCTTCTGAGGGCAGCTTGTAAAAGTTTAATTCTATATCTCAAATTTGAGTCCCATTTGATAAGGCCATTTTTGAAGTGTTTTTAGGGACTAGTTCTGAAAGCATGTTTTTAGAAAAGTCAGTTCCTTGGCAGGTTCTGTTGAAGAAAAGTAAGAGTTTTGGAGTCTCTTTTCTTCCAGCAGACTTGACTTATATGAAGCTTATTGAAGATATAGGGAACAGGGGATGGTGGTCAATATGCTACTTCACTGAATTCTTAAGAGAACTAGCTGTTGGGAAGATACAGTATGTACATTGGGAAGAAGTAAAAAAATGGACAGGAAAAATCTGTAGAATAATGTATTCATTGTTACTTTCTTACACAATAGCATCATTCAAATCAAAACAATCAGATTTACTTAAATCTGACAACCAAAAAACCCCACAACCAAACCCTGAAAAGGTCCATTTGAAAAAATATTATTTGATTTTAAAAAATTTAATTATATACATTGACTAAAATCTATAACCAAGATAAGAAACATAGAAAAAATGCAGAACATAAAACAACATTATTAATTTGCAGTGATACTCTAAGATTTTAAAATAACATCAGTTGAACGGACATACTGTTGCATATGTTTAGGAAGGGGGAATACAACACCAAAAAGACTTGTAAAACATTTTGAGTTTGTAGTTTAACATCATATGTGGGATATACTTGACAATGCCTTAAATATTCAACTCTAACACAGTACCCTGTCAGAAGCGCCTGTGAGAGAGCAACCCTTAAATGTAATTGGCCCTTCAGATTTCAGTTTAATATTTAAGCTGTTTCTAATTGTGTTCTGTGAAAACTTGGCATCCAGTTTATGGGCTTGGATGCAATTTTCATTTCAGTAAAAAAGAAAGAGGGGAGAAAAGAGACAAAATTAAAATCTGTTCTGTTCCTGGAATTCTTAAGTGGTAAACGAGGTAGAAGTTTCTATCTCTTTTCCCAAATTTGTCCAAGCATGATTTCTTACCCTAAACATAATGTAATATAATTCCGTGTAACACACTACACATACATGGATACAAAGCCAAGGACTAATCAAAGCACTCAACTTTGAACCTTCTGCAACAGTCTTCAAGAAAACCAAATTAGGAACTTGTTCATGAGGGAGATGTGTGTGTTAATGACTAGAAAAGGAGCTCTGCACACATTGCAGGAAATTGCATTAGCCTTCATCAACACCAGAAAACTAAAGTGAAAAGTCAGTCTCGGAAACAAATCCCGATGTGGGCTTTAAGACAGCTCCTGAACTGTTCTGAGTGGATATGCCCCATCCTGCATTTCACACATCACTGACCCGCCCCAAGCAGTGCTGGCTTCCCTCATCCTTTCCTTAACAGAGGTTGCAAGACACAGACAGGGTTTTGGGGCAATAAAATGCCTCTACCTATCCGCAATGTGACAGTAGGATTACAGGGAAAAAAAAGCAGCAGAAACTTTGGATTTGTGATTGTTACAGCTGTAGCAGGCCCCACAGAGCTGGTGACTGGGGAAGAAAAGTGCTCCCTCCTGCCCTCTACTCTCCCAAGGTTGTAATGGTCAGCGGAAACACATCTTCTACCATCTACAGACCATCCTTTGCTTAGGAATAGCTGCAGCTTGAAAGACCCCAGTTAGAGGAACAGCCATCCATCTTATCCTGAAGCCAGACAGTGAGGCCATGGAGAGGAGCCCAGCAGAAAAGGAGCCTTCATTAGCACAGTCAAGGCAACACTAATCATTCACCAAATCCTTCAAGACAGTAAAACTGGCATGCTTGGCTTCCAGAAGTTTGCCTAGACATCATACTTCTTCCCTAGGCTTCTATCAGAGATCCCAGAATAGCAAATAAAAAGATAGCCTTTAATATCGAGCATATGGGGCTGGGGAGGCACAGCCTGTAATCAAGGAGCATGGGAGGGTGGTTGTAATGGAGTGGAGGAGGAGAATGCAGGCATTTCCCCGCTAGATGTCTGTGCTGATTTCGCTGATTGCAGGAATAGTGGCCTTCAAGGCATTTAATAAAAAACGATTAAGGAAGAGACAGGACTGTGGCTATATTACTCATCCATTAACCGTCTGCACATGAGATGAGACATCCCTCCCCCTGAAGCAATACAGCAATGGACTACAGTCTTTGCATGGGTGCTCTGCTCTTTGGGTTTTTCAAGAGAATTGCACCTTAAAGATACAGTACAGCTTTTACTATTTTTATGGCTTTATCACAGTTTGTTTGGGCTTTGGTGCAAACTGCTTTGTTATGACAGAATTCTGTATTATGTCCACTTTAATGCTTATGCATGAGTATAAATATCACAGGAAATACCAACTTGGTGGATGCTGCTTGCTCCTTACTTGACTGTTGTTAAACTTCACATTAAACCTTCCTGAGTACTTTACAATGAACTTATGACATGTATTACTGAGATGCACAGTCTACAGTAGTAGCTGTGAAAGCCAGTTTAGTTCTGGCCCAAGCACATTCACTGAGATGAGTGGAAGCTGATTTGTCCTAGGCCAAGCATAATCCAACATAATAAAAATTCTTTCAGTAAGTGACTGGCAAGTTGATTTATGGCAATTTCTGACAAATCTGCTCTAGTTTTAGGTGTAATTTACATAGGCAGACACAAGCTGAAATTTTTCAAGAACACGCCTGATGTTCCCCATGGAACTTAAAAAGTCCAAGGTGGCAGTAGAGCACTTGACTCCTGCTGACTTTATAAGTTCCCATATTTGCCAGCTGTAACTTTAAAGTTCTCCCCTCTGATTCCTCAGAGGCATAAGCGACCAACTGTTACCAATGAATTTAGTTGGGAGCTAGAGAGAAACATGAAAATTAGTCCAGGTAGTTGCATACCTCAGTGAGAACTCAGAAGTGTGTTCTTGCCAGTTAGGATTTGCCTTTGAGGGGTGTTAACATGATAACTTTCTTTCCCCTGGAGCATGTCCAGAGGGAAGTTAATAAAAACCCACCTGGTTTTCTTGTGGAAGCATGACTTAAAAGCAATATTTTTAAAATAGTTAACATAACCACTGCTATTAATGGTTACTATTGTTGTCAGCTGTATATGACCATATTGACTATTTCATGATAGAAGAAAAAATGCTCAATAGATGACAAGTTCTGTTTTGCAAAGGAGGGAAGAAGGAAGGGAAAAGAGACCATTAAAGACCGGCATGCTCCCGATGATAATGCTATACACCACCACAAAATCACTTGCAGGTGTACACAAGTGTTGCCACTCCTCCTAGCCCAATTTTTGTATGCAAGGTCATCCTCCTGGTGCTACCTTAGAAACTGGCCTTATTCTATAGAGGACATTGAATGATAACACTGCGAGTCAGCTGACTGCTGTGTCACAGAGCTGCTGCTTTCTACATTATCGCAACTGCCAGAGCTCTTACTGCTGCAGTTTTCTAGTCGCAGTGCGGCAAAGCAGACGCATAGAACCAGGCACAAAGCAGCATAGATTTTTTTTATTCTTGTCTTTCTCATATGAGGGGAATATTCCTGGTGTTAGCGTAGGAACAGACACAGCCTGGATGTGTTGGCTTCAGCCTGGCAGCATTTTCAGCTGAGCAGGGACTGCTTGGAGCTCTGTACCCAAATTGCCTCTGAGGAAGAACGCCTGGTTTCCCACTTTGCGAACTAAAAGAGGGGTTTTTTTATGCTACGTTAATGTACCTGCAGCAATAGGACAAAGGAGATGGTACTTGTCTCAACTGGTACTTGTCAGTCTGTCCGACTGGGGCCTTTTGCGGGCACTCCATGGCCGAAGCTGTGCCAGCGTCCCAGGGTCATGTAGACGGGCAATGCAGATTGCTGCAATTTCTTACATCAGTTAGAGCAAAGCTCAAACAGGAATCTAGACTCTCTGACCTAAATCAGTCCCAGTCCTTCTGGATACAGGGCAGCAGTCGACTAGCAATGACACAACCAGCCATCAAGTGGAGAGTCTCTGGGATTGCAATCTGTATCAGTTGGAGTCTGAGAGAATCAAACCCTTTCGGGTATCCAGTCGCTGCCTGGGAGAACGAAACCCTTTCGGGTATCCAGTCTCTTCTCCTTCTAATACTACAATTACTACAACTACAGCTACTACTACTACTACTTCTGTTTTTCTTGCCTGTAAGAAGCTATTAATTACGGTTGGTCTCTGACTGTACATTTGCGTGGATTAGTCTGTCTGTAACGCAGTCCTTATCTGCTTCTGCTGGAAATCGGGGCATGAAGTCAGCCTGCTTTAACAGTTGTTTCTTTCTGCGTGATGCTATGCAACTAGAATGGGTTACACTGACAACAAAGGAACAAGCACAAAGCACCACTTTCTTTGCTGGACTGTTACAGGAACATAACTCTTCTTCGATATGACACCCTGGTCTCTTCTCTTTGCTGGCTTTTTTTTTCTTTTTAATTTAATTCATCTAATCGAAGAGCCTAGCAGACACCGTCGTGAATGTGGCTTTTAATGATTTGGAAAAGACAGCCTGTGGAGACTGCGATTCGAGACAGCAACACATTTAGGTTATTGCCAATTTTAAATACTTGGTTTGTGAAGCACAGCCCTAAGGGACGAGCTCAGTAACTGAGAAAGAGATTGTAGATAAAGAAATAAAAATGACAAGCGTAATGGAGGCTCTGCAAAAGAGATTGTCAGAGAATCAGTTCATGGATGGCAATTTCACCAGTCTGAATCTGAATAATTCATAGATTGAAATTACCCTGCTTTCACCTTTCCATTTAAACCGGCATGATCTGAATCTCTAATAAATTTTCAAGATAAAGTAAAATGCCAATTTGAATCTGAAGAGCTTTTAAAACCAGATGCTACACCCTGAATCTTTCGATACCTTTCACAATTATCCTGTGAGAACCGCACTTCATCACGAAGCACCATTACCAGTGAAAATTACTGTGATTACAATAGCAACAATAGAATACCATCAAATGATCTCTAATCTACCTAATTTACCAAGGCTGACTGTGTGCCCATTGTGTTTCACTACGTCTGGCATTGGATCAATATCACAGAGGAACAAAAATGCCTTAGTGCGTGCTTCCTTTTGGTACCTTTAACTTTGACAGCACAGGAGAAAATCTGCCTACTCTTAGATGTTTTTAAAGCCTATCTATGTGCCTGTTGTGGGACCTGATTGATTCTCCGTGATTTTCTTTAGTTTTTGGATGTCAGATGTCATTGTGTTACTAATTTGTTTATAATGTATACTCATGCACAAAGACTGCAGCAAGCGAGTGCCAGCAGAGAGACCCTGCACTGCTGCTGCAGTCGCAGAGCTCTCACAGGGGAAGCCAAAATGAGTTCGGTGCCTTATGTGAATAATTACTCCTGTCTGAGTTAGAAATGCTTTGTAGCATCACCGATCTTGGTTGTACTACGTGAAAAATGTATGCAAAAGCCATGGTCAAGAAAAGCAATTGCGTGTAATACTAACAAGATTTTTCCCTCTATTCAGCAATTAGCGTGTGGTTGTGAGAGACAGGCTGCGACTCCTTCTGTAGATGTGTGTGTGTGTGTGTGTATGTGTATGTAGGTACACATGCACATACATAAATGTAATGCTCTGTGAATATGTGCTGATCACTGAAAGTAACAACTTTTTCTGACAAGCCAGGCGCAGTGTTTTGCCACAATCTGCTCAGTTGTAACAAATCCCTGTTTCGAAGGTGTAAATTTCCTATAGGATGATACGTGACTTCTGGAACAGTAAGTACCATTTATGCAGTATTGGTGCCTATAGCTATGCTGCAGAATAGTATTTTAAGCATAGTTTGAGTGCTTGTAGCATAACTAGAATGTGGAGAAGTGAGAAATGTACAGAAGGCTAAAAACAGGCATTCTTCATGGAGGCGACTGTATCTGCTGTTTGTATGTGTGTGAGTTGCACACTTCAGGCTTGTTTTTCATTTTATAATCAGATTTACTCTGCCTTCAGGGAATATTTTCTAAGGGAGGAAGGTAAGCAATATTTCTTCTTACTTATATGACTGTTTTGTTAAGAGAAATGTATGTTTATAGCACAGTTATATAACACAGCACAATCTCATGATGTCTGTTTCAGTATTTGTTCACGTTAAAACTGGGCAAGAAAGCATATTTAAAATATAGCCTTTTATTGAATATACACTTGCAGAAATGCTACACAAAAAAAAAATTTACAGATTGTGTTTACATTGAGATTTGACTCTTTACTGTTATTAAATAAGAGCCTACTCTACCTAAATAATAATGGTTTTGAAACCTTTCGATTTTAGATATCTTGTCTTATCAAACCCAATTTACTGTACTTCTGAATTTCCTGTATATGAGTGGAGACTGTTCTCTGGAAGTAGAAGAGGCAGAAGGTTTTACTGCTTGATCTGTGATAACAAAGGAATTTGAATGGGCACAATATATGATTATACAAAAAAACTCAAATTCTAAATAATTTGGTAATGTGATTTAGCGAACTGCTCTTCTTAGACAACACACTCTCAAGTTGCTACACTACCTGGAAATAATTAGTCCATTCAGTGCTATATTTATATTCTTCATTTTCACATGGTATTCAAAACTTAACAAAGAAAAATCCTTGGGCAGAGCAAAGACTGAAACTTAGGTAAAAGTAGAAAACCTACATTATGTTACTGTGGTAATAAAATCAAGAGATTCAGACTGAATTTTGGAGAAGCGAACTAAGTGTTTTGGTTTAACTATTTTATGATGAGCTTTTTATGGTTTTTTGTACAGAAATATAACATACTGATATAACTACTATACTGCAAGGATCATGAAAACAGCAATGTGAATTGCAAAATACCATACAAATACCTGGTAGTACTCATGTTGTTATTATTGTTACTGCCACAATCTTCCATTATCATATGCTGCTTTGAAATCATGATCTGTTAACTAGTTTGACTGCATGGAGTCTTTACAATCCTAATTTTTTTATCAGTCTCATCTGCTGTGGCAGTCTTTAGAGAGCAGCTGGCCATGGGGTGCAAGATGTCCTCATTAACAACTGCAGAGCAGAGCTAAGAGAGAGTTTACATACTGTTCGTGGCTTCATGTAAAAGCCTGATCCGAATCGTTCTGTGGATTCATGCTGGAGTCTTCCAACTTTGTGTTTCTGTTATTGAACTTTTAACATGCCACTAGCTTTCTCACACTCCTCCATGCTGGCCTCTCATTCCAAAATATGCAGTGCTTGTCAGGCCTAATGCTGTTTGTCAGTGCAAGCCCCTGCAGTAGTTGCCAGAGTCTGTTAAAACAGTGCACTCAGGAGCTGGGGGTATCTGTGAGACTTAAAAAGTACTCCGAAAAAGTTTGAGAACCTTAGGAACTGAACTCTGTCTTTTGGGCTGGTGTGTGTTTCAAAGGCAGCAGGGTTGCAGTCTGCCAGCAGGATACAATGCACATGCAAATGGGAAAACCATCATTAAAACCTTTTCAGACATAGGATCATGAAGTGAAAATTAGCAATATTGTCTCAAAAAATGTGTTAAAATATACTCAACTGTATCATCCATGTATTTTTTCATACGGCTGTAGCCAATCAGGTAGCTACAGCTGAAGTGTGTAGGATGTACAATTGTATGCGTCAAAATAAATGGGAGACTGTGCAATATCAAACTTCTAATATAAAGCCACTAATTTCAGCAATAGTGATTCAACAGTTATTACACATCATATCAAAGATTTATTAGTCTGATTTTGTGCTTATGTTTTTCACTGTTACACTTGCTTGTCTGAAAATGAATTTGCAATGGCAAAGTAAGGGCAAAGCCACTTCTTTACATGAGTTCCCAATTAAACACAGATATCCACTTGAGTAAAATTCCCTCTATGCCTTTGGTGGACCCTCATCTGCAACTAGGCAGTGACCATGATGAAGCCACACGTGAAAAACATACTGGAGCCCATTTTACTACCATTGAATTTAATAACAAGTCTCCCTGTGCCATCAACATAAAAGATGGATTAATTAATTTCCTTCCATTACATTCTTCATGTGAAAGTTGTTGCTGGTTTTTTTTTTTTTGTTTCTTTTGTTGGTTTTTTTTGTTTTGTTGTTTTTTGTTTGTTTGTTTGTTTGTTTTTTGTTTTTTGGTTTTTTTCCCTCTTGATTACTATAGTCATTTGTAGTTGACACAATGTTGATCAGATCTTTTCTGTTCACTAGTACACACAACCTGAGCTAAACATACACTGAAATCAGCATCTCAGGATAGGTTTATTTGACAATTGAAGGGACCTTCTTTCCTGTAGTTTTGTTGATAATATTTGTGCTCACTCGCTTTCAATTCTGTATTATCACCTGCTATAAAACACACCAGTTCTGATCGGTAATGGTTGTATCTATTTGGACAAGAGCCCTGAGGATAGGAGGGCCTGTTATGGGTTTTGTTGGTTTTTTTCCACTGTACAATTGCTTTGAATTAATTGCAACTGCCTATGGAAATATGATCCCTTAAGAATGTAGAGAAATACATTATTGATGAGTATGTATAAGAATTACTAGATTCCTTTGCATTCTGGCTGCTATGAATTTCACACAATTATTCCCAAACAAAAATGTGAGGAGGAAAATAAGACCAACATAAATTGAAAGGAAAAAACCATCATTTCCAAACAACCGTTTTGATGCAGAAAATTCAGAGCTAAACAGAAGAAAATCCAAGTGGGTTCATAGATACTGTTAAAATACCAAAGCAGCTCACTCCCTCTTTGATGCCATGTGATAACCCCAGGATGTGATAGAGGTAAACAATTTTGCCATGTCAGTTTATATTACATAGATAGGATCAAAACCCACCCTTGGCTTTAAAAGTATTTGAACTGCATTTCACAGCATCAGATGGACTAAAAACCTGCATGTGCTCTGTGCTTTTAGCTGTGTAACATAACCAGAAGTTCTGAAAACCAAGTAATTTCTGACTGACCAAAAGGGGGAAATGAAATCCTAAATGGGAATTGCAGCAGAGGCAATGGGTTTTCCAGGTCTCATGCCAGCAGAGATTCTTGCTGTGGGTTTTCCAGATCAGGTTAAACTCCTCATTGTGTTAGAATTTGTTATAAAAAACACATAGTTAAAAACGAGCGGGAATTCAAAATATGGTCAAATTTGTACCTGAAAACATGTGCCTTTTTTTTCCCCTAACTGCATTCAACATTATTTCTGCCACAGGTCTTGTCTCAAAGTTTACTGAGAAACTGTGTCCAAAAGAATAATTTCAATGTTATACCTCATTCGTAGGTAGTCATGCATATTGAAGCACACACAATGAGTTGGCACTTGTGGGAAATGCTAAACTAGGAAATGTTGAAATGGAATAAAAATAAATTGATAGACTGTGAGATTTCCACTCTACTGTTCACTTATACTCAACATTTCACAAGGTTGTGCAGAAGTGAACGTGTGGTTAAATTATATGCAGTTACATAGTGAAATGCTCAATAGAAAAGCCTTTTCTTCTACTCACCTGTTTGTTTCTTTGCTTCCTATGTTCATTCAAAAACCATCTCCAGTGGGACAATAGCCATAGCAACTGGCCGCTCTTCTGTCCTGCATGTAAGTAGGTGACAGTAAGAAGTTTCACTGAGATAGCAAATGGATGAGATCCCACAACCTCTACTCCTAAAGGCAATGTCCTGGTTGATGGGGCTAGGGGAGAGGCAGGTACACAGAGGGGCTTTGAGAATGAGAAACTGTCTGTATGCAATATACTTCTGACTCATGTATTAAAGAAGAAGTGGGAAAATGCCATTATTAAGTAGGAACATCTTTAATTTCTATGTTTTCACAGGCTGCTCTTCTGCAAACTTGTCATATTTATACCTAGCATGAGTATTATGTGGTGAAATTCCAAGTCACCCAAAAAAGTTAACCTGTTAACAATATTGAGACTGCAGAAAAAGAGTCCATAACCCAATAGACTACACTAGTGCTTACTCATATACATATACACAGTCCTAGCACAGGTGTTCAGATATAACTTTAAGGCATTTTAATTTGCATGTAAATGTAGCTACCTATGCTACTGCACTTGTAATATCTGTAAGGTGACCATATATTTCACATTAGCTTAAGCAGCTACATCCCATCTAAATTGACTTTTTTGATAATGGCATTTTATGCACAGAAGCAGTGTAAATTGTCACCACTCCTTTTCTAAAAAGGTACTATTTTCTTCAAAGCTTGTCTCTACTAAACCTACAATCTATCTTTTCATGAAGGGCAATCTCTGGTGAGCTGATGGACTTGATCTGGTTATGAATTGCTTGCAGTTTCTGTTTTTTATGTTCTGTGTTTGTTTTATTATATTTAGGAGTTGGAATGCATCTTTTCCTCTGCCACAGAACTCGATGCTAGGTAATTACTTAAGGACTCACACTTCATCTTCTGAATGCCCAACAGTATGTGTGACTTGCTGAGCTCTCCCAACAGGATCTGGAGTCCATGGGAGCATGTGCAGGAAAAAAACCCAACACGTAGAAAAACTCCAAAAACTTTCTTGCTTCTGACTGTCTGCCTCAACTTAGGCAATATTTGTGACCTTAATCTCTGGGTCTTTATTTTGCTTTTGTAAATAAGTGTCTCCAGACACAATACTCTCACCTTACAGGGCACTATGAAATTTATTTCATTAACAAATGTGAGTCAAATAATGAATAAGTAACTGTTAGGGGGAAAGTAGTGCTCCTATCATTATTTCTGTGTGTAGTAAATCATGAGGAGGTTTTTCGAGAAGTAAAGACAAAAAGGCTGAATTGCTGCTCATTGAGAATTTTTCTTGAGCACAGAGCTCATGCTCTTTAAGATCAATGTTTGGCATATATATATATATATACACATAACTTGGGTGAATTTTGATCACTAGCTAATACACAGAGGTTATAAAATTGACTAGCTAAAAGAATTTTAAGATTTAAGTGGTACTTTGTGGATGTTAGAGGCAAAAAATAAAATATAGTTGTCAAGGGGCATCATAGGCATGTGAAAAAGATGTGATACCAAACCATAATTTTTTGGGGGGTTATTTGTAAAGCATTAAAATGCTGTCTTTATTTAGTACTGAAAATTTCCCTACGTACTGTTTTGAATTTGGAGAGATCCTTTCATCTTCAACTACAGCAGCAGCAGTAGAGACTCTTGTCAGGTACATATTTCTATACAGGTAAGTTTATATTATTTGTAGGTAAGTAGTCTACTTTCTTCCACAATTTCTGTGCATTCATAAAAACACAGTGGAAAATATTTGGATTAGTATATATTTAGCCACAATACCCATCAAGAAAAAGCAATTTTATTGGCAAAGCACTGTATGAAGCGAAAAAATAAGGTCTATACTTTGCAGTTGTTTTTTGTCTGAAGGAAGAATGTTCAATAAATGTTTGAGAAAACAATGTGCCATTTTGAGATATTCAGAGAAGATAATTTTCAGAAAACACATAAAAAATAAAGCTATAAACTACAGCTGAAAGATTCACATCATGAGGGCAACCCATTTTTTGAACAACCTTATTGTAAGTCTCTTACCTACTTTTATAAAAAATTAATTGATGATTGCATTTAAAAGAGAGTGTGACTCCCGTTCTCTCCAGGAAAAATAACTGTGATTTCAGGCTCTGATTAGGTGTTAGAAAAATTAAAGATTTTAGTAGTATTAGTAGTAGTAGTAGTAATAATAATAATTATAAACAACAACCTAGCCAATCATTCTTGCGGCATTCATAGATTTACATGTAGCAGAAAGTAATCTAGTTCATGTGCAAGTTTTGAACAGCTTTCTAGTTGCCAGCACCAGTTTTTAAAACTTCTTGTGTCTTCTACAAGAATTTAAGAACTTTTCAGGCCCAGGTTGGAATGACTTCTAGAAATGAGGTAGCCAGTATTCTGTATTTATCTGCGGTCACTTAAGTACAGTGCAAACATCCTTCATGCTCATGTAAAAACTTATCACATAAACAGGGAAGTTTCTGGATTTTCATTTAAACAACTCACAATAAGTTGCTCATTTGCATTACCCACCAACATAACACTGAATTTTAAGGGACAGATTTCAAACAGGAAAATCTAGAAAGTAAACTAATGTTTATTTATGAATATCAGAAGAGGGAAACATTGCTTTAGACAGACATACAATTTACATCATAAGAATCTGTGGATATTCCTATTATGTGCATTTGGTTTTCTAATTATTGTAACTGTAAAGGTCGGACTGGTTTGTTTGTTTGTTTGTTTTTTCAAAAAGTGATCATGAATTGCGTCAGGGCCCGTGAGCTTATTTAAATTCCTTCACAATCCAGGTTAAGTCAATATTGCTGTATCTGCATGAGAAAACTATTTAAATGAGTGAGCTGAAGTTAGATGAAGGCACATGGTGGCTTTTGCTAATTAGGAATGTAATTGTTATTGACTTAGTTATTATAGAGGTGTCTGTCTGCAGTTTTCTTATTTGTATATTTACTGTTTTCCTCTATCTTTAAAGATCTATTGGCACTTGCAAAGTAGTTTTATTTAATATTCTTCCTTATTCCCAAACAGGTTTATTCAGTTTTCTGATAATTAATCTATATAAACACTAGAGAGAGTATTGAAACTGTACTTAATAGCTTCCCAAATATTAAATTTTCCTGCTGGATTAAAATGTAGACCATTGGGAAAACTTAATTCAAAAATCAACACATCCAAATGGCAGAGTCAGAAATTCATATTAGTCTGACACAAAGATAAATCAGAAATCATAAGTTAGTGCCTCTTTTTCATGATATTTCCAGTTTTGATGACCTCAAGAGCCCTTGCTTTCAACTGCCTGACCTCCACTGAGCACTGATCACACCCAACATGCTGAAGTTTCTTCCTATATTGTAGTTGCATTTTCATTGTGCACAGACTTCAGAAACACACAATAACCTGGCACTTACAGTTCCTTTCCTTTGTTTCTCCTCCTTGGATATCGAATATTTACAATTGATAGTACAACTTTACCAAGTCCCACCTGCTATTTGGGTACTATTGGGATGGGCAGACCAAACTTCACAGTGGAAAAACACATTCCTCTGTTCAACAAACAAGGCACAATGTCCTCCCAAGAGCTATATATGAGGAGAAATAACAACTCCTCGTCAGAAACCTGCCCTTCTAAACCAGTCCATAACACTATTAAAAAACTCATTTATACTCTGCAAGCAGAAGTGAAAAAGTAAAGTTCAAAAAAAAGTGACAATTGGCAGCCACCTCATAGCATCATGGCTAGTACCTGAGAGTCAACTTCAGGTGTAAAGAAATTGAAATTGCTCTCTTAATGATGTGAGCTCCTTTTATTCTTAAAAGCTTACTAGGGCATTCAGGATTGTAGATTCAGTTAGCTGTTGGTGGCAAAAGCTACTGAATACAGTAGCTACTAACTGCAAATAGGAAGAGAAAAACCATTTTCATACAAAGGTGAATTAAAGTGAACTGAAAACTGAGTTATGTTTTGATATATTTTCATAACATTTGTTGGGTAAGTACTGACTATAAGCTAACAGCTACACATACTGTAGTTGATAATCCAGTTTCTTCCATAGTAAATCTTTTGCAAGTGGGTTTACAGAGAACACAGATTATAAATAATTCACGATAAAAATACATTTATGATTATATACGTATGTGCACACATACACTTGAAAATTAGAATATTTAACACTTCTTTATGCATATGCAATCATTTAATTTTATTTTCAATGATATTCTGTCACTTATTTATATTTTGACACTGATAGGGAAATACTGGTTTGGCTTTGCAACATTTTGTTTTTCTTTCTGCTGCTTGGCTTTACTGATGAGAGAATATAGATTAGGTTTTAAATAACTGTAATTTTTCAGATGGCATAATGGTATACCACAGATCTGAATTTCAAGAGCCACTGTAGTGTTGAGTGAACCATATTTGTTAGCTATTAATAGTGAAGCTATAACAGGCATCAGAAGCTGCACAAGAAAACCTTAAGTCCTTTCATGTTGGGTCTCTAGACTAAAACCCTGACCACAACCTCAGCAAATTCTTTCTGTGTTAGTGGAAATTAGCTTCATAATATTTTCCTTGTTTCCTTTGGACACTCTTCCTGAATTTGAAGTTATTCTTCTAACTCACATATGTTTGATTTATGTTTTTTTCTTTCTTTCTGATACTGAGATTCCATCTTACCCTGGTGATAATGAGGGTTTCTTTCTTTTTCCTAGTACTGATTTAGACTAACAGCGAATGGTCATCCGAGGGAGCCAAATGTGGCTAGACTGGCATAAATAAATAGACGGACTTTACTTTCCAGCTGTCTCATTGTTGTCCACATGGTGATAATACTGCTGTCTACAACTTTAAAGAAAATGAGGCAAAATAAAAGTAGTAGAAAGATACACTAGAAACCCCAAGAAGAATAAAATGTGACAAATTGAATCTTTACATTAAAAAGAATTGACTTCCAACCACTGAAGTACAAGTGATACCTATTTATCAAGTTAAGTTGTTTTCATGCTGCAAAACACAAACTTAATTACAGAGGCCATTTACATATGGATGGTACTTGTTTAAGCACTATTTTTAACACTGTATGCATAAATAAGATTTAATTTCAACTTTGGGGTTTTTTTTTATCCCATGCTTTCAGAAAATAGACAAACATAATGATGGAAACAATCTCCTGGATGATCAAAATTCAGTCCTTTACCTACTCAGGGAACTATGCTTGTGACATTTTCCATGAACTTAACAATTTGCATCATTAAATTGCTTCAGCTGTTATTTTTTTTGTCCCCACCACTTGTATTAAAAAACAACTCTAGAACCTCACCACTTTTATGGTCAGAAATCTTCTAGATTCCAGACTAAATTTATTCATGGCCAAATTACACCCATTTGTTCTTGTGCCAACATTGTCTGCTAGAATAAATAGTTCTTTTCCTTGCCTACTGTTTACCACTCTATTGTGTTTCTAGAGAATAATTATTTCCTGTATCAGCTTTTGTTTCTACTAGACTAAACAAGGAAAAACTTTTCAACCTGGTTTTTAAAATGGCTCCTCTTTGGTAATCTCTATAGCTCTTCAACTGTTTCACCTTTCACAAATGTGATAAAAAAAACTGTGTGAGATCTCTTAGGTGCTTTAAGCAATGGAAGAGATTTTTTCCTTTTCTCTGCTAAGAAATAGTTTAATTGGTTCATACTTGGATGGCATTTGCTTTTTCATGGTTCTATCCCACTGGTAACTAACAACCTTGCAGTCCGTTAATATGCATACCCTGATCTATCTCCTGTGTTATTTACAACTGATATTCTCCTAGTTTACAGCAGATTTTTAATTAATCCTCGAGTGCGTGTCTCCACTGCCAACACTATGCGCTTAAAAGTGATTTTAGTGATATGTATTTTTAATGTGCTTTTTCCAAGGCTGACACATGTTTTGGACAAATAGATGCCAAAGATAATAGAAAAATAAAAAGGAATAATGTAAGGAGGTACTCAGCACACTGATAGCACCAGGCATGACATATTAGGGAGAAGTTTTCACAAGTGCTTCAGTGTAATATGATAGAACATAAAGGATTGAGTGTGGTACATTGCACACAATACTTTAGGAAATTCTCTTTTGGCCTTGTATACTCACAGTTACTTAAATATTGCATTTCAAAACAATTAGGATTATTACATCAATACTTTTAGAGTGGTTCACAGTAAAAAAGCTTTGCTACTGCCTAGTTGTAAAGGTTCCATTTAAGGGCCATACATTTTGGAATGAAGATCATATAACTCTTACGTTTTAAAAGACATGGACATTCTCACAAACATGCTGATGATTTTGGACTGCAAGGTCAAACAACTAGGAATTTGAAAACTTTGAATCTTTAAGAAAATAATTGACATTTCCTCATTTTGATGTGGAAGCCAGCAATTTATAAAATAACTTCAGCTGTACAAGTATAGATAGCAGAAGACTAGTGAATTCCCACACTCAGTATCTTTGCCCTTTAGTCGAAGGATTAACTAGATTTTTGAAGGATTTTTTTAGAGGGAGAAAGATTATTTTAAAATCATGTGATAGATATTTTTTTTTTATTTTGCATAAGGGTGCTGGATTGAGAAAATGTATTCATAAGAGTTATCTGCAAGGGCATGCAGCTTTAGAAAACTCTTGAAAAACCTTTTTTGTCAGTTTTAAATTTGATGGGAATCTGCTTATTGGGAAGGGAATCTGTATCTGCTCAGGATTATTTTATTAAGTTATTAAAAGGTAGTTTTATTTAATGTGCCCTCCTTGGCTCTTGCTATATAATACTTCTTTGATGTTGAAATGGTAAGTGAACATATTAGCTTTTTGGTGCAGTAATGTTTAATATGTTGTATTTTATTTAGGGCATCCCTGTGGTGCTGATAGCCGTGTGTGAACGACAGGTATATAAAGCTGGGAAGCTCTGAACATCTTTCAGTGGTAGTATAATGACTTTCACCAAAGGAGGAAGAAGTCTTGATATATTTTTATTCTGTTAACCTGAGTTTGGAAGGTGTTGATTTCGTTAATCACAAGGTCCGTCAGCAATTTTGTTGATGACATCAAGCTGTGTGGCGCAGTCAACATGCTGGAGGGAAGGGATGCCATCCAGAGGGACCTTGACAGGCCTGAGAGGTGGGCCCATGGGAACCTCAAGAAGTTCAACAAGGCCAAGTGCAGGTTTCTGTAGTCCTGCACCTGGACTGGGGCAATCCGAAGCATAAATACAGGCTGGACAGAGAATGGATTGAGAGCAACTCTGACAAGAAGGACTTGGGGTTTGTGATGGATGAGAGGCTAGACATGAGCCAGCAATGTGCACTTGCAGCACAGAAAGCCAAGTGTATCCTAGGCCACATCTAAAGTAGCATGGACAGCAGGTTGAGGAAGGTGATTTTGGCCCTCTACTCTGCTCTGGTGAGACTCCACCTGGAGTACTGCATCTAGGTCTGGGGTCCTTGGCACAGGAAAGACCTGTTGGAGTGAGTTCAGAGGAGGGCCACCAAGATGATTAGAAGGATGGATCATCTCTCCTATGGGGAGAGGCAGAGGGAGTTGGGATTGTTCAGCCTGGAAAAGAGAAGGCTTCGGGGTGAACTAATGATGGCCTTCCACTACATGAAGGGAGCCTACAAGAAAGATGGGAGAGAGACTATTTATAAGAGCAGGAAGCGACAGAACAAGGGGGAATTACTTCAAACTCAGCGAAAGTAGGCTTATATTAGGTATTAGGAAGAAATTCTTTCCTGTGAGGGTAGTGAGGCACTGGAATAGGTTGTCCAGAGAAGCTGTGGATGCCCCATCCCTGTAAGAGTTCAAGGCAGGGTTGAATGAGTCTTCAAGCAATTTGGTCTAGCAAACCCCCCATGGCAGGGGGGTTAGAACTAGATGATCTTCAAGGACCCTTCCAAACCAAAGCATTGTATGATTCTATGAGGTGATTAAGTAAATCTATCATATGCAAGTAGTGGCTTCAAAAAGTAAATTAGTTACAGTGTCTGTCAGAAGACTTTATTTTTCTTTACTCATAATTCACTATATTTTTAGAAATATTTGAGACCTGTCCAGGCATCAGAAACTTGCAGGCATTTACTGCAGCAGGTTGCAACCAAATGATCATTCTGACTTGACAAGATAGGTTTTAAAGCAGTTCTTTTCCTTAATATACCTCTTTCTTTTTTGCTAGTTGTAGTTAGTATTTGTCAAATTAGGACAAATGTTTGTCATTAGTCTTTTTTCTTTAGACAATGATACACTTACTCCGTTGATAAGGGAAAGGGATTTGAAAAGTGCCTGACAAAGAGAAACGTCACAGAAAGTAAAACATGTAGTATATGGTAATATTATCCTACTGATTTTAATCTGATAGAGGTGTTAGGCTAATTAAGAAAGAATTAAACTACACATGACAGATACCGGTCACATTGTTTAATATACTGCTGGAGAATACACAGAACCAAGAGCATACACAGAAGAGAAATAAAATACAATTGCTGCATGCAAGTACAGTGGGGTTTGCAAGTAAACATGGTATACTTGTTTGACAGGAGGTTCTTTTGACAAGTATAATTTTGTCATTAATACAGATTCTATATAGAAAAATATTTGTTAAGTGATTTTAAATGGTTTGGGGGGTGGGGGGGACAGTGAAGAGCAGGGAATAACCCTTCAGCAGTTATTTACATGGGAAATGTTTGTATTATTCTCTTAATAGAAAATAATAGTTTTTCCTCTTCTGCAGTACCTTCTGGTACCATTTTAAAATTAAAATAAATTATATTTCTCCAAGATGGAAAAATTTATGTTTCTCTGAGAAGCTGGCTTCATCAATAAGTTCATAGAAAACATTGTTTGGTTGTTTGGCACCTATATGGAGAAGCATCCAGAAAATATTATCTATGAAAACCAGAGGGTTTTCTACTCAGTTATTTTCTCTCTTTTTCTTGTATTGGCTTCGTTTCCATCAGATTTCTTGGAGCTCTGATTCAGAGCAAAATAGATTTGCTGTTTCCTGAAAGAAGATTTATTAGCGTGGAGACAGTATGGTAAGATCAGTGAGATAATCTGTTTTAAGAGAAGAGGGTTAAGGTGGATATACAAGAGAAGGGTATGATAATTTTCAGTTTCACATTGTAAGGAGTGCCATGTTGATTTCAGAGCAAAAGTGGAAAAAAATCCACTCTGGGAATTAGGGGCTGTGCATCAGCATGGATGCTGCTGTGCATATCGGCTAATGCAGGGACATGGCAGCTGATGGGACAGACAGACCCTTGTGCCTTGCTCCTGCACTGACTTCTGCTTCCCCTTCAGTTTGAGATGGGGGTCATTTAAAATAATACAGTCTACGATATAAGACCTTTTGGCAACTTGTTCCTTCTTCGAAGTAATTTAATACTGAGGCAACTCTATAGCTGGGGAGGATTTTTCTGTCTTTCGCGTAACTCCTTAAAATCAGGTGTTTCAGGGCATATCTTATGTACATTAATAGAGTGTTGTATGCAATTCATTTTTGTGGTTTAGGAGAAGGCAGTATGTGTATTGTGCACAGCACATGTAAGTGACTATTGAAATGATACTGCAAGTCACAAATATACTCCCAATTTCATTACCCGCACGTTACCCCACATTTCCCACCCGCACATTTCACACACAGAACTATAATAAGCAGGGCTGGTTTAGGAGGCTCTTTGGGATTTTAGCACAGCAAGTAGTCCCTAATGGAGCTGGGAAGTGAAGGAAACTGTACCAGCTGGGAGCCAAATAGCAGTAATGCAGAACCTATGGGGAGATGATGCAGCTCTTGAAGGTTTATAATACCATAGGTTACTGTAATTATTAAAGAAGCAGGAAACAAATAATAAACTCCCCCCTTATAAGCACTTTATATAAGAGAGATGCAAAATGGTAGAGTTGAAAGGGAGATAAGGCTGTTCACAATCTGCACTCAAGCTGGATGTGGGTTACTCCCTTTCAGGTGTGTGGTCTAAGCTTCAGGTGATGGGAGTGGTTCCATGTTTTTTGAAGTTTTATTTTTTCTTCTTTTTTTCATCTTCCTCCTGGCATATCGCTCTGCTTTCCCATGAGTGGTGTCACTAGCAAGAAAATAGCCAGATGTCTCAGCCGGGCTGTTTCCATTTTTCTACCGCAGTATATACTTACCCTCAGTCACCACGCTTGCTTTCTGCAGGTTTTCCTCTCTGCCTGAGCCTCACCTGAATAGTCTGTTCATTTTAAAAACACCATCAAAAACAAGAGAGAAGAAAAAACTTACCCTCACAAATCTCTTGCAAGCTCACCTCCAAATTTGAGTCTGGTCTTTCTTTTTTCCAATCCTGTGACTTTATTTTCAAACTTGTTGAGCCTTTGCGGGCTTTGTGTCACTTGCAAAGTCCTCGAAAGTGGATTACCATAAATTAAGAATAGACTCTTAGAGGCTTTGAGAGTGACCATCCAGATTGAAAGTCCTTTTAGCAAACTTACTCAGTTTAATGATAAAAAAATAATTTTCCAAACCACTCTGCCTTTAATAACAACACACGAAAAAATGAGGTACCCTGACAAAATGAAAGTAGCAAATCAACTAAGTACTGAAAAGTATAAAATGTTAACGAAAAGGGTACTTTTTAAGTAATATGTATGAGTGCTATACACATGAATATTGAATATATATTCCCTTAAAATAATCTAGTAAGGAAATAAAATATCCATTTGCATTTTTCTTTTGTGCATAGTTTTATTAAGATAATATATGTATCTTTTTATATGCTGAGCCATTGCTTTGTCTCTGTCTCAGCCTGTCCGAGGTGTATGAATATTGACTAATGTACAACCCATAGTGTATTATTGCTTACTTGAAGCATGACCTTGTTTTTTTTCTTAATTATATTTTTCCTTTGTAGGAAAGCAAGTTTACTCATTCTGAATCGTGCCAAACCGCATAATTTGGAAAGGAATATTGTGGCTCTACTTGGAAAGTACTAATTGGGCTTCAGCCATCACTGGGAAAGCTGTATAGTCTTTTATTATTTTAACTGGCCAAATGCCCTTTGTTACCACATTAACAGTCTCCCTATGGTGCCTGTAACTTTGATATTATTTTCACTTTCATGCTAAATTTGACCAGATGAAAGACACAAACCCTCCAATTTTGAAATAAAAAAAATAGCATGTTTTGTTAATCCCGTATTTCAGAGGGAAAGTCTGTGAAAATGATAACCTTTGTCTGTTGGCCAAAGTTTTTGTTCAGTAAACCCATCCTGCCAGCTGTTCCCATTGGCAAGAGGAAAGATAATATTTTGGTATCTTTAATTTCTCCATTTCAGAGCACAAGTTTTGCTTGTGCCATTGTTTAAATCACGCATGTTAACATTGGTCTGGCAAACAATAATGCATTTTATAAAAAGACCTCAGTTTGAATGGTATCACTGCAATGTTGCAATAAAGCTGGTTTAGACTATTACATACAGCTTAAGTCACTTACTGCCTGTGGACTATTGCAGGTGCTCTGGACTGTGCTGCTGAAGAAGTGCTTTCAAAGTCCTAAGGAAGACACTGAAGTAGATATATAGGCACATTTTAATGCGATGTCACCAGGAGCTAAAGATGCATAATACCTCAAAAAACTGGGCTCTCACCTATGTGCTTTTGGTCCTCATCTCACAAGGCAGATTTGACAAGGATCAGCTTGGTAACTGAGGTCCAGTCCCTAGCAAACAAGCAGAGACACCCAGACAGGAACACTGGCATTTCTAGGAGACAAAAAGTGGTCACCTAAAGCATTAGGCTGAGACAGATACACTTGCTACTCTGAGAATACCTGAATGAGCACATGCACAGGGAATGTTCTCTCTCCAGATCCGTCTTTGATTTCAAGTCTTAATTTCTGCTGAAACATAAATGGTGTTCTCATAATGTTTAAGAACATCTTTCTTAGTTTACAGGTAACTTGAAGCCTGAGTGGTTACAGGCATATTGGATCTCACACCTTGGCAGAGGATTATTTCTGCTTATGTTCTGAGACAGCTCAGCACTAAAGATGTCCAAGGGAGGGAAAAAAATCCTGATCCTGCAACAATTCATTTGGATCCCTTGTAGGTTTCAAGGATTTCTTAAAGTCCTCAATGAGCATGACAAGCAAATTGATTGGAATAAAAGTAGGTCTCAAGTCTTTGCCTGTCTAGACATAAAGCCTCTTTCACTAAAATGGAGCATGAGGGAAGACAAGTGAGTCTCTTAAAACAAGAATTTCATTCATTTGTACATTACTGTAATTATACTACTGTCTTAAATGCTATGAGATTGATGGTGCTTGTGACATTCCCAGAATGTTTCAAAAGGGGGACAGTACAACCTTGCACTGTCTGAAAAAGAACTGAGCCCTCCTGTCTGTGAAAGCTGTCTTAGGCAATTCAGTGAATGTTGTAATGGCTCCTTTATAGCCTTTTACTTGTATTTGAGAGTGTAGGGCACATTCCAAGGAAAATAAGGATAGTTGCTGCATCTTGCTTAGCAAGGCCTAGCCCAACAACAACACTAATGATAAAGTAATTATACCTGGGATGCAAGTTGTCATTTAAATACATTTCCCCTGATATCTGCACTATGTGAATTTAGAAAAAAAGTACTTTTTCAAGTTTTAATTTCCTCCAGAAGCATATAATCATTCAGTGCCTTTTCCTCTCCTTCAGGTTAGCTCTCATCACCACAGATACAGCTACAAGTACTTATCTGATGTTTTCTTGCCTGCTGAACTGCCACAGTCTTTCAGGGTACATTTCAGGTAAGGTAAATCCATCAAGCAAGTTCAGAAGCACTAGGAAAAAATGTTTTAAAATTACAAATACATTTTGGTAGCACTCTCACACATCACTTCCCCAAATTTGGCTTTTTGCAGTTAGCATGCCTCATGCAACAGCCTGCCCGGTCCCCATATGCCTCTGTGTTATTATTAATGCATACTGCAGTTTCACAAAGGTGTTCTGGATGGAACTTGTCCCAGAGAGCTTGGTCAGAAGGAAACTGTAAACCCCAGCCTCTCTGGAAGGCCAGAATTCCTATGCCCCTGTTCCAAAACACTGCAGTGGCTGGCCCAGCACTCCATGGAACAGAATCCCATGCAGGACAAACAGGACAGCTGCTGGGGCATCACCAGGCAACGTGCCAGGCTCTGCCTTGCAGGTTAAGTTACTGACACTTGCCAGCTGCTCTTTGTGAGGGAGAACTCAAACACCTTCCTCTTACCTTAGAAACACAGATATTGTAAACCATGCAATTATGCCAATAAGTAAAGGTAGCACATTGAGAGAAAATGCAACATCTTCCATTTTTAAACTTTGTTCAGAACAACTTCAAAATCGTATACTGTCACATCATCTCAAATGAAAGGAAAAATAATTGGGGAAAAAAACCATCCACAGCCATAGTATTTGAAGTAGGCCATGAAAGCCATCTGACCTGTCATTTGAGTCTTTCAGTATCAAAGAGCTATGTTAACAATAACTGTAATGAAATTAGACTTATTATGCATGCATGAGCAATAAAAAAAATCCAAGAAATCTACTATGGTAGTAATCAAGATTAAGAAAAAGAAAACCTCCCTTTCCTGCAGACCTTTATTCAAAGAGGGTTTCCTAGAATCTACACAACACAGCAACGAAGTGAGGCCATGAAGCTGTAGGACCTGCAGCTTTTGTTTTCATGGATAGTTTTCAGTACAAGATTCAGTCCACTCTGTCTTGGGTCTGAAGAAACCCAAAGCTTCTTGGAATGTAAACTAGGAAGGGAGGAGTTTTTTCCGGTACCAGCACCTATGAATGAACATTGTAAAGCCCGGTTGTCAACCCCCTCTTTAGTGAAATGTTGATAGATTTATTCACAGTTAAACCCAAACGTTTTTGAAAGTGACTGTCTTCATAAAATTATCTCAGCCAACAGCAAAGACAGGACTGAGCTGCTGTCCTGTGACTTTCCATCTCACTTACCTGCAGAGGTTCTTCCACCTGATAAGCTTCAGTGACAGGATGCTCTCATGAGATTCATAATTTGCTTCAGTGTAACCAGACCTTAGACCCATGGCAAATTTGCAGTCCCCCTTAGAAATTCAGCTTTTAATTACCATTCTCAGTTTATCCCAGAATTTTAAACTTCTGTATGAATTCCTCGGCCATATTTAGTAATCTTGTTAATCTCAGCCCCTCTCTTTCTGTCTCTTACAACTTCTGCTAGCAAAAATTCTCGCAGTGCTCTTTTCCAACAAGGACAGAAACCTTCTGTTCTCTTTTTCCCATACACTCAAGAAAATATCCCTGACTGTACATGTTTCTTCTACATTTCTTCACGGTGAAATCCCTGAGACTTAAATAACTCACTTCCAGTTGTCCACCTAAATTTTCCTTCACTATAATTTCCAGGTCAAATAACTGCATCAAGGAATTTAAACTTTATAATTCATAGGAAATGCTTGGCTTTGAAATAAAATAAGTTTGGGGTTTTTTTTATTTTCAATGACCGAAGCAGAATTGTATTCATTTAGCAGATATCATAACTTGAAGTTAACCAGTAATTTTTTTCAGGACCTACGTCCAGAGAAAATTTTCCTGTTGTTATACAATTCCCTAATGAACCATAGTTAACATACTAGTTGCTTTCAGTATAACCTTGAAAAAAATACAAAAGGTAATTCATGATTGTATGAAAGAGTATGTAAACATGCAAATGTTTTCTGTTGTTATAGGTTCTAAGGAATAACTTCTGTAAGCAGTTATCTGTAGCATATCGAAATTAAATAGCCCTGTTAGAAGGAAAACATTTTGTATTCATTTAGTCATTAAACAGAATCAAGAACAGTTGCTAAAATAATGGATCCCGATTATTCATTACTATTAGGCTTGACTTGTAGGAATAGATACCTGATAGGAATTGTACCAGAACTATAGCTGCAAGTGAATAATTAAAGGCCAGGGAGCAGATGCAAAGGGGAAGTAGAACAACAATACCTAATTTCTTTTTTTTTCTGGGGACACTTTTGTGGCTCTTCTACCTTCTCTTCCACTGAGTTTTGCTTTCATATCTCTACAGTATAATGGACTGAACTAGGATTGGATTTGGATTTTTTTCTCATTTTATGGGAAGCTCTCTTTCTTAAACTGTGACAAAAAAAAACTTGACAAATTTTATGAGCTAAGAGTAATAACAATATCAAAAAGTCAATAGAAATATTTTATTTAGGTGATTTTTAAAGCATTTTAACTGTAGTTATGTCTTATAACTAAAAGCCATTTTACAGAAAACCAAAATCTTCAATTTGAAGTGTCAAAATCCTGTTTCATAAAGCCTAATTTTTCAGGGCTTGAAATCTGATTTGACCTATTTCTGACAACGTTTTGGCTTAGACAACTAGCAGCATTTTTGCATGAACCCCATTTTGTCAGAAACCTCCAAGCTAACTTTGCTGTCCATGATAGTCTGTACAAATATCACAGGAAACTTCTGGTATACACAATGGCTTAAACAGCTAGAACCGGAATAACACACAGACACATATCTAACTGATCCCCAGCTGACTAGGAAATCTGTGCCCCATATGCTGTTTAAAAAGGGAGGTCTTAAAATTTAATTAGACAGGAGAAAGAAACCGAGCTTGTTTGGTTTTGATTCTTTTAAATCATCACTCAACTTTTTTTTTCTTTCACTTTATATACCTATTCAAATCCCATATAGTCATCTCATCCACAAATTGCTCCTGCTTACAAGGTTTGTCATGTACTACCTAAATTCATTGAGAATTTTGCTTTATTGTCATCCCAAGAATTCAGGTCACAGAGAAACCAACTTGAGAACCCAGGAGATGAGTAAACACATTATGGACACACATGCTTACCTGCATGGGAAATTAGCATGCAGACTTTTATACCACAAATGAATGCTCCACCAAATCAGTGTCTTTCAGTCATATCTGTCTGCAGACTCCTAGTTTGCTTTTTCTTCCCAGTGTAGGGCACAGCTTTATGTAGCAAGTTGAAGCTCCTTGACTCTTCATAGGTAAATTTCCACAGATCTCTTACAAAAAGCTCACAGACCTCCAGGATCAATGGTGAAAGCAACACCAGGACCAGTGCTACAAATCTGTTCCCACACAGAAGCTCTTTACTGTGCACAGAGGCTGTGAAGTACCTTTACACTGCTTTCAAAAAAACCCCATCTGTTTCTAGTTCAGCTGCTTTCTAATTACAAACATAGACCTATGTTTCCGAGAGACTGGTCCAAGAGACAATGGGAAATCTATAGATTATTATTAGAAAGCTTATCTGGTGCCACGGTCCTGTGTTTTCTGGTTCTAATTACAGGAATTTTATCCAACAACTTTGAGAAAATTTTTTCCTGCTCAGTTAAGAATTGTGCTGATGGTACAAAATGGAAATGTTGCTACATTTCTTGGGCATAATGAAGCGCTCATGGCACTAGCAGAGACTTCAACTTTATACATAAGCCTTATTAAGACTTAGTTGCCTTTTAGGGTGGTAGGAAAGCAAGGATATAGCCTGACGTCCTCTGCCAGAGCAGCTTTATCAGGCCCTACAGTGGCAGTTCAGGGGATTACCAGCCAAAGCTGTCTGCCTTCAGCAGGGCAGGATGCCAGCCCTCAGCTGCTATCATTGCTCTCCTGACTGCAGAACGTGTACAAACACAGTTGAGTCTCCTTATAACATCTGCACATAAAAAGCAAGAGAAAAATTCAGTCCTTGGAAAAGACTATCTCCTTGATTGTGGCACGGACAGTTAGCTGTCCTCTAGGAAATCTAGCCCCAGTTATCCCTGCATTGAACTGGGTGTGAGAGTCAGTTCAGGTTAAAAATAATCAGATCTTTTTTGGGGGTGTGGCAGGGCAGGGTTTGGATCCAGATTGTTGCCAGGCCCCATAAAGAATTTTACAAGAACAAATAAAAGAAGGCATAGGCTGAGAATGAGCAGCTGGGGGCTGTTAAGATATCATTGTCAGTGAATGGCACTGCTTTCCTGAATTTTTGCTTTAACAGAGCTTGAGCATTCAGATGATCAGCCATGACATCTGCGATATGGGAGCAGTACCAAGGCAGATGAGCCAATACCTGCTTAAAGTGTTCTAGTTTGAGTCACTGAAAAGGACATCTGTCTCTACTCTCAAGCCGGGTGCCTAAGTGACCCCACCACAGCTGGGCAGCATCTTCTGTGTGTTTATGAACAGGTATTTCTCAGAAGCCTGTAGTCTGAGTGGTATTTTGAGTGAATTTTCACAAGGCAACCAAAAGCCTGTTACGTGTTAGGTGTACCAAATATCAAGTCCTTGCTGCAGCATACAGAGGTACTACAGCTCCCCAAACAGTTGGAAAAATGTTTCTAATATGCCAAACCCAGCAACTTTTTACCTTTACCTTGTTCAATGAAATGATTGTATCTGACACTTTTCACTCTGAGGCACACAATAGTTTTTGAGACTTTAGCCTCCAGAATGAAAGTTTAGCACAGTTAGTGGCATCTGAAAGTTGAATTTCTGAAGGCAAATGCTGGACACCTGTGGCTACATTATCCTTAAGTCTAAAAAGTTATCCTGACTCTTTCCTTGTATCAAACTCCAGACTGTCATTTTTTTCTCAGTAACACTTGGACGAGCATACAACACTAAAAGCATATAGAAATTACTAATATGAAAGGGCTGAATAAAAGGCATTAAAAATAAAAGAGAAATAAATCATTGCTTAAGAATTATTGTTTTATTTACTTGTCATTAGACATCTGTTTGTAGGCACTGCAAATGTAGGCACTTTGTGTCCGGGCTTAATAGTATCAACTTTGCAGGGATGCCTTCTTCTTCCTCATTGTTTTCACTTGGTTTCCAGGGCAAACAAACCAATTTTTTTTTAGCCCTTTAATAAATTAAAGCTGTTATAGAGTTAGAAGTAAATAACTGCACATTATGGAAATTTCTATCCAACAAGCCTCAGAATGTATCAAAGGTCACTGTATGAACAGTATCAGACTCTTTCTTGCTCCCTTCAACTCTCCACCCCTCCACCCACTCCCCACCTCCACCCCTGATAATCCCCATAACATCTCTGTGACGACTGAGTAGAATTCAGGGCAAAACTTGACCTGAAAAAATGTGGCGCTAACCCTCCTCTTCCTCCCCTTTCCGTGTCATCTGCTAACATTTTCAGATAACAAATAGTGTACTGAATCTGAACTGTTTCTTTTGCTGGGAATACCATCTGTGTGGTGGCAGCTGGGGTGGGAAGGAAGGCCCATAGGTGGATGAACAGAAATAAATATAGACAGTAGACTAAATTAGGGGAAGTTCCACTGCTTTCCAGTGTTCTTGATCTTTTCACGCTTCCATTAAGTGGATACGGCTTCTCTTATATTGGTGTTTGAACGTCTGGATTGTTTAGCAAAGCAGCAAAGTCAACATTGTAACAGAGATCTTAAGCAAGCCAGTTTGGGCAAAACACTCAGTCTACTGAAAATGCTTAAGTCATTTATCGTTACATTCCATTTCTATCATATTATAATATCCTGGAACTAGCAAGGGGAGAGAAAAAGAAGATGAGAGTATGTATTGTCAAAAGGAATATGTCATAAATCATCCAAACTGGAAAACCAGTGAAGATCTGGAAGGAATGTTTCTTGTAGACCAGAGATAAAATCAGTATCCAGATCATTGACAACTGAAACTAAATTCTACAAAGGAATTGCTGGCATAATATTTCAATTTCTCATTGCTATTCAAAAGGACCACTTACATTTGAATCATCTTTTTTGCTGTATTACAGTAAGGATAATTCAATAATTAAAACTCCATCTTAGTGCATTGATTTCTGTAAATAAGATCAAGTCATAGGAAATTATAGAGATTGAAATTTTGCTCCTATCTCTTCACTAGAAGATTGCTAACAGCATCTTGTCTATACAGAAACACAGAAGGCTAAGATGGGAAGGGACCTCTGGAGATCGTCAGGTCCAATTCCCTGCTCAAAGTAGGGTCCACAAGGTAGCAGGTTGCTCAGGGCCATATCCAGCTGTGTTTTGAATTATCTCCAAAGACATAGACTCACTTCCTCTCTGGGCAACCAGTGTTTGATTAACCTCACAGGACACAAGGTTTTTCTGTTTACTGGAATTTCCTTTGTTTCAATTTGTGCCCATTGCCTCATCCGTTCCCCTGACACCAGTGAAAGGAGACTAGTTCTATCTTCTTTACTCCCTCCTATCATGTGTTTACACACATGGATAAGATTCGCCCCCAAGCCACCTCTTCTTGAGGATAACACTTTGATAAATATTGGCAAAACATTAATAAAATATGTAAATATATATGTTTACTTACTTTGGAAGCACTTCAGAAATATCTTCCCTGATTTATCCACAGTTTTCACACTGAATACAGCTCCCAAGATATCTTTTAGGCAAGGGCCATTGTTGTTAGGATTTTTTAGGAACTGCAGCAGGAGATTTTACTTCAGCAATGTTGTATTCTTTCCAACTGTACCTAGGTAAGTAATTCGGTAAGATATTCTTCTCTTCCCTTCAGTGTTCAATTAGAATAGCCATACATTTCAACCATTTTTATCTCCCTCCAGGGGTTTTGCTGAAGTTCATTAATTCTGAGAGCAAACAATAACAAGAAGTGAGCTCAGTCCTTGAGCAAGTCTACAGTGCACTACACCTGAAGGAACTGAACCACATGGAAGCCTTTTAATGCACTTTAATTTATGGAAGTTGGATTCACATCCCAAATTCCCTTGATTTGCGTTCGCTTTCTTGGCTGACTATTTAGCATTGCCTGGAAATAAAGGTTCCATGTTTGGTGCTGCAGTTCTCCATGCTCAAGATTTAAAGAGAAGAAAAGGACATGTCATACTGGCAAACAAACTTAGATGCTGTTGTTCATTTGAAAAAAATCTATGTAATCAGAAGTGTAAGCTACATACACATATCATATAATAATAATAAGCTTGTCACTCTACCCTCCTTCAGATTTCCTAAAATGTACTTTTCTATTGCAATAATATTTACCTATAGTGCAAGATGTCTTTTTCTGTTATGATAATGCACAGACATCTGATATTTTCATGTAAAATCAAATCTTTCAAAGCTGATACCCCTTGCTGATAAACAGGTTTCCAACAGACAGTATGATGTTTATAACACCAGTAGTATATGTCTCATCCGGGTGTAGAAAACCACACAGCAGCTCCCCATACAGGCTGAAGTGCCATGTTCCCCTCCAGGTGACAACCACTAGGTGACAAGCCAGTTCCTTCCTCCCTACTGGTAGAGCTGTCCCACCTTTATCCTTGCATCACCTTTGACACTCACCACTGAGAGACATTTCTGCATGGTTGCCCATCAGAAAACCACAAGGTCTCTCTCTGCTGGGTCAGATTCCTGGTGCCTTAGCACACTGAAACACTTCAGTGACCAGGGTCAGTCAGCACCCAGCCAAACCACACAGTCAAGACCTGACTGTCTCTTCATGATGAATGACAGTCCTGGAATTTTCCAAAGGTATTGAGAAAGTGAGCAGGAAGTGTCTTGTTTTAAAAATGGGTCCCCAAGGCCCAGAGAGCTGGTTGAAACAAGTGGATAACATGCTAACAAATCAGCTAATTGTAAGCATAAGTCAGTTTACAAACACTCCACTGTGTTACAGTAATTTCAAAGGATTTTTGAAATTGTTTATTTGAAATACAGACCATGGATAAATTTTTATGTAAGTGTTAGAGGTTCATTTCTAAAAGCAAATCATACTTCCAGAATATCCTAACTATATATTATTATGCATAGTTCTCCTCTACAATGTCCATGATGGATTGGTAAAAGAAGGTGAGTTTACATACATCACATAAAAAGGAATAATAACCCCCACTACCAGTCTTCAATGGGAGATATATTACAAGCATTCAGCTAATTCCTGTGGGTTCAGTTTCTGGCCTTGGTGGAGCAGTTTTCTTTGGCCTTTGCAGTTTACCTTAAAATCCTTCCATTTGATTAAGAACTTAGAATTTTTCCTGAGGTAGAAACTGGAACCACAGGTCATCTCAACAAATTGAAATAAGTTTTTCCACCATTCCCAGTGAGTGGTTCACAGAATAGCAAATAAAACTTAAGCAGATTGTTACAATATCTTAAAAATATTCAATCACATTGTTTTGCGTAAAATTTTACAGTAATTCTTAAAGTCTCAAGTAAGCATCTGAATTTTGTTTAAATAAAATTAACCTTAAAAAAACACAACTGTGATCTTAGTCTAATAATTTTTCAGATATCTTGAAATTTAAGACTCTCCCTGCTGAAAAATTCAAATACACTCATAGAAATACAAAGTTTATTGTCCCATTTAAGGTTATGTATTAAAATGGAGAAGATACTTGACTCCTGATGTGTAACTAAGGGAGAACTGTTTGTGTGAATTGGTTCTTATTCTTCAATGGTTCATACAGCTCATATACTCCCAATGATGAAAATAGAGTCAACACAATACATGAGGATCAGGTTTTGATAATCCAGGGCCATTTAACATCACATCAGAGACCATTATCACACACTTACACAAACTCAACAGTCACATTAAATACTGTAATTTCAAATTTGCAGCACAGAATCTGCAAGAAAGCAAAAATACTGTGTATATCCTAGTTTTCTTGAACTCTTCTGACTCAAAACCTTTGGTGCTTAGCAAACACTTTCACACGGCTTGTTGTTTGTGAATTTATCTGTTTTAAGTGACAGGTACTATACATCTGTTTTGTTCTTAGAGAAATATTTGCCAATTCAGAACTGTGGAGGTTAAGCTGGATTTGGTAAAAAGGCAATTTACTGAAATGACCACAGAGATTTTTGTGGAGGTTTCAATGTACTTTGGAAGTGCATCCTCTCCTGGAGGAATTTATGGTGGATAGTCCAGTTTCCACCTCAGTCATCTAAAGTTACTTACTTCTAACTAAAATGCTGTATGTGATGGATAACTAAGAGAATAACATTTTTGAAAAGAGACAAATTGCAATTTTAGTTGTGAAGAATGATCCTGCTTCTGAACATCTTAAGAGAGCAGTATAGCACTACTTCTTACACAGCATTCCCTTCCCACGAGAATTTTCTGTGCTGGAGGAAAATAAAGCAGTATTCGTTTTATGTTGCAGACAGAGATCTTGGAAAAAAACCACAAAAAACCCAAACAAAAAATCCCAAACAAAACCCACAAAACCAAACCAAAACCTAACAAAACCCCCAAAACAGCTGACCTTGGTGACAATGTAATTTTCCTGGGAAAAAACCTGCTCGGGATTTCCATAAGTATTTTGGATTCCTGAGAAAGAAGGAGGAAAGCTCTTGGGTTTCTTATGGTTGTAAGTATCCAGAGAAGGAATGCTGAACGTCTAGCACTCTTCCCCAAACACTGGAGAATATTCCCTGCCATTTGCTTGCAGGCATGATAAGGAGTAGGATGATAGTCTGCCTCCCTTCTGATAGTGGTGTTTAAGAAACATCCTTGGAGGACGGGCAAATTTCCTGGGATGGGCTACAGAGGTACACGGTAGCACAGCAGCCACTGCAGACATGCAGGATGAAATACAACTGAAGGTCTCAGCCATTCCTGGCTTTCCTGGCTCTGAACTCAGTGTATACAGTGTAGCCCTACGCACATTTACATATAAAGCAGTCTTTTGTATTAAAGGAATCCATTAGGGATGGATTTGAACTTTTGTTCAGCCTCCTGCCACCAATGTGCAGTGTGATTGCCAGACACAGAAAACATAGTCCACTTGTCTTCATTTTCTTCCTTCATGAGTTGGAAAGTGCATATAATGTGCTAGTAGTAGCTTAGAAGTGGTCAGATTAGTGAATGAATAAGCTTTTAATGTAATGAATAAGCTGCCATTCAAAGACTGCTTTTATAAATATCCTTTTCCACTGATCAGTAAGCCAAACCACTTTATACTAGAAATTACATCCAAGCTGAATTTACCACTTTGTCAGTTTACAGAGAAAACAGATAAATAGGGTGAAAGAGAAACGATGGCAGTATGAACAACAACAGTGGAAAAAACCTAACAGTGAAACATAAACTCTGTGGTTCAAATTACTTTCTCTGTTGTTCTCTTGGGAGAACACTCAGTGAACCTGGGCAGAAATGCCTTTTTTTACCAGTTAAATGTCTTAGGTTTCCCCTCCAGCACGTGGAAAGGAATGGAGTCCTCTGAGAGGCAGTGAGAGCAGAAGCTTGGGGTAGGTGCACTAAACACTGCCTGAAGGAACCCTCTCCTTTATACATTGCTGAAAATTAGGACACTGTCTGGCTAAGTGAAGTACTTCATGTTGGGTGTTCCACATTCAAAAGATTCGTTAGCATTTTAAAAAGGAAGACAGCAGTGTTACCTGAGCATAATTATTACAGAATCCTGGAAATTCAAATTCGTGTTTTTACACATATTCATTCATGCAAATGTGGAACCTGACCCAGAAATTTTATTCAGGTGAGTAATCTGCCTTTGACTTCAATGGGATTCTACTATATATGAATAAAGCAATCAAGCCACGTTTTGCATTTGCAGTCACCTATATTT
The DNA here is from genome assembly GCF_001715985.3 of Manacus vitellinus. Lineage (NCBI taxonomy): Eukaryota > Metazoa > Chordata > Aves > Passeriformes > Pipridae > Manacus > Manacus vitellinus. The sequence continues at coordinate 1,227,980 of NW_021940534.1, forward strand.
ATCTTCAAGGGGGACTGTTGAGTCGTAAAAGTGTCCAAATCATGCCAATTTGTCCAGATGAGATATCAGATCTCCTTTTTAATATTCAGCTTCAGCAATACGAAAAGCAACAATGCCAAATACTCCATAACCATTCTACTGCAATTGCTCATGTTTTGATTAGAAAATTCCCATTTCACATGGGTGTTGTCATCTGTCCCGTGCTAGATACATCATCTCCTCTGTGCAATTAATTACAAAAACATTGAAAAATGAGTTTATGACCTGGAATTGAGTTTTGCTAAACTCCTCTGAAGACATACCTGAAACACAGCCCAGGAGAATCCTGAACAGATACAAATGATTTATGCATGTACAATAGGACACATAGCCTCCAAACAAACTAAAGACCTGCCAAGAGCAGCAGTAGTTCAATACATTGTTTGAAATGAAGAATGTAAGAGACCATAACTGAGGAATGAGGCACTTAATCCTCCAGCAGGGGGAAGGTAATTATCTCCCAATAATTTGGGAGATTTACAACATCTATGTTGGGCAAAAAGGCAATGAAGGAACACAGAAGAAGAATGGTTAGGACAAACAGACATGGAAAGCTGCTCATCCAACTGGATGAGGTTTAACAAGGCCAAGTGCTGATCCTGCACTTTGGCCACAACAACCCCATGCAGGTTGGGCACAGAGTGGCTGGACAGCAGCCAGGCAGAACAGGAGCTGGGAGTTTGGATTCAGGAAGCTGAACATGAGCCAGCAGTGTGCCCAGGTGGCCAAGAAAGCCAATGGCATCCAGGGAAGTGATTCTTGCCCTGTACTCAGCACTGGTGAGGCCACACCTGGAGTGCTGTGTCCAGTTCTGGGCCCCTCAGTTCAGGAAGGAATATTGAGGTGCTGGAGCAGGTCCAGAGAAGAGCAACAAGGCTGGTGAAGGGACTTGAACACAAGTCCTATGAGGAGAGGCTGAGGGTGCTGGGGTTGTTCAACCTGGAGAAGAGGAGGCTCAGGGGAGACCTCATCACTCTCTACAACTCCCTGAAAGGAGGTTATAGCCAGGTGGGGGTTGGTCTCTTCTCCCAGGCAGCTATCAGTAAGACCAGAGGGCACGATCTTAAGCTCTGCCAGGGAAGGTTTAGGTTGGATATTAGGAAGAAATTTTTTACAAGGAGAGTAATCAGACATTGGAATGGGTTGCCCAGGGAAGTGGTGGATTCTCCATCCCTGGAGGTTTTTAAGATGAGACTGGATGTGGCCCTTTGTGCCATGGTCTAGTAACCACAGTGATGTTGGATCAAGGGTTGGACTTGATGATCTCAGAGGTCTTTTCCAAACTGGTTGATTCTATGATTTTATGACATTGACAGTGCTCTGCCATTTCCTAATTTAGGTAATTAATACTTAATCTTCTGAGCCTCAAGTCTAATTCACCTACCACATGAGCTACACTACTGTAACAAGAGTGACCAAAGCGCATTCCCTATTCTGTCTCCTCTCCTGCACAGACTGACTGTCCCACTGTCTCACTTGTGTTTGGATGAGCAGTACCACTGCGCTCAGGTCAACACTGGGGCTGAGGCTGTGGCTCCAAATTGCAGCAAAACTGAGATAGCAACCAGTTGCATCTTACTTGTCACCACCTTCCTACCACTAGCAGTGGTCCTCACCTGGCCCCAGGGTGAACTGGTTTGAGGTGACAGACATCACAGGCCAACCTAACCCAGAGAGGCACTTCTCAGTGTAATGTTGTCTCAGTCAAGCCAGTCATTAAACAGCAACAAGCACATGCCGCTGCTAAAAGCTGAGTGTCTTTTCACATGTGGGCAAGAAAAGAAAGAGGCTGTGGTATTGCTGTATCAACCAAGAGACGAGAAATAACCACTATGGTGAGCACCATTGTGAAAACATATTCTCTTATTCCTTGGAGCAAATACGTTGGGTTCCTCATACTGAAAAAGAAATATACTAAACAAACCAACAGTAGGTTAGAAGCTGGAAAACAAAACCAGCTAAACATAAATAAATTATGGACATCTTGCAATATAGTAAAATTCTTAGGCATTGTCATCTGTTGCTTATTACAGTTTCATTTACATTGGAATTTTCTTTGTTTTCCTGCAACAGTTGTGTTACTGTATTATTTTAGATCTAAATGTGAACAGAAGAGTCTATCTTTGCATTATTCTGGCCAATATTACATTATATTGTGTAAGAAATGAGAATTAAATCATTTTTAATGCACCACTTTAATAAGATGACAACCACAGTTCTAGATTGCAATTACAGAGATAATTACAATTTCATTGGTATTGCTTAATATTAAGAATTCAAAATTTACCTTGGATGAACAGTTCTTTATCTAAGATGAACCCAAGGTATTTTTCTTCTAACTCGTATCTTGGCTTGTTTTATTTCTTAACCTTGACTGTTTAATAAAGGCATAAAGAGTTTTACAGGTAAAGTATATTGAAACAGGCTGACTTGTTCAACGTCAAATTCTTGTACAGCGATTCGAGAAAAAAACATTAATTTTGAAACAGCTCTGGAGGCTGAGTATAAAGATTATTAAACATAAGTTTTATATATGCAGAAAAATTGCTTTTGCATGAATTCACTTTTAAAATGTTAATATATGCATAAGAAAATTGTGTTTCTTAATCTCTGAAGAAACACTTATCACTAGGAACCGCTTAATTCTTTTCCTGTGCTTGATTTATTAGCTTATGAAATTATGGTAATAGTTTGCATGTTAATGGTTTTGGGGCTTAAATGACCTGATTTTAATAATGAAGTAATTTATGCAGTAAATGTAATCAGCATCTATGAATCTCACTTAAAAGAACATATCAGTGATTACCCGTGCTAAAAACAAATGATTGTCAGCATGGTATACACTATATGTTATGGCAAGCAACTGGGATGTGCTCAGCTCAGCACATCCTTTAGCCTGACTGAGTCCTGCTTCGATGAGGACCACTAAAGCCAGCAACTGCGGCTCTAAAAACTGTTTACAGACCTTCCATTGCAGACTGACTTCCTCACTTGGTCATCTTATAAGGAAAAGACAAGGGTAGGAGATGGACACCACCAGAACAGAAGTCTAACTTGGAGCGAGTGGGAATTCCTCCATGAGTAAAAGAACTCTGTGGCACAGAGACCTCACACACCTGGACAAAGGGTGTAGGAGGGAAAAAGGGAGGGTGTTTGGGGAAGAAGTTGTAAGTTTTGGGAATTACATGAAAAAATGACACTTTTATTAAGGATTTGACCTGCATGGTACATAAAAGATGTAAACCCCTACAACATTTAGGAAGCTTATGCCGAACAGATCCATGACAAGGATTCTTTCCTAAAACATCTGTTTATATAGACCTGCTCACTGTCAGGTTGTATCTGAACCATGTCTCCCTTTCCTTGTGTTGTTTACTGAGTAGTTCCCCAACATGAGAAGAAATACTACACTGGGCTTTGAAAAGTAAACAGCAATGCTTTCTTTGCAGTAATGTAAGCTTGTGTTTTGATAACCTGCTGAACACCAAGATTCATTTTGGTATAAAAGATTCAAAAATGTTACTAGCTGCCAAATATGATCTAACTGTTCAAACACACAGATAGAAGCTGAGGGAGGTCAGATTGGACATTAGCCAAAATGTATTAAGTCAATGGAAGAAACCCCATTGATTTAGCAGAGCTGGATCATTTCTTCACCAAAGAAGTGCCTAAGGACCAGAAGTCCTCTCCACTTCCAAAGACCAAAACTGAACAAGTCTATATTGTAATAATAAATACTTTGCTTGCAGCACCTCAAGCACGATATCAAAATTGACTTCAAACCTCATTTCTGGAGTTGCTCATTTTTCAAAGCAAAAAAGTGTTCTGTTCTGCAGTATAGCTAACACTCTATTCCAGACTTCAGACTTTAGCTTAATGCAATTTATGTCATATCCTAAAGAGGAAAGCAAGCAGAAGGACTAGATACTTTAGCATTTTTTACATTTTATCCCAGTCATAGACTGCATGTAAGTCTAAGGCAGATATGGATCATGCAAAAATAACTCAACAGAAGCCCTTCAAACCCCTTTCCTTCCCCTAGACCACAGAGGCTCATTGCATATTTAGGTGCACACAGTGGAGATAGGGCCTCCCAGAACCTCACTGAGGGGATCATGAGAGAGAAGGCAACCTAAATCTCAGGCTATTGCCTGCACAAAGTTTCAGAGGACGGCCCTGGATAGGGACTGGACACGGCAACAAGAAACTGATGAAAGTTTTCCCGTGGAGCCAGAGATAGGGCATATTCTTCAAGCTGCAAAGTCCCCAGCTCCTGAGGAGCCCAGGCTCAGCTAAACCTACTAGTATAATCAGAGCAAACTTGATCAAAACCTGTATGTTTGCTTTAGACGCGGATGCCATCCAAGCTGTTACCATAGAGCTGTGACAGCTTAATGAGCTATCGCCCTCCCGTCAAGCAAGTCGCTGTTACCATGCGCACACTCCTGCCCTGCCCCCTGTCTCCAGAGAAATGATCTTGTGCAGGCTCAGGGAGATTCTCATCGATGAGCCCTGGCTGCACAGAGCCGCCTGCTCAGTCCATCTCACAGGCCCAGACATCCTTGTCTCGCCAAACAGGATTTCTGGAGGTGAAAATTCCCCTCCTCCGTTTCCCTGTGTTGTGCCTGGAGGACATTCCCTTGACAAGAGGGACCTGCTGTCGGTGGCAGAGGCAGGGTCAGGAAGGCGGAAAATAAAAGGAGAAATTTCAAAGTTCAGACAGTTTTCTTGGCAGACTGTGACAGCTCAAAGGGGTAAGGATCTGTCTGATGCTTACTTGGAAATCCAACAAGAATAGCTTACTGCTGACAAACTAGGCTCACAAACACAAGTCCAAGCCACAGAACCCCAGCACTGGTTCATGCTTCCCATGGGACACACACAGACTACCAGATAGCCAGCACCTGTGTTTCAAAAGCAAACAGGAAAATCCCAGCATGATCTCTTCCCTGCTTGTGGGAATCTTAGCCTCTCTGGCTGAGTCAGGACCTGGGGCCCTGTGGTTTCCCTGGCTGTGAGAGGAAAGGGAGTGCTGCCATAAGGGCCGTCTGCTCCCAGACAAGGGCTGGGTGTTGGGAAGGCAGCAGCCCTGGCACTGCCTGCCAGCAGCCTCCCCTGCCCAACTTTGGCTCTTGTGCATTCTGGCTGAGAGCTTTCAGTAGGGGGAGGTGAATGGAGGCTCATATCTGTGAGGGGAAGAGTGTGAGATCTGGAGGTAAGAGGCAGGGGACCTGTAGTGCTTCCTCATCTGCTGTGGCTTGGGAAGGGAGGCACATGGAGGAGGCATGTAACCATGGCTATTTTAGTGCAGTATGGAAGGATATGTGTGAGGTTTCATACTGACATTTAAGGTCCAAGCACTGAAACACAGTATTTAAAAATGGACTAATTTGCTCTGGATATAACTCAAACACTGCACCTCCAGAAATTAGTTTGATAGAAACCATTCTTTTATTTTCTTATCTGTGTTAAAGCAGAACAGAAACATACCACAACACCCACAAAATGTTAGGTGATTTGAAGATATCAATTTGTTCATTAGCTGGCTTAAATAACAGCAGACTGTTAGCACAGCCATCTTTGTTTCATGCTTGTCTCGTTTCTTACATCATTTCTTGATTTAGTATCAGGCTTTAAATACTTCTGGGCAAGAATTTGCTTCCCCATATATTTATTCTATCCTTAATAAAAAATAGGCCTATGTTCCAACTAATGCCTGCAGTTTCTAAAATATAATCAGCAATATTATTTATTGCTTTTTTGTCTGCCCGTCCAGAAAAAAAAAAATTGTTGCCAGAATAACACTCAGAACAATAAGATACAAATTTGCACCCTATTCTTCCAGCTTGCATGCTTCACTCAAGAATCATGTCAGTTTGTGTGGAAGTCAGTAGAAAACCTGACCAAATGAGGACTTCTGACTTGTGTGCCAAGCATCTTTTTGCTGGGTTTATCACAGTTAATGCCCTTTTGTTTGTCTCTCTTCACATGCTAGAAATGTAAGTAGGCTACAATATGTAGGTGAATCCGCACATTTTGTAAAAAAAGTTGCTGTGATTTCAAAAATAGGTATGAAGAACAACATGTTGCAAGCTGAGAGGAGAATAAAGGTACGGAATTCAATGTATTCATAATTTTTAGAAATAAAAAAGAGAAAAAAAAGCCTATCTTCTCATAACTGAAAACTCTGATCATGCTTAGGAACGGTTAACCATAGGGATACAGGGTTTTACACGTCTCTCTCTTTCACTCCCCACTCCCCACTCCTGAATGTAACAGCCCCTGCCTCCTTCCGTGCTGCTTCACAGCTCTGTGACTTCTCTCCTCTGCCTGTGACCTGCCTTTCAGAGCATCTTTCTCACTCCCCCCTCCCCAGTAGAGCAGCCCCAGGCCAGGGTGATCTCTCTCTTGGGATCTTTTGTCTCGTGGTCTCAGACAGCATGGAGTGACAGGGAGCAGGAGTGACAGGGAGCAGGATCCCCACCCCAGTGCTTCCCTAATCAAGCAGTGCTCACACAGCTCACACGCCTGCCTGCAGGCTTCTCTCTTTAATGTGACATTGATCATCATGACACAAAATGGTCACAGATATCACTTCCTAAAATTCAGGAATGTGACAGCTAGAGACAGAATCACTAGTCTATGGCCTGAAGACTATATGGATTATTCAGGTCAGGATAAATCAGGATGGATATTTGCCCTACTTCCATATTCTAGCTATTAATAACCAAAAGCATGCCAGATTGTGGCTTGTTCTGTGCGACTGCACAAGGGAGCAATGCTCCCTCCCCCATGCCTCCATACACACATGCACAGACGAATATTTTTGGCTAACATTTGAAAGCCATTCACAAGCCCAGCCTCTGAGCTCCGAGTCAAGCCGCAAGCACATGGAGGCCCTCCTTTACCAGGTGAGAAAGGGAAGCCAAAGCAGGCTGAAAAAAGATATGGTAGACCTCACCTGGTCTACTGCCCCAGAAACCCAGATGAATACAAGCTGCTGCTCTCCTCTGTTTTCTTCAAGCCACAGTATAATTCACTCAGTCAGGGCTTACCCCTTTTTCCAAAGTGCACTGCCACAAAATGAATGTCCTTCTAGGAAGGACATGGTAGAGAAGGTGCTGAACACCTACCTAGAGAAGTACAGCCACACTGCTCCTGGCAAGATTTCTGTCCATCATACCTATACAGGATTTCAGTAGGAAGAAGCAGTACTTCCTCCCCAGTACTGAAACAGAGAGATCATACAGTTACAGAATTAAATTAAGTTGTACCTTCCCCAGCTTTAATACAGCAAGTGATTTATCCTCTATATTGAATCAGCACTCATGTTTCAGGAAGATGCGAGACAGAAATGGCACAGTGACTCTTTACAGAATACTAGCTTTTATGAGCCATCTTTAAAATTTTGGAAGATCAAGCCTCAGAAGTCTGAAGCTCTGATACTTTTAAAATAGTCTTTCAAAAGCCAGCTTTTGGCTGCAAAGGGAAAAATAGAGATATTTTTCAGACCACTGACATGGAAGAAAAACTGCCCTGACAGCTGAGACAGCTTCCCTGAATAGGATCCCTCTGCTCTTGGGAGTTGGAAAGCTATTCTCTGCCATCCCTTTCGGGGCACTTATGCAATCTGCTCTAGCGACTGGTGCCAGTTCAGTTCAGCTACAGACCAGACTCTTTGGACTGTCTAAATGCCATTCCTTGGATTTGCTTAGGAATAAAGCCTTTATACTTCCCTCAACCACCCAATTCATGGTCTATTACTGTAAACCATTATGGCTAGTCCCAGTCCATAACATGCCACTGGTTCCCATTTTAATTCTAAAAAGACAGCTCTTGTGCAGGAGTTGCACCACATGGCAATTAGGCAGTACTAGTTGAACTGTCTTCTGTCTGTGTTTCTAGACACTACTCCATATTTTATTTATCAGCTAAAAGCCAAGCAAAGTAACAATAACAAGAGTAGGTCGAGTGCCAAGAGCAGCACACATGCCTCAACAATATTCTTTTCCCCTCTCCTGCTTCTCCTGCTCTTGACTCTGATCTTAGTCATGAGGCCTCAGTGCAGTTTATAATCCCTGAATCTTTGGTCCTCTGCTGGGCAGAGTGCAAGTCTTTCTGTGCAGTTTCAAACAGGCTCTTCCTGCCCAGCTCATTTAATAACTAGATTTGCTAGATCTCTAGCTATTATTTGGCAGAGAGCATAATAAGCAGTTGCCAAGTCCTATCTTGGGTTACTCTTCCAGAGATTCTTTAGGCGAAGGGAAATAAAAAGTGTGCTTTACTTTGTTTCAGAAAAAAAACCCTATTTTTTTCTGCTTCCTTTGATTCTAATCATAATATTATCCTGGACAGAGACATCTTCAATTAATACTGGTCAGAGGTTTCCTAAGGACCTAAACTGAGAAATGTTACTAAAATAAAAGAAAGTGTGCTCTATTTTCCCCTTAGTTTTGGATTGTTCAGCTAAAGCAACTGTATTTTTGCTTATGACAGTACAAGTTGGTCCAAATCCTCCACAGCAGTCCAGGAATCTGGATGTGCTACTAATTGTTCAGTCACTTTTTGATTAACACAGATATCTCTGTTTCCAGGAGTACTGAAGCTTCCCCACTGAAAACAAGAAGAAGAAAAATCTCCAGGCTTGATATATTAAAAGGTCAGCAAGGGAATGACAGGCAGCTTGGGGAAGGAAGAAAAAGTGTGTAACACTCCCATATTACAAACATAATTTTAAATGAACTTTTAAGGGTATAAGTGAATGAAAAAAAAATATTTCCTTCTCTTTGCATCCCTGCTAACAGGAGAAACAACTATCTGGGTCACTGGCCTTTCTAAATTCAAGGACTGAAATATATCGTTAAGGATAACAGAGGGAACAGCCCCTTAGAGGAAGGACAGAGAAAAGACATAGAGAGCCTGAAGAAGTAGATAGAGTCTAAAGGTTTTGAAGGGAGCTAATCTACAAGCAGAAGTAGAAGGTGAGAGGGAGATTTCTCTCCTTATTTCTTGTCCCTATAGGTCAAAATCTGAGGCAGGAAATTGAATGTACCCTTCATGGCTTAACTGCTATGATAGAGTTTTGATAGAACACTCCTAATTGAGTAAGTTTCAGACCTAACCTATATGAGTAAAGAATGACTGCTGGGTCAACAGCTGGAACTGTTTGTAGTACTGCTCCTTTTGTAATATGGAGTAAAAAAATTTTGGAGAGAGAATAAAGAAAAATGGGATTATGTCCACCTAGAAGTAAGATTCAAACATGGGAAAAGTTTACTCTTGAGCTGCAGTCAGCCTCTGTTTACTGTAGATGCTTATTACTGTATTGGATCCCACATTATAATTAGCAATTGAAGCATCAAATGATGAATGCTTGATTTCATTTGCAAACATATATACACACAAGATGATGTCTCATCAATGCAAAATACAAAGGCTTACCAAATTGTGTAATTATACAGTTCCTGCAGATTTTCTGCTACTTTTAAGGTAGTATTTTAACATGGCTCACCATGCTATCAACAGTTTTTCATTATTTAAATATTTAAGGAGTTAATTATCATATTTCTGCTTTATACTGTGAAATTTCATACCCTCTTATAAAAGTTAAAAATATAAAATTGACATTGTATGAGCCTTTTCTTCAAATATAATACTGGCTTTGTGGATAACAAAAACCATATATAAAATGTGGGGGTTTATAATCACTAATTATTTTTCTTATTCCCTGTATCATAGAACATGTGCTAATATTTAGGGAGGCCTGCTGGAGTTCCTACAGAGTTATTTTTTCCTGCCTGACATTACCAGTGCTATTTTCCTCTATAAATACTTCAGAGAAGCACTCGTCCAATAAAAACCTTACTTCCTAAGGGAAATTCCCTTGCAGAGCACTGTCAGCAAGAACTGATACCAGACAAACAGGAGGAAGATACATTGGAGCTCACTTCCCAAACAAATCTAAACTCACCCTCATTTTCCTCTACTTAATGAGGCAACAGCTCTAAGTTTGAGCAATGTAAACAAGTGATGTGAATGTACCAACACATTTCATGGAAGGCTACTGGGAGACAAACAACTTTACAGCAGCATACTATAGACTTGTCAAATATATACACATATTTATGGCAGTAATATTAAAACAACAGGCTGCTTCTTTCACATGTCTGTGTAGCCTGTGCACAATGGGAACCTCCTTCTGTTCAGTGTCTCCGGGCGCTACTCCTTCATCCAAAACAAAGAAAAGCAACAGCCTCTCCCTCCTTCTCACCTCCCATGAGTATTTGAGATTTACATGGTTTTGTTTGCTTCACTGAGAGGTGGAAAAAAGATTAAAGAAGGGTCAGACACAACAGTATACCTTTTTTTTTTGTTCTTATGAAAGGGTGATATTTACTTATCTAAAATAATTTTATTTAGTCTTTGAGCAGAAGGTAGAAAGGATTTTGGAGAAAGAGCATAAAGTTAAATCTCCTTTTGCAGAGGCAGTCAAGAAGGGTGCTCAGTGGATAATTCTGAGGGATCAAAAGTCAGTTTAGCTCTTGGACACAACTTGGTTGTTCTTACTGACAAACATTGTCACATAATTCCTGTGAAGATTTCATCAGCGTTACAAAGGACAGCAATAAGCCCACTTAATATGCTTTCTACAAAAAGACTTCTTTCACCAAGGAGTTGATTTACTAGGGAAGTCTCATTTCTCTAACCATCACCAAAAATCCAAACTCTTGCTCATCTCAGTTGTGTTTCTATAAAAGATATATAGCTGACACATGAAATGCATGGACTTATTAATTTTAGCTGTCCATGTATTCTAATCCAAGAATAATTTATGTTTCTGGACCAAACAGGAAATCAAGGACTATAAGAGAAACCCCCATGGTACAACTATTATTGGGAAGCCTTTGGACCCTGCCTAGGATGTTATGTCATCTTCAACACTTAAACATGAGCGTGTTTAATGAACAAATTTCTTACAAGAGCAAAAAATTGAGAAGATTCTTTATTAAACATCATCCATGTCTTCAGGGTTTGTTACACGTTTTGACAGTAGCTCACCCTAGTTAAATATTTTATTTAACAACCTCTCCTTTGAAGCTGTAAGCAGTAAAAATATTTTTCTTAAATGACTGATCAAGTCTATTTTGGTCACAGCATGATGCTGAGTCAGCTTGGCAAAATAGAAAGAGCATCAGTGCAGCACTGTGCACTGGTGTGCCCAAGAAGTTTCAATTGGATTTACAAGGTTAGTTAAAAGTTTGGGATGTGTTCCACATAGAAATGAAATGGAGTATTTCCAGATAGGTGCTGCGAATTTGTTGGAGGCTTTTTTTTTTTCTTGACCACATCAATCTCTAGGAATTCGATTATTAATATCCAGTGACTCAATCACTAGGGAATATGAAACAAAAATAGTAATATATTTTTGGACAGTTTAGGAACATACTCATGAATCTTGAAGTTCAGGATGGACTGGCTACACCAGATAAGTTTAATAAATTACTTTTCTACATTTGTTTTCTATCCTTTCGTCAACCTTAAGATGGATATACAAGGTTAGAATAACAAAACTGACTATACATCGAACACTAGAGATTAAAAGACTTTCAGCTGCACCTTTTCCTTCTCCTCAGCCCCACACATGCAGCAGGCTAGGAAAAAAAGCAAATAAGCAAACCTCCAGGCAAACAACCTCGGCCTTCAAGACTGATATAGACTACAAAAATAATCTTATATCAAGTAAGCAGACAGGCCTTCTTGAGGAGACATCCTGGATTAGGAAAGAGACCATACCTTGTACCAGAAAGTTATCTATTAAATAGCTGGTAAAAGAACCATCTGTATATCAGATGACCTGGAGGCAAGCTGGAGAATATGAATGGGAAGTCTGAAAAAAAGAAACTTTTCTTAGACCATCATTGTCTTGCAAGTAAGCACACTCGGCCTTTGACCTGGTCAAGTTTTTAGCCCGGCAACACTCCAATTCAAGGGTTTAATAGTGCTTTGGAGATGAATTTATGGATGACCCAGCTAACAAACTGTCATGATACTGGAAATGAGAACAGTTCACTCTTAGTTTCAGTGCAGAAAGAGCTAGACAGGAACAACATCCCATGTATTGAGGAGAGAACTAGAGAACAGTTACAAAGGGTGCTTTGGCTCTACTTTTCTAGTGGGCTAAGATATGGAGACATGTAACTCACCAAGTTGAAAGACCATTACGACTTCCATGTTAACCCTGGCATATGGACATTATGTGGTATGCCACAAAGGGGAAGAGCCTCCTTGTGAGCAAAATAAGCTCCATTTTCAAAGCAGTGGTTTGAGGTTCACCCAGGCAGGAGTGAAATCATCAAACCAAGGTCAGTGATTTCATTCGGGACAATCCCAGACCACAGAGCACAGGCATGACTCACTTCTCAAAGTTTAGGAGTGTCTGGAAGTGCCCAAGCTGATGTTTGGACTTTCTTCTCGAGGTGAATTTCAGCCACAGATGTGCAAATGATTGAGGGTCAAATGTACAGTGAAGTGGATATTCTGGAAAGGGAAGGGAAGAGGGAGGAAAAGAAAAAATAGTACTAGTGTACTGGAGAGCAGGGAGAGAGGGCCACAAGGAAAGCACACAGCGTAGGACAGAGAACTTCCATAACTTTAAGCTTTGAAGCTGGGCATCCCAGGAAGGCCTGGATCCCTTGCCTATGTCTGGTACTCTGAGCTAGAATCTTTAGCGACAGAAGTAAAATGGAAACATAAACGTTTACTTCTCAGCTCTACTTTCCCAAAGTTTGGCTCAGGATATCTAAAGGGTCGGGAGCCAAACTTTTATGGTTTTAGGCTTTTTTAACCTGGGGCATACAAGCTGGCCAATGCTCTTGTTGATTGTACAACAGATTGCACCACTCCATGTGCTACAAAATCATCTGGTGAGCTGCAGTGCAGTTTGCAGCATCTATCCTGCAGACATCCAAGATGTTAACAGCAGAGGCTGCTAACTAAGGCAATAGGTGTCTTAGGAATAGCAAAGGAGGTGTAACTACCATCTGCCTCTTCTTGTGTTAAGTTCAACCCGGTTACTATCAGTTCATCAGGATTAAAAAACTATTACACCCACCCACAAAACCAAAGAATTGAAAAAAAAAAAAAAGAAGAGGAAAAAATTCTCTCATGTTCAAACATGGAAGATGGAACATGAACAACCTTTGTACAAGTGTTTCAGTCAAATAAACAGGGGAATTCAGTAGATGTCAAGAAATCTACAGCAAAGAGTCTCATCTAGGAAACTGCAACAGCCTGCATAGTAGGCTTCAGCATAATATTTTCATATGACACACTAACAACAAAAACTGATGAAATTTCATATTGTTCACAGTGAAAAGAAAACACTAGTTCTTTTTCCACTGTCTTTGCATCAGTTTAATCTTGCCCTGGTGTATTTTAACTTAAACCAATTTGGGATGTTAACAGCATACAAATATGCTTTTCCCATGAGCTGCCAGGGAAGGTTTTTTTGAACTGAAATTGTGTTAAGCTGATTATTTCTTTTAATTTCTCCTTAATAATTGAGTATTTTTAATTGTTTGAATCCTAGCAGCTGATATAAGTGTTTAGAGAGGCAGGGGATGCAAATGAAGACTGAGAAATTATTTTAATATAAACGTATGAGCTCTATGCCATGGCAACAGCAATTTTTCATTAAATTATGGATTCCTCAGGGTTGCTCATTCCATATTGACAAGATTATTTCACAGGGAGAGGAGGTAAGGGAAAAGGGAGATCTTACTGAAGAAACAGAACTGTTATGATGAGCAATTAACAACATATATCCCAGCATGTCACAGTGGGTCTTCTCCTTTCATTTCATGAGATAGACTGATTATAAAAATGCTTCCCATTTGAGTGCCACAACCCTAATGCAGTTTGCATCAGGCTGCATTTTCCCTCAGGCTGAAAAATACTGACACTGACAGGAACACTGGATGTGTTGAACCTGCCATCACCAGCCTGAAAAACCTCTGTCCTCACTATTGCTTATACCTTCTGGTGAACAGCTTGCTTGTGCAGGTGGGACTAATTCAGTTTCACTAAAGGGTCTGCTGTCACACAGATTCAGACTTTGCCATTTCCCCCAGATAGATATATAGATAGATAGATGCTGTTTTCTTAATGTAATCTCTTCCCTTTAAAATCCTTGCAAACCAGTTACGCCAAAACCAGACCAGAAGCCTACAGAACATCCACTCCACAGGCACTTTAGGTGTATGATCCATTAATGAATGGCAGTAATGTAAAGGCACATTTATATGATTACATTACCTGCATTTGCTGGTCACAACAAAGATGGTGTTGACAGAGCAGTGACAAAACCCGTCTCGGTACATACATGATGTACTAGTACTCAGTACAAAGGGTTTATTGTTGTTTTTTCTTATTTTCATTGCTTATAGGAACTGTGCATGTCTTCCCCTATGAATATCACTACACAATTTCTTAATGGAAAACTAAATGAGTCCTTCTATTTCCTCCCTTCTTTTTCAAAATTCCACTCTTGTTTATAAAGGGTTACCCTTTGCGCCCATTAGTTAGAGAGTGAAGGTGTTTCTCTTTTATTTACATATGCCAGAGTAAGAAACAATACTAAGCAGTAAATCACAGCTCCATAGTAGCTTCCTAAAGGAGTTGTGTCTAAATCGAATGTTAGACAGCGTAACCCTGGAGTGCTAATGGTGGCCTACAGTCTGTATCTGAGACACAGCTACAACTTGTACTACTGGGAGGTTTTAACTGGAGCAAAAATTTACACAGACTCTACTGTATTACTGCTGAAGCTTCTATCTGCACTGAAGTCTTCTGTTTAAACCTCAGTTCCAGAAGGTTTTCCTGCAGGGTAATGTAAAAAAATAATCCTTACTGTTTTCTCTACTTCCAAACTCCTGGGGCACCTTCCATGGCTTCTTCACGGCACTTTAAAGAGTTGCATAATGTTTGTACAAAAAACAGAGTGCTAAAAGAAAATTTAACTCAGAATTTCTCTCATTCTGATTTCTCTTCAAATTTTAAAAACTTTTAAATGGCACAAACCTTGAGGTGCTACAGAAATCAGTAACAGAAAGGAGAACACAACCACTTATTTTTTGGTCTAGAAAATAAACCCTATTTCCAAAATCAAAACTTTAACAAGACTTTGTATTTTATTGGACTTAACCTTGCAACACACTGACAGAAAACAGGCCATCCTCCTGATATGTGGAGAACGTGGTAAAGAGCAATCTCATACATAGCAACCATCAATGATGATTAATACTTTACATGTCAAGATTACCAGAAAATAAAGGCACATAAGAGAAAGCAGAAAAATAGGGTGGAATGTGCAATTTGATTTTCTGTTTGCAGTGTTCAGATTCTAGTGCTGCTCCTCAGTGATGGGATCATACTAAAAGCCTTAAACATCCTATGCAGAAACAGTACTTTTTAAGTCCCTGACAGCTAAACTAAGTTTTCCTTCTGTATTTTTCTTAAAAGTATCATAGAAAAGAAAGGCCTCATCTTCAAAAGAAATTTATCAAAGATTCATCTATAAAAGCTGTATCTTCAAAAGTCATATTTGCACATACTAGAGTGGTACCTCTTCCTGTACAAAGACACCTGTGAGCAATGGGCTCTCTAGTATAAGCAAGTGCTGGCCAGAGATTATAACGTATGCACACACGCACAACCAGTAAGAGATAGTAAATCTGATGCTTCCAAATATTGAGATAGGATTAAATTAAATTTTAATATTAGGCACTCCTTTTTGGTACTATCCTAGCCTGATCTCCCTCACCTCTGAAGTCTCTGTTTATAAAATCTCTTTGGGGATTTCCTTGTCACACTGTCACAGCACATGGACTCCTTCCTCTGGTAACATTTGTGTGGGATTTGTTTGGTCAGGTTTTTTGTTGTTGTTTTTGTTTGGGTTTGGGTTTCCTTCTTTGTTTGTTTTTAAAGACTCCCATTAGCTTGACCTATTCAAAAATCTGGTAAAAATGCCAGAAAATGCTAGCAGAGTGATCTTGCTCCCACATTTGCTAGCTTCATATACACCTATTTCTCTCCTAGGACCACCTTGGAGACGAGCGTCTCCTGCTGCCAGCCAGTCCTGCACCAGTCAGGACAGAGCATCAGAGGAAATTACAGAATTACAGCTGATTAGTGGTTAGCAAACCCCAAACCTCTGCTCTAATTTTGAGGAGAAGTGATGAAGGACAATATGCTGCAAAAATTTTCCTACAAATGCCTACAATTTATGCATAGCATGGAAAATAACATAAACACTTGCAACATGTTTCTCTCTTCCCTGCGCTTTCCAAATGCAGTTCTTCCACATTTTCTAACCAAGCATATAACTAAAACAACTTTATCAATGACAGGGGGTTTACTGATATGTTCCGAAAGTATACACGTGTCACAGAATGAATTCCCCTCTGTGTTTTACACACAGTGGGACAACTATTTTATTTGAAGGCTTGAATTGACTTTAGTCAGAAATGCACAAAGGCACAACTTCAGATGAAGTAGTGGCTTTGCCTCATTTTATAGATCAATCATCCAGTACTTAAGCCCAACATGTATTAAAAATGATGCATCTCATTTCTGTTTCTGGATGTGTTTGCTTTGTTATTTCTACAGAGACATACAAAGTTTTTGGAAGCACCAAGTTTGGTAGTTGTCTACTCTAACAATCTCTCTGTATGTAAATGAACTGTTTAATACATAAACTGTTCTCAGGCAGATTCACTGACTAGAGTTGTAAAAGAAGAGCAATAAAAATTATCTGTTATTTAGACAATAAAAATGGCAGGAGATCTTTGCTAAAGGATCACTTCTAAAACCTGTTTTCTAAGCATCCCACTTACTCAGAGTAGAGGGGTTTTGGCTGTCTGTTGGCACTGAAGGTTGTATTTAATCCTTCAGAAAAGCAAGGAAAGGAAAAGTTCCTCTCTATGCTGTTCCCCTCTGTGGATTTATTCATCATGGAGAAAAGCCACTGAAAATGGGGTGTGTTTTTCCCAGACTATTTTACATTCAAAACAACAGGCCTGTCTGCACTGGAAAATTCCACCGTATGTGGAGAGCTACAGAGGGACTGAATGAAGGCACTTGGAGAAAAAGGTACATATTTTAATCAGATTGAATAAGGGTGATTAAGTTCAGAATAAATCTTACTCCAATCTTCTGAAGGTCCTCTAGAAAAATAAAAAAAGCCAGATTCTAATTTGTCTGATATTTCTAAAATTAATAGTGTTGACGACAAGCCAAAAACCCCTCCTACCTGCTTCTCCACCTGACATTTACCTCTTTTCAGACATTCTTACATAAGAAAAACATGCATACATACATACACACCCCCACAAACACTTTAACAAAGACACAGATGTATCTTTGCCCTGTTCATCACGTATTCATAAAATCGTCAGTGCTAGTAGTGCAAGCTGTACTGCTGTGATATCCTAAGCAATGTGAGAAGGGGTTTTATATGAAGTGTATGTGCATTCAGTACTCTTATGTTTTCCATAAAACACATTTAGCACAACACACACACATAATACACGCACATAAACACAAACTGTCCATAAGGGAAACATATTCACTTTGGGTATTCAGAAAACTCATTAAAAACTACAAGGCATGTACAACTGTACCTAAATCTTTGATTCTTATAATTCAGATGCTAGAAGAGCTGGGAAAATACCTTGAGAGTCATAAGAGCATTCAGGAAACTAGACTGAAAGTTAAACAGAGCTTCCACTTCACTTCTAGAATAACCATGTTATAAAAATTTTATTTTAAGAGCCTTTCCAGATGTAGCTAGAAAATACTGAATTCTGTTTCCACTAAGAGATTTAGGAATTGTATTAGCTCACATGGAAATAATTTTTTAACTAGCTGGGAGTGGTTCCCTTACAGTTCCTGAAGCTGTTCCCCCATGCTCATATCCCCTCCTCTCTGGCTCATTTTAGGAGCTACACCCAGCGTGCAAAATGACCTCTGCACCTAAAGAGGCACAAATTATTTTATGCATGGAAAGAAAGTGGTATAGTGACTGACAGGCTAAAAACACTGAAAGAGCCAAGGCAGAGCTTTGAACAGTTTTTACCTGACAAAACCTAAAGAGATTGATCTGTCTTCACCGTGCTGTGATGAAATACAACGGATTTAGCATTACAGGGTCCTGCAACATTATGACGAGCACAGCTTCCCATATGATGATGTAAGACGCTGAGAAGCTTGGTAAAATTGGACTTGTATTTTCTTGAAGTCTGTACATTTGCAAGATACTCTTCATACAGTCTAAAGGTCAGAAAAATATAGGATTATATAGAAATCAGTGATAGTGGAAGAGAATGCAATTGTATTTAGACATGACAGCAAAGATTCAGTGCTTTAGTCTATGTATAATGAGCCATCAGGTTCACTTTTCAATTAAACTTTCTCTCTTGTCTCTTAGCAGATTCTTTGGCCTATTCATATATTTTATTTTCCCAGCATCTATCTGGGTATATTTCTGAGATATTAGACCCCAAAAATATCGCAGCAATCAGGATAATTTATTCTCAAAATAGTTTATAAAGAACAAAATACATGTATGCAAGATGGGGAAAGGAGAGATTGAGGCCTTCAAACTCAAGTGGAGGACAGCAGCTGGTTGACAATCCCAGTGCTTACAGAAAGAAGAAGGGGACCAGCCAGAGAGAGAAATTATCTGCAGAATAATAAATATACAGAATTATTTTCCAAGTAAAAGATTACTCAGGTAAATAATACTGATTAGTAAGAAGAACAGAGCAAAGGGAAAAACACAAGAAAAAAAATGGGACCGCATTTTCTATTCAAGGTAATTTTAAACATGCTCTTCTCTACTTAGGATCTGGCTCATTATATGAAGCTGCATACCTTAAGGAACCACATCCACTTACATTAGGAGGTTTCTTCTCTCTGTTCTCCACCACCACAATGGAATTGGGTTTTCTACACTGATATTTTGTGCAATGTTTATATGAAGGACCATCACTGTGTGGCCATGGTCTCCGACATTTGTATTTCATTATAAAAACAAACCTGCCACCAAAGGTAGGACATACAGCAGACACACAGAGCCTACACAGACGCTCTGCTTGCCTTGTATTGTGTAACCGACACCAAGCTGCAGCCACAGCACCAACGTTTCTCCAGCTTAGATTCCCTCAAACTCATTTCTATACACAAACAAAATGGACACAAACGAATAAGTTATTCTTCCTACAAAACCCACTTGTTATAACTATTGTTACATATTTAGGAGTAAGTATAAATGAATGGATAGAGATATTCAGCCCAGTTATGTTATTAATAATTTTATCTGTCTTTAAACTGCATTAAATCTGCCCAATGTATAGCCTCTACTCACAATTTGAAATGTCAAATTAGTTTATTGGTTAACTTAATTTTCTGCTGAATACAGCATCTGCTTTGCATTTTAAAATGAGGCCTCATTAATTCTGTATTTTTGTTGTTTATCTTCCACCGGGAAACTGACCCCAGCAATTTCATTTTTTTGGTATTAATATATAACATTAACAGCTATTTTAGTCACAGTCCTCAGAATCCCAATACAGGAGCTGACATGGTCTTTTTATTGAATTTTACATGCCAGTTTGGAGTCACTTCCATTTAGATACAACTTAAATGTGGCTGACAGTTTGAATATCACTTCGCTCTAAGTCAAGAAGACAAACCAGTCAACCACAGCACTGCTAACTATATGGATTTCCCATGTTGGTAAAGCAATTCCCTCCACTTTACATGTCTAGTAAACAGTATTTTTGGAAGTAAACAGCTGGAGGAAGAAAATGCCAGATTCAAAGAAGTCTTGGTTTGTCTCCATTGAAGGAGGTGGCCACGTGAGGTCTGGGGCCACACCCCGGGGAGGGACCAGAGCTGGCGGGTATAACACCTTACTTACAGCTGGACCCACTACGTCCTTCCCTGTGAGCTGCTAAAGCCTACTTAGCTTCAAATCAAATAAACACAAGATGGTGTATTCCACTGCCCTGAAACTGTACAAGGCAATGACAATGTGTATGGTGCATGACATACACCACAGTTCCCCAAAATGAGGGGAGTCTGTGCTTCTCCTCCTCAGAGTGTTTTGATTCAAATATTGTTCATACGCAGCCTGTTGAAAAAAACAGGAAATTCTTATCATCACACACTAAGGGATTAGCTGCCCCTTCAGAGCTACATATATTGGAACAACCTCTCCTGTCAGTCCCTCTTTTTATCCTCTTTCTCCCCTTTATTTTCAAAAACTTCATTTTTACTATTTACTTTAGCATGAAACGGCTGCTTTGTAGTAAGACAAACTTGCCAAGTCTGAGGCATCAAAACCTGACCAAATTTTGCAAGGTATGATTTATAATTCCCTTTTTCTTGTACAGCATGTGGAGCAGCCAAGAGTAAATAATCCTTTTAGATATCATGAATCCAAAAGTCTTGTATCCTAGAATAGCTAGCTTGAGGCATGGTCTAAATGTATTTCTGTTAGATTTGAAAATACTGTTTCTTACTGAACTTCATCTAAAACTGTGGAGATTATAGTATATTCCCAACTCATGTAAGTGGCCTATATCATATAATTGACCAATAGATAGGTAATTCACAAAAATTTGAGAATGCCACCAGTACAACAGATGCAAAATATTTTTTTAAAGAGAAATATTTTTATTTTTTAAAAATAGGAACTCACACACACACTGGATTTCAGAAGCAGGGGGAAATGTACTGACTTGGAGTAGTTTTGTGTGGTCACACAGTTCAGATTTTATTAGCTGGTTAGATTTTATTAAAAAAACAAAAGGAAGTTGGATTTTATAAAAGCACTACCTCTACAAGTGTGCATTCGTGTTGACACAAAGGTCTCAACCCACTTACCAAATTGGTGCTTACATTTATTTTTTTACAAGTATTTACTTGCAACCCTTTTTTTGTGTGTGTGTAGTAAGAAATAACACGAAACAATTCCAGCTGATTTTGGCCAAAGATATTCGATACATATCGCATTATATTTCCACATACCAGAAAATTATTTATTTTAAAACCAAATTAACCAAAACTAATTGGCACCTTCAGTACAAAACTTCATATAAAACCCCCCAGAGTATGAAGTTTGAAGCAGTGTTAGTGATGTATTTATTTCACAAATGGCCGTAAATTGCAGGAGTTGGTCTCAGCCCCTTCCAGCGCCAAACCACACTCATGTCACTAGCTCATCAGTGCCAGTCTCGTTGCTGAAACCTGATCCACCTTGCAACAATATAGCACGAGCAGTTCACAGTGAAAATAAAAACATTAGAAGAGGTACCGAGCTGAACCCATTCTGCAAATACCTGAGCACGTACAGCACCAAGAATTCTCCTGTGTCTGGGGTGTCAGGCATGTCCACTGCTGTGCTGAACTCACCAAGAAGTGTGGCACATTGCCCAAAGGGCTCTGTCTGCAAAACTGTGTGGGACACACGAGCAAAGGGTGCAGATTCCCAATCAGTTCAGTAGGAAAAAATTTCTTAAAATTCAGAGTGCTGAGACTGATTTTAATGTCCTGTTTTGTTGAAATTTTTAAATGGATGGGAGGAGGTTTTGTGCCACTGGAACAAAACCCCTCATGCTGATCCTCTGTAGGTAGAGACTCCAAAACAAGGAAAGGGATGACACCTGGAAGTCAGACATTTGGATGTGGATTAAGAGCAAGGAAAAGAGCAGCAGTTGGTGGAGAGAGGGAGCAGAGTTTCATGGGAAGAAAAGTGTAAATTTGGTGCATCTGTGTGCATTCTGTAAACATTTTGTCATCTCAACTAAAAATAATTAAAAAAAAAAATCAGGTTTTAGAGGACTGGGCTTTGTCTCTATAGCAATAAAGCAAAGACCTGGAAGGATAGAGCTACACCAGCCAGAGTAGATACATGGACCTGAGGTTGCTGTGTGGAGACTAAAGCCTGACTTGTTTTTCTGCTTTCCAAGTTCTGCATTCAGCACTTGACAATATCAAATTAGAATAAGAACTCTTATAAACCAAGACCCCTATAAGGCATGAGAACTTTAAAAAATACTATTTTCTCTACAATGAAACTCTATTTCTTCAGTTAAAATTATTTTTGCTTAGAAACTCAGGCTTCATGATGAGATAAAAGCAGTGGGATGGGGAAGAAATGTAAAATCTGGTCACTAGGGGAATTTGCTTTTAGGTCTTGATTTCCACTGTTCATGAATAGGGTTTTACACCTTTCTCTGCCAAACATTTAGCAGGGAAGCTGGCACAACTACAATAGACACAGTCTCTTCATCTGAACCTGCAAGACGCACCTGATGACAAAGTATATGAAAAAACCTGTGTGCAAGACAAGGGGTACTTGATAGGAAATAAAAGATTCTCTCACTTCTCACTCTCAAAAAACCTGATCGTTTTTATGGGAAGGATGGGTAGAGTATTACAAATAAATTAACGGGGGGGGGGGGGGAGAAGAAAAATATTTAGTTAGTTAAAAAAGAAAGCTAGTAAAGACCAGGATCAGGAAACAGCAGTTTGTATCAAACTGTTAAACTGATGGATAACAAGCTCCAGAGGGAGGAATTAAACTAGTTGTATGAGCCTTCAAGTCTCAGAAGAGAATTAAAAAGCATAATGTCTCATGTTGGGAAGATTGAACCTTTCATTTGGTTTAGACAAAATAAAATTTATAGCTTTGTTTGGCAGGCATAAGTATTTTTAAAGACTAAAATACACATTTAGATTCCTTTTTTTTTTTCAGTTCTCATAAAAGCAAACTTTGTGTTTCAGTTGATGGGAATATTTCAAGAAATAATACTGCCCTTCAACCTACAGGTACACAGACAAACATACATCTGCAAGATCAGCAGCTGCCCATTTTTCTCAGACTTCTGAGGCCACAGTCACTGAAGCTGCCCAACGGAACCATATAATCAAAAAACTCTTATAAAAACCACAAAACCCCGGACAACCAGGAAAAACAAAACTGTCCCAGAGAAAGACACAGCCATATAGTATAATTTCCCCCCCATTATATGGTGGTCTAAGTGTATAAAATGTCACAAATGCAGCCTGTTCAAATATAATTAATGAATATATACAGGAGGCACTAGTGGCAGTAAACAAATTTTGTTCTTAATTCAAGGCCACTTTTAGAAGAACACTGTGAAGCAGACTTGGTGCAAATGGGAAGGCCAGTGAAATCAGACACACTTCACTCCTCCTGAGCCAAATCACTGCTGAGAATTCATCAACAATCCATAATATGTTAAGAATGATGGAAATGATTCTATACCGTCTGTGATGCACAGGTGTCTTTAATTATATTTTCCAAGCATGAGAAACAGCAGTCACTGGCTAGATATCATTAAAAATAAATAAGAAAAAAAAAGGTTTGAACACAAGAACAACTGAAGTTTGGCAACAAAGAACTCCTGTATTCCAAAAGAAAGAGGCACATTTCTTCATACTCAGTACTGCCTGGAGAACCTCACTGAACTCTGCCACTGGATGAATAGATTTGTGCTTAAGTTTATCATCTGTAAACAAAAGATTTTGGTATTTACTTTTTATTAAGTGTCTGGATTGAAAATAATAAACAAGATGCTATTAATAAACAAACACTGTTTACAATACTTTCCTGCAGTAAACACCGAAACTAAAAATGCAGCTTACAGAAGGACCAAATGTTTTTGCTGATAAGGGGAAGTAGATTTTTTTCCTTCAGCAGCTTGAATCCAGCTACAGAAATCAATAACTTCAGAGGTCAACTATGCAGAGGTGCACAGGCTGAATCCTGAAGTGAAGAGGCAGCTCATGCTGGAAAAATGCCAAAATGACATTGAAATTATTGGTGGCACTCTGACCTGACACAGCAAATGGAGGAGGGCATGTTGGTTAAGCTTTCAGTGAAATTATCTGCAGTGCTAGAAAAATGCAGAGCAGTAGCAGAAAAAGCAAGATATTATTATCACTTTCAGTCAAAATGGGTTCTACCAGGACAACAAAACTGCTACAAGTTAGAAAAAGCAAGCATTGCTTTCCCTGGCTGATATGGTCTGTGAAGAGGAGAACCCAGAAGTACCAGCAAAGTAGTTAAGAATTTTTAGTTACAAAACTTATGAAAAACAGTTGGGCCAAAGAGTAGACTAGTTATCCCCATTTGAAAGGGTGCTTTTACTCAGGAAAATGAAAAACTGGAGGAACATGACAAGAGGCACAGCTGAAAATGCAGGCAATAGAAATTAAAAGAGTTAGAGGGGGAGCAAGTAATTCTTTTGTTGTGGGACTCCTTGACTATGCAGACACCAGCATGTGTCAGAGCGTGGCTGTGTGCAACTCCGTTTTTGCAGTGCTCTGCAGCAGAGACACCATTATCCTACTAATTTTGGACCAACTCTCCTGCTAGAAGATTCTTTCAGCAACCTAATTCCTGAGGCCAATTACAGTGTCAGAATAACTATCCCTGTAGGATGGTAGTACGAAGCTGTTTAACTCTAGGCAGGTCTCCTACTTAGAACATAGAGAAGGACCGTGCCACAGCCCTTTTCCCATGATATGACAAAACACTTGCACCTGCATGCTGTGGCTTTTCTGAACATCCACCAGATCACCAGCCTTGGTTGGAAGGCCCAACTCATCACATGTGTACGGAAACTGTGGAGCAGAAAGTTGCCCAAGAACAAGGAGAAGGATTTAGCTGCTGTAAGCAAAGAGCAATTCATGCTCTTTCTCTTAGCTGCCACCTTTGCAGTTCCTCATGAAACCTAACTGGGGATCATGAATTGTCTCCTTTCAGCTGGGACCTTTCCCAAGCTTACCTTGCTCCAGCATGACTGAAACACTCCATCCCTCACTCCAACAGTGAGGGAAGGAGTCCCAAGAAGAAAGATAGTAGTTATAGTGAGGTGCTCCCTTTCACTGAAACAATCCATTTAATCAGGCTATGGAAAGAAGAGGAGGAGTGATCACATTGGACACAAACACAAACCAGACACTCCTGCTGTGGAACGTGTCTTCAAGTAAGAATGAAGTGTAAGAGAAGATGCTTTTGCCATCTTTGTTAAACTGAGCAATACCTTTGTAGACCCATTGATTTCCCCAGGATTTCCCCAGAGGACAGATAACACTTAGCATCAGAAAGACAGAAAGGGAGGACCAGCCATGTAAGTTGCAGAAATATTAATGGATACTTCGTAGGTCAAAGCCGTGTTACACTAGGCATCGAGCTAACAAACCACAAAGCTCACCCAATGAACTGCTACTCGCACATTTGCAGGAACACTGGTAAATACAGATGCCTGGGTAGAGCATTGTAGTAACAGATTTGCAGGACAGGCAGCACTGAATGCCCTCACCCAGTCCTCTGCATCATTATTAAGGACCTCTGCTGATTTTTGTAGAGCAATACACCCAGTCTATCAGTCACTGAACCCAGCCAGGTGGGGTAGCAAGATGGTACGATCCAATCAAAGAAAAAGTAATGGGAAGGGAGGTTTAGTAAAAATTCCTTCACAGAAGGGGTTGTCAAGCACTGGAACAGGCTGCCCAGGGAAGTGGTTGAGTCACCATCCGTAGAAGATGCATAGATGTGGCACTTAGGGACATGGTTTAGTGGTGGACTTGGCCATGCTGGGTTAACACTTGGACTTGATGATCTTCAAGATCTTTTCCAACCTACACCATTTGCAGGATTTGCAGGATAAGCAGCAGCCACAACATGCAATTGTTAGATCATGATAAAATATTTTTGAATCTATCTTACTAGAGAAAAAATTAATCAATCTTATTTTCCTTTAAATACATACCAGTACAATTCTTTCTTGCCTTCAGTTTTCCTCTCTCCAACACATCTTCCCTATCTTGAACCCTCTTTTTCCCCAATCCTCCTCACCTTTCATCTGAGAAAAATATACCTTTTCAAAAAAAAGTATAACACTAATGTTTGAAATTTTCTTTCTGGTTTGCCCCACTAATGTGCACGAGAACCTCAGAGTGCAGCACCATTTCAGAATTTGGCACTAACCTCTACCAAACCATAGTCACAATAACTTGGTACTTATTTACTTGTTAAAAATACAAAATTTTTCCTACATAACATGACAAAATGTTTGCTTTGCTAATAAAAAAGACACAATTGTTACCGAATAAGCAAAGGCTTATTTTCTGACTATAAAATTCAATATAATGAAACAGAAAGGTTAATATCATATTCCTAAGTAACATAGCTCTGCTAATGTCAATTATTTTTTTGCAAACACAGTATGAGTTCTAATTAGTGAAACAAATCAGTTCAACCTGCACTAGTGCATAAGCCCATTATACTTTATATGACCTTGAGGTGATTGATTGTATGTTCCTTTCCCCAAAGGGTATTTTGAGTTTTTTACTTTCTTATTCAGCCTTTTCATATCCATGAACTGCAGAGAGTCAGTTGCAACAGAAACACACAAAAAGGAAAAAAGAAAAAAAGCACACAGATGGCTTTTAGCTCATGCATCAGGACTCAGACCTCACTAAAAAAAAAAAATCTTCCTGAAGCAAAAGTCAAAGGAGAAAATAATGTATCCTCCAGACTAAGATGCAAAGTGGGAGGCAACATGGCACAGACAACACCTGTTTGTCCTCCTGAAGCCTTCAAACTCTCTGGTTATCTTCTCTGATCCTATTTCTGCTTTCCCTAGGGAAGTCAGTGCTTCATGTGTATTAAATTAATC
Source organism: Manacus vitellinus (assembly GCF_001715985.3). NCBI lineage: Eukaryota > Metazoa > Chordata > Aves > Passeriformes > Pipridae > Manacus > Manacus vitellinus. The sequence goes on from NW_021940534.1 coordinate 1,254,793, forward strand.
ATAGAGCTTTTACTGCACAAATGGGCCTTGCTGCTAAAGTGCCTCTAGCAATAGTTTGAGGTAGGTGGCTGCATTCTGGCAACATTTTCAGAATTACCCTACTGGGTAGGGAAAGGGCAACATACATTCTTTTTTCAGAGCCTGCCAGGAGATTAAAGTACGATGCTACTGAAATTATCTTACACATATAGCACATCACAGATAAAAGAGAAGCTTTTACTGGGAACACTAGTATTCTCTACATCAAGCTTCTGTCAAGACAATGTCACAAAAAGGTGATTTGATTTCAAGAGGTAGAAGAGGTCCTTGATTTGATTTCTCCAACAAAGACCAAGAAAAAAGTCTAAAAGGCTTATAAAAGAGATTATTCTTTTTCCTACCAAAAATTCATATTTAATTTCAAGAAAAGAAGTTTGTGCAGATGACAGAGTTTACTTGGCATGAAATTTTTAAAATAGGCTGAGTGCTGTATCACCCATCATGGTTACCTGAATAGCAATATATATTCTGGAACTGACTTGATGTATAAAACCCAGGGCTGACAGGATTACCTGGCACTTTTCAAATGCATGTAACCTTACTGAACTTTTCCATGTTTCATAAAACTGAATTTATTTGAGTGGTCCAGCCAAAAGAGTTCAGCAATCTTCGGAAAAGTGCTAAGGAAAACCACTCCAGCCTTGCTTTTTTCCCATTTCTCTGAGAGAAGGGAGGGGAGTACTCACACTGGTACTCCACAGCTAGTGCAATGCCTGACAAATGTAATCCAGCAATACAAATTTAACTCAGTTCAGGAACAGGTCCAAGATCATATTTCCATTTGATTAGCCAAGGCATATAGAGTTTATGCTTGCTGCAGGAAGACAGACAATGACTTGATCTGATAGTAAGGCAAGCGGTCAAAATCGTAATCCATCAACATTTTGGAAGAGATTCGAAATGCTAGTGTGAGTTCATACCGTGTCAGCACTCTGAATCACGTGACTGAGGCATTTTTGATCTAGAGACCGTGAAATCCAACTTACTGCCAAAACACAGAGCCGTACTGCACCCCTACTGCTATTGCTCTTAGACATCTCTTACCTATTTCTGGCTTGGAAAGCTGGGAAAGGAAGGCTTAGAGAGCCTTTGTTAAGACTTTTCTGTCCAGGAAGGCTCAGAGAGCCTTCGTTCAGGCTTTGCTGTCCATCAGCATGTTCTTGTTCTGGGTGCCTATACACTCCAGCAACTGATTCAGAGAACTGTGCTGTGCAGTTCCTCTCAACCTCAAGAGCTCCTTGCTCAACTGGCTATGTTTGAGAAGAATTTCATTCAGAGGGAAAAATAAACGTGCTCATTCACCATGCAAGTTGCCCACAAAAACTGCCTCTGTTTCCTTCCACAACATCCCAGGCGAAAACATTTTCTACAGCACAGGGAGAGTCAAATCCACCTACAGGTGAATTTGGCTGAGAGGCTCCACAGATGAACATGGCTCAGTTTCCTGTTCTCTCCTCTCCTCCTCTCCAGGCTCCAATACAGTGCCAGCTGGGCTCAGAATGCTCCAGTGATATTTTCTTGGCAAGGCTCTTTGTAACATGTTTAAGAAAACTAATTATTAGAAACACAGCCCACCTGCTGCATATGTTCTTCCTCACTCCAAAACGAGTTGAGGTATCAGACAGAAGGGAAATAACAGTAGGATCAACTGTTGACTTGCAGGTAAGAACAGCCTCATCAAAACCAAGGCAAATAACACTATCATGAATAATTATAAGAGTCTAGCATACTCCAATAAAAATTACAAGAACAGGTGAGCTGTAATCTTCCTAAAAATTTGTTTCCTACTGAAATTAAAGCATTAGACTTTTGAATGACAGTTTAAAACAAAGGCAATAATTTATTTCAAGCTGGTACAATCATTTAATAAAACGCCTGTTGTGCCTCCAGGAATAATATTCTTTTTTCCTTGGCAACAAACATGATTACCCTGAGTTTGGACCACCGGTTAAGTCCATCTATAAAGTGTTCTCACTCTAAGTATACGTTACTGAAAAATAATAATTTGCCATATGGAATATAAGAAATTTAAAAAAGCATCCCAAACTGTGCAAATTACTGGGGGAGGGGGACAAATCAAGCAGAAGGTTGAAATCACTTCACTGTTATAATTTTTTATCCAATGTTTCAACAATATGAAAAAACCAGCCTTGCCCTCTTTTCAACCAAATCCAAACTCCATTATTTGTAGGTGTTAAAATTAGCACCTTCAAGCTGCAAGGAGGTAAGTAGAAGAGACAGCTTCCAAATAGCAATAGACTGGATGCAAATACTACCTGGAGCTGTAGTTAATTATCTTGCTGATGTTAATTGGCCTTGTTTGTCAACAGACAAAGAAGAATGAGGTGCTAGGTGCTGCAGAAGGGTTAATGTAGCACTGTTGGCAAGACTGCTTCCTTTAAAGATATCGTTTACATAATGTGTAATAACCATTTCTCTTCTATAGGCTCCACAATAAATATTTGAATAATAAAAACAATAGTGATTATATTGTTGCATTTTTTTCCCTAAAGCACAAATAAGAGAAGAAAGACAAATACAACTGTCTATGGCAGAACTGTCCCAGTGGTACAGTACATTTTTCAACATTTTGATGAAGCAGTTTGTTTGGACAAAATAGCTGTGTGTTTATGAAACAAAGTTATTTAGCACTTTAAGCCTAGAGATGACATGTATTGTTTCCAAGCAGCAATTTGAATAATAAAAAGAACACATTTTATTTTCTTTTTCCCTGTGTACTTGTAAAAATGAAACATAAGGAGAGATACATCTGATGGCATTTCTTGGAAATTCAGTCAACAGCAGCTTCATAATAGCTGGTGTGCAGTGAGGTGATCATAACCCAAACACACGTCTCACAAAGGGAACACACAAATAGCAGCAGGATGGGAATAGTTGTAGGTACTGCAATTCAAAGCAAGAAGATGTTCATGAGGTTCAGTAAGGCCAAGTGCAAGGTCCTGTACCTGGGTTAGGGCAATCCCAAGCAGAAATCAGGCTAGATGGGGAATGGATTGCGAGCATTTCTGAGGAGAAGGACTTGGGGGTGTTGGTGGATAAGAAACTCAACATGACCCAGCAACGTGCACTTGTAGTCCAGAAAGCCAATTGTATGCTGGGCTGCATCAAAAGCAGCATGGTCAGCAGGTCAAGGGAGGTGATTTTGGCCCTTTGATCTGCTCTGGTGAGACCCCACCTGGAGTGCTGCATCCGGCTCAAGGTCCTCAGCACAGGAAGGACATTGAGCTGTGGAAGTGATCAGAGGGATGGAGTACCTTTCCTATGAGGAAACACTGAGAGAGCTGGGGTTGTTCAGCCTAGAGAAGAGAAGGTTCTGGGGAGACCTTTTTGCAGCTTTTCAAAACTTAAAAGGGACATAAAAAGATGGGGACAAATTTTTTTAGTGGGGCCTGTAACACTAGCAGAAGGGGTAATGGGTTTAAAATTTAAAAAGGGTGGAGTTAGACTAGATATAAGTAAGAAATTTTTTATAATGTGGTGAAACACTGGAACAGGTTGCCCAGAGAAGCTGTGGATGCCCCACCCCTGGAAAAATCCAAGGTCAGGTTGGACACAACTCTGGACAACCTACCTAGCTGAAGATGTCCCAAATGATTTTACAATTCTATGAAGAAATTCATAGTCCTCTGTAAATGCATTCATCACTCCTTTAGGAGGAAATGTAAAATGTAAAAGCAGCAATGAAAAAAGTGGTGGTAATACTTCAGGAAATTTTGTTGAGCAACAAGGAATTGCACTGTAAAGTGGCATGTATATAACAATACAAAGACATATTCAAACCCCAGATATTTATTACTGACTACAGCTTTACTGGAAAAAAAAAAAAGAAGAATATTGTTCTGCTCCCTGTCAACAGTAAAGCTATTGATATCTGGTCTGACTATTTGTGCTCTTAGTAGTCTGAGAACTGTGATAACTTAAAACTTTACATACATATTCCAAAATGAGGAACACCTAGGCTGTCTTGCTAGCCCCAATGTGTGTTGATGTTGCAGAAAGAAAAGGTCCTGAGGCTGCTCCAAGTAAAGACGCGTGGGAGAAAGCTAATGGTGCTCCAACACTTGTGGCGCTCAACCCCTCAGGTGGTTGCACTGGGGCTGCCTTGCCATTTTCTCAAAGGCTAATTGCAAAAGCACAGAAGGGACCTGCATGAGGTGGCCTGCTTTTCCTCCAGCTGTATCACAGCAGTGCCTGTGAGTCACAACTGAGAACAGTGGCACCCAGGCTGGTTGGAGGTTGTGGCACCTTGGAGATCCAGGTGCTTCTCGTCAAGACACTCATGGGAGGCTGCTCCCACTATTTGTGCTTCAGCAGTGAACTCCATTTGGAGTATAGAATTTCCCTCAAAAACCCTGGGCAAGCTCACTGTAATCTCAGATGAAGAGGTATTTTCCAAAGCAAAACTCTCCCCTTCCCAATCTTTCCTGCTCCTTTTCAAAATGAACTTGTCAAAGGTTTATACCACTTACTTTCTTGCCTTTTAACAGTGATCCATACACATGCCATCTTTTCCTTTATTATTCAAATTCACTCCTCCTTAAAGTGAATAGTACAAAGAAACTCTAATAGATATAAAAGAACAACCTTTGATTTAAGACAGAAAGGTCACTAAGAAACATCACAACTGCAATTCTGATTATTCACAGTGACTCTGTGTTCACTAAGTCTCTTTAAAGTAGAGCTGGCCAAATAATTTAGGTACGATTAAAATATTTCATGGAAATGTATCCATTTTGTCTAAATTCAGAGGAAAATATATAAAAATGAATATTCTTATAGAGGTAAAAATATTTCCTTTTGACATTTAAGCTCTTTAGTATAAGTGTCATATGATTGTGGGGGAATCATAACCAATTGTACTCTTGTACATGTGAAGAGGTCATCCTTTTCCAGGGAGCTCCAACTCTAGATGGACAAGAAATATAAATGAGGGTATAACATCCAAACATAGGAGTAGTTTGTAATACTTTCACTCACATTAAAGAATAATATCTTATACAAAGAATCCCACTGATGTCAGGACTACTGATGAAACAGAGGATCTTATTTGCCCAATCAAACTTAGGAAAGGCAAATATCCCATGCAACCTGCAACTTGAATATATTTGATGGTTTTACTTCTTTGCTACTTTTAGCTTCATCAAAACCCCAAAGATTTCACTTCATATTTACTTTGGCCAACTTCAGTCAAAAGCCTTCCTAATCTTTCATGAAGTGATGAGGTACAGCTGTTCAGATCTGTTTTCCAGAGTTTTGCTTGTCCTCCCTCTACAAAGTCTCTTCTGAGTGTGATTGAGGAGAAACAATTAGAATTAAATTACTTCAGGGAAACAAACTTTTCTGGATAGCTACAACTCGTGATCATTTTAAAGAAGGCACAATAAAAACAAACCCCAGCCACATAGTGAGAGAGTGATAGTGAAATTTAGCATTTGCAAGAAACTTTGCAGAGATTCTGGCATCCACTGAGCTTCTAATTCATCATAGGTTTAGAGCTGCTCCATAACTTTAATCATATACAGCTTTGTATGTTCTGTCTTTGATAGGATTTTCCAGTCCAAGCCACTGGCCCTTCTGGAGAATGACTGCTCTCTTCCAGCAGCATTTTTCTCTCACACTTGTATGGACTTGATGCTCACGACAGCACCAGACTTACAGTTCTTGAAACCAAGCCTCCCTCTTTATGTGCTAAACAGACATAGCTAGCTCCAGCCTGCTCGCCTGCCTGGCCTGGAGGCATATGAAATCCATAACAGCGATAATCTAGCTCTTTAAAGCATTCTTTACACTTGCTTATGGTAGGAAGAAATACGAGCAAGTAGTGAGGCCACCATGTCTCTATGACATCTCAGATCCTTGCCTCTGCTGGTGAGTTACCAGCCAATTTCTAAATGAATGCTGTTTGGTAAGGACTTTTGATCAGTGGGAAGTGGGTATCATCTGTCCGTTTCACAGGAGTCAGTGGCTCTAACATGGCAAACAAGCAAATTCAAACCTGAACCATATAGAGCCTTTCACATCTAAATTGCTTTTCCTCTGTTGGCCATTACAATCAACACTCTTTCAGGGTAAGATTCCAGCTTTGCTGACATCAGGGGTGAATGTAGCAGAGATTTCTCCTTCAGTGCTCAGAATCACGGAATTACAGAACATTCAGGTTTGAGGGACCTCCCAGGGTTAGAAGGCCCAGCCCCCTGCTCAGAAAACAGCCAGCTTTGAAGTCAGAGCTTGGTCAGCACAAAATCTTGGCTGTACTAGAAGAAGAAAAACTGATTGCTTTGTCTTCCTGGAAGAGGCTTCCAAATTAAGGCATTAATATTTTATAATTTTTTTATATATATATATATTCTCAGTTTCTACTCTTATGTATAAAGAACTTTTCACTTCAAAATCACTCGTCCTCTCATTGCAGTACAGCCATCTGAAACAAAATTTCCACAGCCTGTTTTTTGCACACCCTCCTGCCCCCAACACTCCTTCAGAAGCTGTTTTTTGCCTCCAGCCCTCAGCAACCAAGATTCTGCCTCTCTGCCTGCCCACGGCTGACTTCCTTTTCGGTCCCTCAGGCCCAACGCCCAGCTTCTGCCCTTCCTCCCCCCCAGTGCAGCCACATCACCTCAGAGCCTCAACTAACAGAAGATTTATTAGGCTGGCCTTTGCTCCACTTCAAATTCCACTTTTAATATTAGTGAGTCTCATTAGCATGTACACGTGGCCAGATGGGAACCAAAGGAAACGCAGAGATCACTCAGAGATCCCTTTAGCAGACATTTTAAAATTTTGCTTTAAGTATAGACATGAGGGGGAGACTAAGGCATTTATCTGTGCCTAAAGAAATCAGTGGCAAAATTTGCCAACTCTAATCTCTGCAGCATACTGCTCTGCTATCTCCTGTAAAATGCAAGATAAAACAAACAGCCCCCAGCAGAAACGCTGTGAAGAAACCCTCCAGTCAAATGTGTCATGAGAAATACAGCAAGGACAGGTTTTCCCCAGATGAGGGGAAGGACAGAAGTGTAGAAAACAGAGGTTACACTTCCCTTTTTGGGAATGGTTCACTGTGGTTTTAAAGAACAAAAAGTTTTGTGTGTCAGCCACTGGCAGAGGAAAATCGTAAGTTATACTATTTTCAGCTATATTTCTAAACCTTTGTTTAGTTTGGCTTCTTCCCCAATCAGGTTACTCCTTAACCTTCTGTCCTCAGCAACACTACTCCTCTTCCTTCACTGCTAGGCAGTAAACCACTTAAAGCAGAGACATCCTTGCGGGGAGGAGTGTCACACATTATGGCTCAGAAATAAGGGTTCATTTAAAAAATACCCAAAACTCAGTTTGAGTCCTACTCTCTGCATGTGCTTGAGGAATCTTTTCTGATAGCGTTAGGCCGCCTGTACATATAGCAAAAATTCTGGGGTTTTCTCATAAGGGTTGCAGGGTGATGGCATGTTTACTCTACCTGAATTTTGAATACCAATTCCAATTACACTGTCACTACCCATCCCAGAAATTAGCACCTCTGAATTCTTGTATTCACAAGCCTGGCAAGAATGTTTTGGGAAAATATTACTGCTTGTACCACACACACAAAATTTGGTGTCTGTGGAAATTACAGACAATTTCAGCCTCAAGGCTAAACAAACCAACCTCTTCATAGGAAAATAAATGGGGAAAACTCAACATAAAAATATTACAGAAAATCACTATTCTAGTGTGCTCTTCCCTGTCAGATACACCCTCCTCTGGCTTCAACCATATGCTTAGATTTTGATGACACAAAATGGAAGAATTCCCACTGCTTCTTCTTGCATGTCAATAACATTAGTAACATCACTGTCTATAGTCTTGTCTTGCTGATGACACCAGATGCCAATTTTATACAAGCATTCAGTTAACATTTTATATACCACGAAGCCTATAGGTTATTTTTTTTAATCTAATATGCACACACATTCTCTGTAAATTATTTTATCTACTTTTATGGCTGTTTTGGAGCTATCTACATCTCACTAGCAAAGAAAACAGTGTTACAAATTAGCCATGTTTAAACACAGTAAAACCCTCAGAAGAACTTCAACATTAAAAATGCTGCTATTACCACATTCAACTCCTGGTGCTCAGCTTTCCTCTGGAGCCCTACTCCTCTCCAAGTTACATGAACTGCTTCAGGCCTTGGCTTTGAAGACAAGCCTCCAACCCTCCAGGAGTAAACCTAAAACTCTTAGAGCCATGGGTACCTTGGGGCTGGCTACACCACCACTGTTCTTATGGGAACCTGCTCTGAAATTTTAGTAATAGGGAAGAGAGATTTCAGTTCCGCACAGCAGGTTTAGCTCTTCCAGTAGCAGACCACCACCTAAAGCAGGGATCCCATTCCCCCAGCCTCATATTCCAACCTCCAGCTCCTGAGGCTATGCAAATTTCTGAAGACACGAAGACCTTCAAACATTGAGACCCCTCCTGCCAGTGTAACTCTCTGCTCACTGTAGAAGGAATATAGCAAAGGAATAGTCTTTTTGAAGGCACTAAGCCTTTAAACTGGTTTAACATTACCCATAAAGTGCACTCTCAACCCCTTACGGACTTACTTCTTGTCCCCCCGCCAAGGTCTCTGGCCCAGGAGCTTTTTCCCCAGCCCAGCCCAGCACTGCAGAGTTAGCTAATTGGAGGTGGGCACTGCCAGCAGGGGAGGGCTGTTATGCTTGGTTTTCTCTGCAGTGTAATTCTGTGGTGTAAAACATTTATTCTTCATATAGAGGCAAACAGAGAATACATTTATTCTTCATACAGAGGCAGAAGAAAAGACAATTAAAGGAAGGGTAGAGTTTCTTTTTTTGTTTGTTTGTTTGTTACTAACCAGTGGACAACAAACTTATTTAGACAGATGCTTACTGCTTTCAGTACCTGTGAACCTGCCTTCTTTGCTTTGTTCCAATCTCCTCTTAATTTGTTCCTTGCTCCTTTATTTAACCTAAGCTTCTCCTGCGTCATTATTCTTGCTAGAACTGGTTTCCTCAGCTGCTTCTGAAGGGTGCTCTGGTGACACCCAGGTGACACAATGTCATCCACCCACAGTGACAAAGACGTGAAGCCTTCATTGCTCCATCAATACATCAAACCTCAGGAGTCTCCTGTACACTGTGGGACCTCCAACAAAGCTCCACATAACTGGCATTCCAGACAACTCACCTTTGATACTGTCTCCCACAGAGCCTGCTGTGAGTCAGCTCTGTGTGGTGAATGCTGGAAACAGCCCTGCAGCGTGCACAAGACTGCCATTTCAGAAAGACAACCTGCAATGGCCACACCTATGTATCCATCTGAAAAATTTCCAACTGGTTCTAGTATGGCAGTATTTTTCAGGCAGAAATAGGATCTGTTTGTGAGGGAAAGGCTGCCAAAAGAATACAAACAGGCTGGATTCCAATGATGGATAAAAAAAAGACAGCTTTCATAAGACCAGGAATAGTAATTCTCCAAGCTGGAGGTGATCCTGCCTTCAGAACAAGCTGTCTCACATATTCTTTGGGAGGGAAGCCACGATGCTGATGGACATGCATCAAGCTATCATTGAAAAGCAGCAGAGTGGGTAGAAGGGGAAACACCTTACCACCAGCTGGGTGAGCAGAAGGAACTTTTCAACATCAGAAAGAATGGGGTGAAAAATACCATTAATACCATTACAACTTCCATGGGCCACAACCTTGAGTCATCAACAAAGTTGAGCCTTCTTAATCCTTTACCTGTCCTTTACCACAAACACATGTGGAATAAACTAAGGACATGGTTGAACTTTCTGAAGTCACAACACCACAGCTGTATCTAAAATGGGGTGAACAGAGTATATATCTGTTGATCGGAGAGCTCACTACACCTGTGGTCCAGCAGGGGCTATTGTATGGGAAAAAGGATGCCAGGCAGAAAGATAGGCACTGGAGGGCTAGTGATACAGAACTGGTGCAATCAGCACTAGGGTGTATAAATAATCCATGATGACTAGCAAGACTTCAGAGTCTAACAGAAAAAAAATCATAATGGTTATTAATAATTGAGGCCATTCTCAAAGTGCCCTGGAGCACTACATGTATTCCCTCAAGGACCATGACAAAGTGTGGCAGTGATCCTGTCCTGCACATCTAAGGCAGTGACTGGCTGATAATCTGCAAGAGACCGGCACTGGCGCCGGGGTTATCAAGTCAAGTCTCGAAGATAAGGCAGCCAACTGGCCCTGCAGCAATCAGGGCTGCTGCTCACTGCAGTGTGTTTGCCTTTCTGCCCATCTCCTGCTTCTCCCTTTTCCCTGGAGCTGCCTCAGCACACTGGTAGGGCTGAAGGGTGACAGGTGGGACGTGGAGGTACCACGGAGCACTTACCGTCAGGGGCACCCTGTGCAGCGTACAGCGTGGGTGGCCCTGGGTGCTGATGAGGTGCCTTGGAAGATCCTCGAATGGACATTTGTGGGGCAACAAGCAGGGTGTGGCCTAAAAGGCCAGCATGGCCATGTTCACACACTTCCCATAGCTGTGCACCTTTGCTTGGCTCAGTTCAGGAAGAGACCTCCATATCTTCATTTGCTCAGTCAGTCTCCCCATTCATCCCAGCTCTCTAAATAGGCTCATTCCATAAGCACTCACTGATGAATTGCAGTGGGAAGGACACATCCCAGCCTGTCATATCTGACAAGTAGCATATTACACAAAATAAGGTCTGAAGTCCAGGCTCAGTTGAAATCTGCAGGGCAACTTGCATCTTTACATTAAATCCAAACTGTTTTCCTCTTTTCTGCCATCTTTTATTATTTTTTCTCTGGTTTATTGCTTTATGTTGTACATTTTTTGAGGAAAAAGACAGGGTTTTTTTTTTCACCAGAAAGGGCCATTGTTATTTCAACTATCACCTTTTCCCCATGTGCCCTAACACCCTCTCACAGAACTATAATTATCAAAACTGCAACAGCATCTCAGGACTCACATACAGACAGTATATACTAACAGATTTAATGGTCTTAACTACCAAAAATTCAAAGGTTTGCCCATCCACCCACCTCTTTTGCTATTTGTTCCATTTGGTATCCAAATGTCAGCGTTCATTGTCTGAAAAATGACTGTTGAACCAATGACTACGGTGTGGCGTATTTACTTTGAGTGACAGTGTCTGCACAATGACTTTTCTCCAACACACTCGGCAGTCAGCATTAAATATTCTTGGCATGCAGCCTGAATAACAACACACATACTGAGACCTGCCAGCATTGGAAAGTCCCTAAGTCCCAGGAGCAAAGATTAATTGCCAGCTATTCTTAAAATTTTCTCACCGCTCCACCCAGTTTCTTGGGTCTTCCCACCCACTACAGTCTTACAACTGCCTTTCTAGAGTTTCATAAAACTTCCCGAGACAGTTTCGGATGAGTGGAGAGCACTTAAACTCCCCCTCGAACTGACTGACTTCACATGCCAACACTGCTTACCTTGACTTTACAGAGGCAGGCTTGACAGGGTAAAGTTTTGGCCCTCTCTGTTACCACTCAGGACTCTTCTCAAATTGATTTGTTTCTGAGGAAGGGGATTGAAAAATATGACCTTTCTGAAAAAGACAGCAGAAAGCCCTCCTGTAACCTACTTAACCACTCTTTTAAACCAAGGTATGAAGACAAGTCTTGTGAGATGCTGAGCATCATTTACTTCTGTTAAGTACAGATGAGATGAGGGGATTTGTAGTAGGTTGGCCTCAGGTAGGCCTCAGTACTTCTCACTACTATGCCCAAGTTTATGCTAGTGGTGGGAAAACACAAAGGGAATAATAATATCACCTATTTCTTAGCATATATCACCCTTTTGCTCATGTCACGTTTCTCTCTGAACAACAAAGAGGTTTCACAATCATGAATCACAAGCCGCTTTTCACCAAGGACTCCAAGTATGAGGAGAAACAGGGGAAACAACCACACAGGAAATGAGAAAGTCTCTCTTCTGGCATTTTCAACTTAAAGGAAAGCAGGAGGTATGAAAACCTTCGCATACTTTCACTTTGGCTTTCTACCTGCAGTGGTTAGAGTCAGCTTTGAAGAATCACCGAAGTTTTTGATCAAAGTTTTCTGGATAAGACAACTTGGCCCATTGAAGTAGAATGTTTTTTTTTTTTTTTAAATTAAAGGTGTGGGTTTTCCTTAAACAGATGCCTAGGCATCTAACTCCTGAAGGCTTGAGCATCCTGGTTTAACCAGTTTTAGTCAATGAGTCAGTTCTCTGATAGAGTGTACCAAGAAAAATGCAGCTCATTTGCTCCTTCTCTCACAAGTTTCTCTCCACAGTTTCCTAGCTATTTCCTAGTTTCCTGCTATTATATTTAGGACTGATCTGAGTTAGGAACTCTAACAGAGGCTTTATATTACTCACCAGCAAAGACTGTTATGTTGCCCATTTCTATTTTAGACCTTTGGCTGCAGCCCCAGGCTTTCAGCTATTAGAGCAAGCATTGCCAGACTTTTGTTTTTCTGTTAGCTTTTTTTTTGGTTTCCATAGGTGCCTAAAAAGCACTGGAAAAATATTTCAAGTTTTTTGCCCATGCAAAACGTATTTCCTAGCTATCCTATGTGTATAATTTAAACTGCCTGACTGCAGTCCTTATAACTGCATTTGTATCTGTACATAACTTGAGCATCTACACCTGGAAAAAACTCCCTCAAAAATCAAACAAGCAAGTATACATTGGCAGGCTAACCTCCCAGCAACTTTTCCAGTACAGTTTCCATAATGGCCTCTGTATGCAAGCAGATGTAGATCTTTATTGTTTTACTATCTGATTGAAATACAATGCTTTTTAAAAATCACTGCTCACAGGTAAGGAGACATAGCCACCTAAACCTTCATTCAATCTTAGTTTATACTAGGTGGTGTTTTGAGTACACTGTCAAAAGTCCCAGATCTACTTTCATCTTCCAACACTTGAAGTTAATGGGTTATAAATCACACTTATCTAAAAGGAGTTCCAGTCACAAGATATTATTTCAGCATAAATATTGAAGCAACTGGGTGTTGATTAACATATTTCTTTCAAGGTTCAGTCATCAAGGTTAAGTTAAAGAAACAGACCTCTTCTTGTGATCTTCATGAATATGATGAAAGACTACCTGTGGACCTTCTCTATAAAGTAGCAGTAAGAATCACTCACAAAATAGTCAGGGCTTGGAAGAAAATCAGGTTGAAACACAGTAGTAAAAAAAAAAAAAGTGGTCAAAAGCCAACAGTGTAAATTTTAGAAACAAATATCTCAAATATTAGTGAACTGATGAAGTCATGGTACCATACTGATTCAAACTACTGGGCACATTTTGGAAGTGGAACTAATTTTTGTAGTTAACTGATCAAATTTAAGCTCTATATTACTACCATTCTGTTGAGAGCCCTCCTATTAACTACCTGCCTTTTGATATGATGTGTGTTTCAACAGCTTCTTATGTTTTAGGAGTGCCATTTTTGCTCACTGCAGTGATTTCACAGACACCCTCTGGCAGGAGTTAAAAATATGGGACAAGAGGAAGCTTCCAGTAGACCCCTTCCCTATCCTCACTCACATACACTCTATCTATCTACCTCTCTCTCTCTCTCTCTCTCTCTCTCTTTATCTATCTATTTTTATATCTATCTTTATCTCAGCAGCCAGTACTAAGCACGATACATTTAAACCTGTATTTCACACTTCCATAAGGCAGAAATTCCCCCGTTGTTGCCTTGCTCCTTGCTCAATGGGTGGAAGGAGCAGGCAAGCCCAGCAGCCGGTGTGGGAGGGCAGTGGATGAGGGCACTGACTCTCAGGCCACTCACAGGCAGTGCTCCAAAGGGCAGTGGGCATCTTGGGAACTGCTCCAGAGCACCTGCCTCCTGCCCATGCTGCAGAACTGCACTTGCAGCATCTCCACAGCTGTCATCTTGCCAACTGAGGCAACATTGTCCATAGCTATTTGAAAAAACAAAACCAAAAAATGAAACAAAAAAAACTCTCCTAAAAACTCTCCAAAATATATTTCCATATTAGTGAAGTGATTAATTTTTTAAAAGTAATATTCTTAAACCAAGCCAAAAACATATCATTCTTCTGCCATTTTCCTGTGAGAGCTTGCTCTCTCCCTCTGGGGAAGACCTGAGCAGGCTTGATGATCAAGCAGACTTGCTTTCTAAGAAGGACTCTTCCAAAAGCAGGGAAGGCTTGTTTGGAGCCAGGGCATTATGGACTCACACACCACTGACAAGAAAAAATGGACCTGGTGGCAGTTCATGTTAGAGAAATGGCTATTACATGGATCAATGCATTTCAATTTAGTATTTGAAAAATAAAAGGGCAAAAATATTTGGTAGTCTTCAGTTTAGTGGCCATGCCTGTCCCTTTTAATAATCACATCACAGATGTTTTTAGACCCACAGAGTATATAAGCAGTGTCACGAAGTGTGCAACACTAACTGCTCTTGAAACAGTGCTATTACTGTAATGAGACAAAAATCTGGAAAATTTATGACCAATTCTGCAGTGGAAGATGGACACAATCTTCCTTATAGAAGAATCCAAACCTAAAGCAACTCATTACCCATAACTCTGAGAGTATGTGAATGTAAAGGACAAAATATTTTTGCTCATATTAAAAGATAAGGAATGTTACAATTACAAGTAAGGTCACCTTCTCCATGTTCAAGTTCTTTGTAAGTAACACAATGTGAAAAGAAAATATGAGACCTTAGAGTCACTTATCCTCTGGCTCTGTTTTTCTCTAATTAATTAAATGAGTGAAAAAAGGGAGCTCTGGGCCCAGAGTTCAGCATCAGCACAATGCATTTCAAAACTGCTCTGTGAGGACAACTCCAAAAGCCAATCGCGGGATACTTTTTAAAGAGGCCCTCTGATGTAGCCCCTTATAGCAAAAACCTGCTGGATGCCCCAAATTACTCAGTTACACCTCATTAAATTATATCAGTTGTTTGTTGCCAGAATATTCTCCATGCAGCCCAACGGCTTTGCAACAGAAGCGGTTGGAAACCTGTTTAATTGCTCAATTGGGTTTTTTCAAACTTCTTAGGCAATGGGTGGAATACTGTAATTTGTTAGAAAAGGCAGTGAGGATATATTAAAATAGAAGAAAAGAAAAAAAAAACACAGCAGAAAAAACACAAATCAGAAAATCAGTGCTGTTACATTAAGGTTTTTACTAGATTTCTTTAAGCGACATTTGCTTTCATGTTCTTGACCAAAGAGCTCTCGGGTAAGGAAACATTCATAAGTTGTTTCCTGAGCAAGTCTCTTCAATTACTGTGCTGCCTCTGCAATTCAAACACTTACAGAATTCTTTCGAAGGGCAGCAGCAGCAGCATTAGCAGAGCAACTGGGGTGGTCTTGTTACTTTAAACCTCTTTGAAAACTCACAGCCTGCAATCATCTCACATGCCAGTGTCCACTCTGGCTTGGAGGCAGAGGGAAAAAAACACTTTGGAGAGGCCTATTAAATAAACTCTGTTTTCACAACAGTAAAATCCCTAATAGTTTTGATTCACTGAAGCAGTGCTCCCAAACAACTTCTTTTGTTTTCAATCACTTTTATAACTGTCTGAAAATAAAAAAGCCAGACCAGAATACCTGCCTGTGTGTGTACACACACATAAATTACCTCAACAGACCAATTTTTTAGGACTGCTTGTCAGCATGGAGTAATTTTTTATTTTTTATGTTTCAGGAAAATTTATTTGACTCCAAAAATAGATTTGAATCAATTTGCTCCTCCACACTTGACAACACTCCTTTGTTAGCATTTCTATATTACTAGGATGACATACAAACTTAATGAAAAACACAGACAAGAGAGGCCTTGGAGTTGTACTGCTGCAGATCCATTATCAGCCAGACACTCCTGTGCTTATTTCAGTTGAAAGGGGGAAAAATAATCTCTAGTTCCTCTTCTCTGGAAACTCCAAATACATTTTGTATGTATATAAAAAAAGGAAGTTTAGGGCCAAAAGGAAAATTATTTAAAATGGATGGGCACTGAACACAATGCATTCCATTCAGTTTTTGTTCTTGTGCTTACCAATCTCCAGCTGAAACATTAAACACTTAACCCACAAGATGCAAAGGGATTTTGAAAGACCTCTCTTCAGGGATGGAAATAATTACCTCCCAAGCTTTACGTTCCAAGGGCTTAGAAGCAGGACTGTAAAAAGGACTAATTAAGTTAGAAATGGCACCAGAACATGGTCTCCTGAAAAGGTGAATTTGAGGGCTGCAGTACATTGAGAGGAAAGAACATGTACTGCTTGTACAAAAATCAAGGAGCTTGCTAGAGAGTGATAGATTTGTGTTCTCAGCCCTCAAAACCACCAGTTTTGTGCTTGCTGGAGACATAGAAGGAAATGCTAGTACAAGGAAGAGTGATTTTATGGTGTCAGGTAATCCTGAAGGAATACAGAGCAAATCCTAAAAGGCAGACATCCCCAAAAGAATATACATAGCAGTTGCATGACAGGGGGTCTAGAAAACCTTGCTTTCCTGGGTCACAGCTATATCTTCTGCATCTCTCTTTCCCACTCTCCAGGGAAGATTAGCACTAATGAGACATTCAGATGGGAAAATGTTACATAATTAAAAAATACATTATAAACATAGGGAAAGGAAGGGGGAGGAAAATGTAGTTGTTTAATGGAACGCTTTTTACACCCTTGTTCAACACCATACAGTACTCAGTAAAAATTATGATGTGAAAGACCAGCAACATATTTTTTTATATCCTTACATGTATATATGCATGCAGTGTATGTACTTTACTGCAGCACCTAGGTAATAAAGTAATAAGTGAATAAATTTCATTCTATTTACAAAATGGGTCAGATCCTTAGTTGAGACAGCACAGGATCATTTCCACAGGATTCAGTATTAGTTCTCATGTTCTTTGGATTCACTACTTTTGTTAAGCCTGACAGGCAGGAGGAAAGAAGCTTCCAGTTCTCTTATCAGCACAATTAATCACAGCATTGCTTAAGTCACTGAAAGCTAACTCAAGAGGGGTCAGGAACTGTTGGCCATAAACTCACCAAAGATTAGTCATCTATCCTTAGTAAATATCTAATAGGAGGAAACAGGGAAGGAAATGGAAAATGGAAATGGGCTCAAGACTTCTGTGGACTTCCATGGTACATTACAGAGGTGCATTGCTTAACCAGCTTTTCATAAAAAATGCTCTGATATTTGTGTACAATTTAACTTTTAACTATAAGCCATGTCAAAATTGACAGCATTTAAGAAAGCTATGTCAAATTTGCTTGAAAATTCTGGGAGAATAAACATTGCAGATTGTTATACATTTATGCAGTGAACTATATCTTCATATGATATTTATGCAAGATTTCTAGTTAAAAATAAAGAAAGAATAGGAGGAAAAGCATGTTTGTGCTGGAGACAAAAGCATTTCAAGTATGAATCTGCATGGAGCTAGAGGCTAGAAGAAAAGGAGTGTCAGCATCAATCAATTTACTTTCCAATTAGGTGAAGTACCAAAGTCAAATTTAGGTGGGAGCCAATAAAATTCACTTCCATTGAAACAGTACGGGACGCAGTGGTTGTGTCAAATCACAAACTGGGCACACAACCATAACAGATGCAAATAGCAATTTGCTATCAGCTGGAGAGCAGCCATAAATTACAGCCCAAAACATGCAAAACAATTTCTTCTTCGAGGTTTCACAGAAAGGCACAGCACAGTAGGAATAGCAACCAATAAGAACAGGGAGCTAAAGTTATGCAGTGTTGTATATCCTTTTGCACCTGGCTCCATTTTTTCTCTGCAGCAAAACTTTGTCATGGATCAAATGGGAACAACACTATTGAAACAAATTGTGCTCATCATAGAAACTCAGTTTATTCTCTGTACTGTACCAAAAAAACCCACTGTCTGAAGACTAACCAGTGCCTGTGGTTCGTCTGTACGCACCTGCTTTCTGACCAATTTACAGTGAACGACGTTTATACAGTTATTTACCTCATTATCAACACAGACTTCCGAAATCACAAAGGTCATCAAAAATTTGCAGGAAGTGACTGAATAAAATTGTTTGACTGAACCAGACTGCCAGCTCTCCACCCAGTCAAGGTCAAATAGCTGTGGGGTTGTGCGTGGCACAGTGGTTATGTCTTCTTTTCATCTGTTCTTTGGTAAAAACATTTTTCTTTGCTGGGAAAAAAACCCAACAAACAATGTATTTTGTCCCTATTACCTGATATGATGTTAAAAAAATAAATACAGGTATGTACAAAGGATGGGTGCAAGATCCTGACAAATAACAAGGTATCACTCATAGTTCATGATGAGATAAAATCATAACTTTGACCTTTTAGCTGAAACAAAAGGTGAAAGAATCTTCAGGGTAGCACAACCACTTACTCCTCTGAAAATGAGAAGCACTGATTATTATCCTAGCCTAGGGGGAAAAGTACAATTCAAAAATTGCTTGTTCTTCTGACAGTAAATCTCAAATGTTTTTAATGAAAGTTTCTCTCCTTCAAGTATTTCTTGCTTAGAAAAACAGGGCAGCACATTTATATAGGGCTTTTGATAGGTTAAAATCAGGTTTAATTGGGGCAATTCCCTCCAGTGCCTGGTTGGAATGCTAAACTGAAAGCAGGGCTGAAATGTCAAGGTAAAATAATGCTAATAATTATTCTGAATGTTACATTCCTCTTGACCTTGGAATTTAGGAGGCTGAGATGAAGGCCTTTTGCCAGGAAGTCATCTGGAGACTTCATTGACATTTATGATTAATACAATCTGGCAACATCAGGGAAGGAGATACAAAACATGTGATTAGTTTCCAGCACAGCGTAATTTCACCTTATATTGTTGTGGGACCTTCAGATAAAGAGTACAAAACAACACATAACTTGCAATATTACTGCTAGTGCTCTTAGGTGGGAACATGAACAAGCTTAATACAACAACCATAATCTCTATAAAATAAAATTCTTACCACTGTTGTGAAAAAGAAGAAAATATTCTCCATTTCATACTAGCAACGATTTCTCCTAAGACACAAAAGAAAGGGCATAAAGCCCCCAATTCAATTGCTTCACTATTATATCTTGTTATCACAGAAGATTTTCCACTTCATTTGCAACTTAACACTAGAATGATAACTCTGTGGGGTGAAGATTTTATATATTAGTGTCCTGAAGAGACTCTTGTAGACTTTATTTGCACCTCAAATGTGATAGAAAATGCCTCTTCCATCGATGGCAAATGCAGGGCAGGAAAATCCTTTATGGTCTTTTATGGTCAATGCAGACTGTACACTAAACTTCCATAAAAAACAGTGGAAGGGGACAGCACCCCTTTGATTAGATCACACTGCAGGCAAATGAAACATCTGCAACTGGGGACAAAAGGCAGAATGAAGGCAAGTATTTGTTAACAGCTGCAGAGTTAACCCTTGTGACAATCTAAGGATTCAAGGAGATAATTTACTGACACATCAGGCTTGACAGGTTATTCTTTCAAAAATCTCTCATGAAATTTAGCCATTTTATGTTTGTATAAATTGGTGTATATAACCTATTGAAGATGCTGGCAAGAAAAGGTCTCACAAGAACATGCCCTGACATGCCTTAACAATGATATGCAATAGTGAATGCATGTCTCATTCTCTATCCTGATTCAATGGTAGTCCTTGACTGTTAGGCTTAGAAAGAAAATAAGAGGGGGAAAGTAAGGCAACACAGGTATTCATAGGAAAAATGTAATTTTCTTAAGTTAGTTTTGAACTAAAACAATTTTCAGAAGTGGAGATACTTCACTTTGGAGCACGTCTACTGAGCATGCAAAAATAACATATTTTCTCCAGCTGTGTTTTTAATTGTAGTCCATACAAATCTTAAATAGGTATTTGCATAATGAAATCCTACAGCTCATAAAGCCGATTACAGACTATTGAATAAATGGCAGAACTTTTAAAGATGGTCCAAATAATGATTCCAGTCCCTAGGTGGAGTGTTTATAGTCTTTAACTGTTTAAGTGCTCCATATGAGCATCTTAAGAAACATCTGAAAAAATCACATTAATAAATTTTATTAAAAGGAGTTTGTAATTATTCTAGCATATTGAGGACTTTTCCATCTGATATATCCTCTCTGAACTAGACATCTTTATGAATTTCTTTCGTAAAATGCTTTTCACTTTCAAAATTTATTATTCAACTTGTGAATTTCCTATTAAATGCAAACAAACGAGACAGAAATGGTAAGTGTTCTTCAATTTATGAAAACTGAATTCATATTTTGACTTACGAATTCAGTAAATATTGTACAGACGTTCCAAAAAGAATAGCAATACATTGTCTAAATAAAGCAGGCCAGATTTTTTTAAATGAGGGAAAACATAGAGAGTGCTACATGACTGTTCGATTTTAATATTCAGTTACTGCTACACATATGTACATGAAGCATCTCTCTGCATATGTTAATACAGCAGTAGACACTATACCAGCCATCTGTGTATTCTATATCCTCTTTACATAAATATAGTAATTGCTCGTTTATTCTCTAGGAATATTTGCATGGTTTTCCACATTTTTTCTAAAAGAAAAGAAATCCTGCATAAATTCAGCATGTAGCTGAATGAATGTTTTTGTATATACAGACCAGATCTTATAATTTAAGATTAATTTACACTGAAATACCAATGCTATGAGGATTTCTCCAATGGAGGACTGATCTCTGTAAGGACAGGTACCTTTCCAGTCACCTCAAGAATTAAGCACAAGCTGGAGCACTATCATGTGTTCCTCTTTCCAGCGCTGGCAGCCAGAGGGTTTAGAGTACAGAATAAGCCAACTGCACCTTCACACTTCATTCTCCAGGAAACTGAGTGAGATCACAGGAGGATGAAAGGATGAGATTAACTGGAGCTGCCCAAAATGTGCTGTAAAAGTCATTAAGCATAGAAAAGAAGTTGGCTGGCAAAACACATGAGCTCCTGAGTGAAACAGTCCACCTGGCCCAGTCTGTCGCACATGAAAGACCCATGGAAGCTGCTGCCAGACTGTTTTCTAACCTCACCCAGTTGGAAAACGGCCAAAGCAAGGCTTTACAAGAGATGACTCTGCCCATAAGAGACTAAAAACCACAGACCCATGCATTTTTTCCCAGTGACAATTCCTACAGCAGCAGGGACCACCGCTGGGAAGAGAGCACTGATCTCTTCCCCAGCTGGGTAGTGTTTTGAACACACTTGGGTGTCACGAGCAGCCAGCATACCACAGCTTGGAAACACTCAGAGATTCAACCAAGAGTAAAAGGCAAACATTTGAGCCAATAACCCATTGCCCAGATCAGAAATGCTCTTGAGAGCTGAACAGGAAGCTGGATAAGGAAGGAAGTGCAGGTTTAGTGACAAGTGCTCAGCCAAGGCTCCCAAGCCTGCATCCTCAGCTGCTGCCAGGAGCATTGGCTGATAATCCCTCTGATCTCTAATTCAAATGTTTTGCAATACTCAGACACAGGTATCTTACAAGTAAATAGTTGCAATATGTAGAGAGCAGTATCGTGGCTGCAGACTTTTATCAAGCATCTGCAAATATATTTTGACACTAAGCAAACATGGGCTTAATCTGTGTTTTTGTAAAAGAAAAAATGTTAGTGAAGGGATTTTACTGTGACAGTTTGCAGGGACAGAAGAGGTAGATGGGAGTATGAGGTTAAGGTCCCCTTATTTGTGTGGGGCAAATACACTGGATGGGATAAAATTTTGAGAGGATGAGGCCGTGTAAAAGAAGAGGGTGGGGAACACATCATCATGAACATGTAATAAAGGCAAGAGTCCTTGGGCCAGCCACCTCACGTGGTATCTGTGGATGTTGCCATCTAGGCTTGAATTTCCAAAGCTAGATGTTTCCACAACTCTCTCTGTAATTTCTTCAGAAGACTCTAAGGAGGGTCAGAGGAAGGGGAAACAAAAAGCTTTGGTAAAGCACTTCACAGCACAGCAAAAACTGGGCATCACCTCCTCCACAGGTTGGATGATGACTTTGCCACAGCAGTAATATTTTACTGCATATGAAGAAATAGTTCAAGGATTTAACTGAGTTCCTTTAGTGGGGAACAATCTAGATAAAATGACAACTATAACATTTGTAACAGTTACTCTATTGAGAAATTTTCAATTACCAACCTTACTACTAAAGGTGTCATCCAGAAATTTCTTGCACTGATGAATCTTACTGAGTTTCAAAACAGCACACTGGGTCACACTGTACTTGTTTCATGGAGGTTAAAACTACCTGGTGGTTTTAGTGGTTTCAGTGTTCTCAGCAAAAGAACACTAAGCAAGTCAATAGGAAACCCTGGAATTGGAGTTTGAATTTCCTGCTCCCAGTCCTGTGTTCTAATAGGTACAGGACATTTCTACAACCAGGAACACAGCCTTTGGGACTCGTGGTTAAACATCTGCAAATTTGACACTGACACAGTCTGAAGATTATTTTGGAGAGAGTAGTGTTGAAAAGTACCTGCAGCTAGTCAGGTACATCTTGCCTTAACACTGTGGCTAAAACAGAAAATAGCATTTCTGCACAAAAAGTCGGGATTATGGAAGCATAAGTTTATTCAAAACAGCCAGTGCCAAAGTATGCAGACAAATAAAAAACCCCAATATATAATTTAATAAAAAAATGTCAATGCCAGCAAAGGTATTAAATTCTAAAGAAATGTAGGCTGGGGTTTCTGAAAGATGCTGCATGCTTCTACGAGTTCCCTAAACCTATCTTATCCTAGAGGCAAAAACCTGAAACCACTAAAAATATATGAAAACGAAAACAATGCCTGGAGGGCTTCCCAAACACCCATGCCCTTCATAGTGTCCTCATTGCATCTCCTCAACTGACAAAACCTGAATCTTCACCAGTTCTCCTGGGAACTTCCAAGTTCTTCTCTGCTTAGGCTCTGGCATGGTTACAATGCCCCAGATGCCAACAGGGCTTCTCCATGGGGGTCTGACCGGGTTCAGCACTTCTATTTCTTCCCTCTGTTCTTCTAACAAAGAGCAAGCACCATAGCATTGTCTTTCTAAATTGTAAGAACAGAACAAACTTCAAAGAAAAGGAATTTTAGAGCTATAAATGGTCTCTCTACACAACTCTCCTACCTATTCCCTGTGAAAAGAGTTCAGGAGCTTCAAGCTCATCAGACCTTTCAGTAAGGTTTTTACATGAGGAAATAGCCTCT
The DNA here is from genome assembly GCF_001715985.3 of Manacus vitellinus. Lineage (NCBI taxonomy): Eukaryota > Metazoa > Chordata > Aves > Passeriformes > Pipridae > Manacus > Manacus vitellinus. The sequence continues at coordinate 1,278,095 of NW_021940534.1, forward strand.
TAGCAACTCCTTTGCACTGATCTGAAGAACATTTAAAATTCTTTATAGTCCTTCTGCTTTCCAGTAAAAGCAAAACAAGCTGTTTAACTTCATTGCAGTCCTGTATTGTCTCTTAATCGCACTGAAATGTCTGTTGAAGGATGTATCATTGTTTTAACTTCCTGTTAGCTTTTTTCTTACACAGCCTGCCATTAAACAAAATTATTTGTATTCGTATTTCAACCATAATTTATAGGTTTTTAAAGAGCCACGGCACAGACCTTGAGTTGCTTACAAAGAAGGTGAATGAGAGAAGGGTTATTCAATGTCTCTGAAAGAAAAAGAACTAGAGGAGCACCAATGGAAAAGGCAGGTAGGAGGTTCAGTGCAAAGAGAAAGGGACGCTTCTTTCTACAGTGTGCTGAGAGGGTTACCGCGATCTCCTTGCTGCAATATGTCAAAATTTACCTGGCTTGGAAAAATCTGGAAAAGTCCTGGAAAAGAGGTTACACAAAGACTAGCTTTGGTCCAGAAAGTCCTTGAACCATGAGTCACTGGAGCCTGGGAAAATACTGTTGAGAAATATTGCTGCACGCTCACCTTGCTTTCACAGTTTTGTCTCTGTATTCACTAGTACTCACTCCTCCCATCACCCTGATCCTTCAGGGGCACTGCATTGCTATGTGAAGGCACAGAGCAAGTCCCAAGTTTACCTTGGATATTATACCCATGTAATATCAAGACCTCAAACTAGAGATATGTCTGGCATTAAATTGACAAGAATGGATACTACACCAGATCTTGGCTAAAAGGCCTAGAATGTATGTGGAGACGAGATAGCAAGCGGGTTTTATCGAGAATGGCAGTTCCTATGGTCTCATTGTGGAGTTAGTCCTGTCTGTGTCTCTGTAGAGAAAATCAAGGACCTCAAAATACAAAGAAGCCACTGTTCTGTACTAATACCATTACTGGTGCGAGATAGCAATGAGTGGAAGAAATACATGCCTTCCTTCATTTTTCCCTCCACATTTTAAAGTATGTAAGATTGTATTTTAGGTTTTGATAATGTCTTTCTTCATTTGCTAAATTTTGTTTCCAACCTAACTACTAATCCATTTTGCTTCTTTTCCTCATTTTTCCTTAGTTCTACAACGTTTCAACGCACCCTCCCATTTTCTCAATGAATCTCACTTGATTGCTATAAACACAGCTCTTCTGGAGCTCCTTCAGTCTTAAATTCTCTGAAAATAGGAATACATTTGGCCCTTTGTCAACCCCAAGATTTGTATTGTATTAATCTGATTTTTAACAGATTTTAATCTGATTTTGCCACAGAAAAATTAGTGCCTCATCCAAAGTCTGTGATATTTATGGAAAAGAAGATAAGCAGGACTGCTTGTCCTGTACTCTATTTATAACATATTGCTGCATCCTTCAGACTGGAACCCACAGAAAAATACTTCTGCTATTGTTGGTCTGAAGACAGTTTCCTTCATCCCCTTTCCTTACCAAATGATGGTAAATCCAGCAATTCTAGGTTACTGAACAAAGTGATGAGGCTCACTTTTGTGGAAAGAGGATTTAAAAACACCTAAAACTGTGAGCAACTGCTCAGTGAAATATACACATCCTCCCACCACAGGTCAAAGCAATAAAATTCAGAAACTCTTTCATTTGTATATTCACAAATGCTCCTATATTCTAGACTGAAACAAATGGTCAGAAAAGGCAAGATGCAAGAGAGACTTGAGGTGTGTTCACCCCAATGATGTTGCCAGTTAGCTGAATGTGGCTGCCAGTTAGCAACCCACTTTGTGCAAATTATGTAATATATGCTCTGTGAAACATGTGACTCAAAAAATGTTTCAATAACACAAGTTCACTTCATCCTTTTTGTACCAGACAATACACATGGCACCAACTTTGTACCAGATTTGCCTGTAAATATCGGTTCAACATTCCTTTTTTTGAGATTTTTCTCTATCAGACTGAATAGGAACCATCTGCAGATGGTAGTTACCTTTAGATAAATCCTGATAGGTACCAGATATCTGCAGTCAATGTGCCATTTTCATTAAATGAGCAAAGACAAACTTCCCATTTAAAAGAAAACTAATAACTTTAGAGAAAAAGGGAAGGGCTTGATGAGATGATACCATACTATAAGCTTTTGTTGTGGGCAAACAGAATCCTATAGTTCAAAGTAATTATCTCATCAGGTTCCACCTCATTAGGATTGAAACTAGACATCATAATGAACAGTGGACTAATAATTCACCAATGAGAATTTGGTTTTAGTCCAGCTTGATATCTTTTCTGTAATATATTTGTTGGTTTCAGCTCATCACCCCCAACTTCACTGGACAAGATGACACACCTCTTCATTTTCTATTCATCATAAGCCTATGGGTGAATTAGTAAATTAGATTAAATTTCCTTTCCCAGTGCCAGAGGGGCACTGGGAAATTTGCATGAGCTCCCTTCCCAGGACAAGGCACGTGGAGAAAAGGGAGAAGCAGGAATTGTCAGAGCAAGTTCAGTTTTGCCCCCTGGACCTTCTGCATTTTTGTGGAGGAGGGCAGAATGTATCAACACACCCTCTCTTCCACTCCAAAAAGATAGTGCTATGCCGATAAAGTGGAAGATCACTTCATAAATCAGAGGTGGATACAAAATATTTTGGGACATTAAGAACTATCTGCAGCAGGGCAACTCTGTGGTAGATAGGAAATGGCAGAGTACAGATTATGGAGTTATTAGTCATGCTATCACTAAGAGGATTAAATTTTGATACTTTCTTTTCCTTAATATTCTTCTCCCCACTGTGATTTTTTTTTTTTTTTTACCCCTGCACCTGCCCTCTAAATACTAGATAACCTGAACATGAAAGAGAAGAACCTTTTTGACAGTAGAGCTGAAATCCTCCTGTTTTGTCATGCATTCAAATGGGAACCAGACCAACTGAATCCTGACCTACTTATCAGACTGAAACTCCTGCTGGGAAGTATCAATAAAAAGGCCCACTGGGAGGTCATTCAGACTGGTCACGGTTATTATGGGAATTGTGAAAGACAGGGTAGCTATACTAATAAAAATTCATTTTTATGTAGTCTTATTTCTTAAGTATGTACCTATCCAAAGCGTGATAACTTTCCACTGCAGTTTTCCTTTAAAATAAGCTTCCAGGTCAAGTTCCAGTGACAATAAATAAGTCTGCCTCATTAATCAGACTACAGCACTTAATGGACCACTTAACAGAAATTGTTTCTCTGAGGGTGGCCAAGGGTCTTCACTGGCAGTAAACACAAAATGGCTGAAAGCTTGCACAGTATCCCACCATGTTTAGCACACTCCTTAGAGCACGTAAAGTGACTTCAGACTTTTAAAAAAATTATTTTTAGCCTACAGAAGGTAAAATAAAATAATCTCACTGGAATTTTCACTAATAACTTTTTGAAGCAAAAGATAAAAGCCTTGCAGCTTCAATCCAGCACAGATGCAGTGAGTAGCAAAGCAGGCAGCTCCACACTTGCTCCTCAGCATGCATGTTTCTACCCAGCCTTTTCCCACAGTAGGCACAGGGAAGGAGTTTTCAACAGCCCTGCAAACGGCTGAGCGCCTGGCCTGCTTCTGCCTTTATAAAATGAGCCCCAACCGAGAAGTCTCTGTCCTGCATTACATTTTTGGCAATTTCTTCAGGGTGAGGCAAGTTGTTTCTCTCTGCAGGCCTCTAATCCCTCCCTGTGCTGACTTAATATCAAGTATAAACACTTCACCACAGAGGCCCATGATGAGTTGCATGTGAAGGTCATGCTACCTTCTGCCATCCTTTCCCAATTTTCCTGTCAGTCTATATACCCTTTTAAATATGAGGTCATCTCTATGGTGGTGCCAACTATTATGAGAAATGAAAAGCATTTTAAATGTGTGTCCGCACACACATCTGTGTATTTTATATACATACATGTATGTACACATTCTGAAAACAAAACATAAATTAAAATTACAGTCTCTTAATTTTAACAAAGAGCCAGATTGAGTTGAGCACAATGAGGGATCAAAAGAAAAAAAAAGAAAGGAATAAATCTCTCTCCACTTTTGAAATTTAGCCCAAGGGCAGCAATCACTGAGTTAAATTCTCTGGTCTGTGTGATGTAGAAGGTCAAACTATATGGCTGTAATGGTCCCTCTTGGCCTTAAATACCTACCAAAAATATGGTACAGTTTTGCCTTTGCAGCAGATAGTAGGACATTTGCTTTATCCCCCCGTGTTAGGAGCCTGTGCCTGAAATCTGCCAGGGCAACATATATTTTTATTAGTAATTTCAGATTAAAAATATTAAGCACAGCAGTCAAGAAATTCATAGAATCATTCAATACTGTTTTTAAATACCTTGTCTATGATCTCATCGTTGCTACTAAAGCTTATGCTGTTTCCATGGCATTTAAGATTTACCAGTGACCCACCTTCTAAACTGTTTAAATTCTTATTAATATAAATTGAAATGTATTTGTGATTTACATCGTTTTCACTCATTTATGTTAACTAGAGCTTATTTAGAAGAAGTATTCTTCAGTTTATTAGATGAGGGTACTGTACGTCTTCCACAGCAGGAAGCCCCTTCTTTGTACAACATAGGTAATATCCTACACATCCCAACTTCTCTGTGTCTCATGATAAGCCTCTTGCATCCACAAAATAGACTTAGCTGAAAATGTCCCAATAGCATCTAATTATATTTATTTTACCTTATCATTAAAATGGTTGCTTTATGTTCTGATTATAGGGCAGTGGGATCTAGAAACAATTAAGATTTTGACAGAAAATCCAAATCCAGTGTATTTTCTTCCAACAGGGCTCTGGTAGCATGAAACAGCTCTGCTGGCTTGTGATTTGGTAACGTAATTTCTTGATTTTGAGTGATTTAAAATACACATTACATAAATATTTATCAGCATTTTATAAATTTGCACCTAATTTTAAACATCCTCCTCCACTGCACTCTGCCCCAGAGGCATAAGATACCACATAAAGGTAGAACTAGTCAAATAGCAAGAGAAAATACCACAAGACCATACATAAACCACAAATATAAAAGAATTTTTGTGCTTGGTGGAAAGAGGGAGAAGTGTAAGTGATAAGACATGTGCAGGGTCCAATATTTAGTTGAAAATATTTCTGCCTTTCCTTTGGATTTTTAAAACAAGGAAACAATATCTAAAGAGGTGGGCATGTCATTTGAAAAACACAGTTTAAATGCTATCGCCCTTTCCATTAATATGTTGCAGCACAAGGTAATGGAAGACATTCCAGTATCATAGTTTCAGCTTGAGAGAGATGCTCAGGTGTATTTTTTTCCTGGATCTTGGAAAGCAACATATGAGTGGCTATTAACATATTCACTTTCAGGGAGAGGACACACCACTTTGAGCATCTAATGACACCTTTTCATGATCTTAACTTTTTGGTTATAAGTATAATGTCTACTCACTGTTCTTTGTGAAATAAAGCTTATGAGCAGGGAAGATCTTGAAGGGATTTAACACTTCATCTAGCAATATTATCAACTCCTTGTATTCAAATATCATGAATCAGCCTTCTAAAATCATAAGATTTTATTAAATATAAAAGGTAATTATGCTGTATTTTAGTTTTTTGGTTTTGTTTTTTTTTTCCCCTTTTTTCCGGCTAATTCACTTTAAAAGAAAGGAAAAGAACTCTTATGTAGACACTTCAGCAGTGTTTCCAACTATTTCTTGGCAACCACAAGGCAAAGAAATGTGCTTCAAGAAAATGCAAGCTAAGATCATCATAAATTTAGGTGATACGTACTGGGACTTGGTGAAGAAGATTCTGAAGTCATCCAAGCTTACAAGGAAATATGATGCAATTATAGAAGGGAACAACTTCAAAACTCAGCTCCTCTAACACTTTTCTAAATCCTTGTTGTCTATCAAAGACTCCAATTTCTTCTTCTCTTATCCTAGCTAAGCAAATTCCCAAGTTTATCCCACAGGTTATGGCACTTCTGTCCTCATACAAACACCCACAGTACTGAGAGTCAAGCAAATGGAGATGTCTCTGATACGGTGTTCAGAAAGCACACTTAACTTGTTAAAACAAATTCTGTAAAAATTCATGGGAATAAGGAATAAAACTGCAAGTGCCCAAATCCTAAGCCCAACAGAACTGCAATGGCAATGCCAGCCCAAGATCCCCTGACCACCATGAAGTACCACAACTTTTTTATTGAGTAAAATGATGGGAATTGCAAATTCAGGTATGCTACACCAACCATGCAGACTGAACAGAGCAAAGAAAAAGCCTGCCAGTCTTGCAGTTGATGGGCCCAATAGCCACAGGTAAGGACAATACAGTACATTAAAAATGACAACTCGGCACCAATGACTAATCAATGACATCTCTAAACTGCTTATTGAGGTTGCCATAGCAGCCTTCCCAAATGGAAAGTGCAGCTTCTCAGTGTACAGGGAGTATCTCCTTTTAAAAAAAAATAATTCAAGAAGACTTTCTGAATTTTCTCAAGAGCCCTTTCTGAAATACTCATTTTTTTCTACTTCTATTTATTTTAACCAAGTTTCAGTAGTTGAAAAGACAGATAAAAAGAATAATTAACTCCTAACAGATAGGAAGAATTGCAGTCTACAGTTATGTTTTCTTTTCATTTTGTTGGTTGGTAGGTGACTTTAACCGTGAGCCTGATTGAATTAGAGGTCAATGAACAAGCTGTTCTGAGGCTGATACTGTTTTTTTTCTTGATTTAGAAAAGTGAGCAGTGGCAGGCAGGACTTCTGCCTCACAAATTTGTTCCACAGTCCACCAACAGTTATTGGGTGTTGGTGCAGAATTTTTCCACATCTCTGGCATTGCTGTGCCTTCTAAAAGGACTACTCACTGGTCCTCCTGGACACAAGGAGGCAGGCTGTGCAAGTTCATTTTGAAGACTGCAGTATCAACAGTCTGTTAAGAATAATCTTTTATTTCTCTCTGAATTATTATCTAAGGAAACAGGGGAGGAAGTAAGGCTACCTCAGTTAATGAAAGGATCTCGAAGAATAAAACATTGAGTCACCTTTGTTACAACATGAAGTCATATCTTCCAGAGGTAAGAACAGGGAATCTCCAGTGAAGCAAATATGCCTTAACTAGTCTACCATAGGTAGACTTCTCCTGAGAAGCATATGACCAGGAGTACAGCCATAACCACTTCCTCAGTGTCGTACCACCGAAGCAAATAGCGGAAAAATAGTGTTCTGTAGGAAAGCATGGCATTACTTTCATGAGGCCTCCATTTCACAAAGTAGCTGAATGAAAAGCGGGGATGACAATCATAAAGGCCATCAGAGCATGGGGAAGTCATACTCACAATGTCATTTAGAAAGTTTTACTGACTACAGTGAACAAATGATTATCAAAAAAAAAAAGAAAGAAAGTAAATCATCATGTAAAAAGGAGGCAGCTTTTCTTAGCCATTATTTTCAGAAATCTGAAATTGAACCACAAACCAATGTTCCAGGCCAGTTAACAGACTGGAGGGATAGAGTGGGAAAGCAGGAAATACTTAACCTAGTTTCACAGTCAGGAAAAACCTCAACTTTCACTATCAAGAAAAGAAACATACATCAAATCTACTGCCAGAGATGAGGAGAAATTGGAAGTACAAATCTTAAATACTCCAAACCACAATAATGACAAATCAAAAGTAAAATATATTTATTTTTAATGGTATTTTCTTATGATTATCTTAAGAAAGATACCATCATATTCAAGAAGGTTATTTTTGAACACAGAGCATTGGCCAAAATGTTAGTTTAAAAAAAAAAAAAAAGAAAAAGGAATGAAGGTAAATTTTTCATTAGATGCCATGTTATGTTTCTTGTATATTAAAGACTGCATCTGTTTCCCAAATAAAAATGGGCATTTGGTCTACGCACCAGCCAAATCCCTGGTTTTTAAAGTGCAAAAGAAACTTCGGTGAGGGCCAAATGGATTCCTGCTGGCATCTACCTGAACACTGTTCAAAAGCCTCCATTGCTGAGTCCTTGTGTCGTCAGCATAGTGATGCCCCACATGTGGGCAACACGTGTACGTGAGACTTGCCAAGGGTAGGCTCTACAGTCACTTTAACATGATAGTCCATGAAGTGTTCCTGTTGGACATTATTTCATTATATCCATCTATTTGCTAATTTGATTTGGCCTTGCTTTCGGAATGTAAACGAAGTGCTTTGGCTGTATAAAGCCCAGTTTTTTTGCCAGATCTGCTCCTGTTCCCCACACCCTTTTTCTCACTGTTTTTTGATATTTATAACTGCAACATTCAGAGTTGCATAAGTGTAAAGCAGGGTGTCTTTCTGTTTTCATGCATCTGCCCACGTGAAATTACCTCATTACTAATTACCTCATTATTACAGTAAAAATGCAGCTAACATAGATTGCTTTTGCAGCCTTATTACTTCAGAATGCCTTAAGACAGTGTAGAAGGATATGTCATTAAAATGTGTTTTCCAGAAAAGAAAACTGATTTCCTTGCATATTGCTTGCATGAGCTTTATCCCTCCCCCCTTTAACAAAGCTTAATATGGGATGAGCATTTTGTCACTTACTATTTTAACTTACATTGCAATATTGCATGGTTCTGACCTTGAGAATAGAAAGTAATTTTTGTCAGTTTAAAAAAAATTTCATCCATTTTGTTCTTAGAGGCATTTTAAGATAGTAAGCCCCTAACCTTTTGCTATCACATTTCTGTCCAGTATGGCTGCAAAGAACATACAGGCTCTGATTTCCAACTTGTTTATACATGTTTAAGAGAGAAGAAAACGGAGAAGGCAGAAGTAAAAAAAATGATTTTCCACGGTCACAAAAGCCGGTCAGAGAAGCACAGCTGGGTGTCGGATCAGGATCTCTTGGCAGCCAGCCACAAGAGATGCACAACAGAGAAAAAACATTTCCTGTAAGGAAGCATTTGATTTTCAAAGCTGCATGAAATGTTCACAAGAAAACCATGTAAATGCCCACTGGATCGGAGGGTGGGGAGGGGAGGATTTCATTAGTAACTGGAAGCCCTCTCTTGTTTCACCAGAAGATTTGCTTGTCACAAGCATTGCCAGCTAGCCTGAGGTGATTTTCATGTTTTGTATCAAAACCAAGCAAACATGAAGTCTCTAGCAGTTTCAATGTGAATTTGCTTTGAAGTTCATTTCAGTGAGACACTAGTAAAATTCCATGGATAAGGAAGGATTTTTAGTTCCTAAAGAAAGACAACAACATTTTCCTGAGTGTCTGCAAAAGGAAAGGACAACTTTCTCTGAAGTGCTAGTGAGTATAGTGGTGCTGTAAATACATACTTAAACCGCAAGCAGCTGCAAGGACTGAAGACATTACAGCTGCTCCTCCTCTCCCACACTTCGGCTGTTTTCCACCAACCCACTATCAGAATTTACTGCCCCAAAGGCACCCCAGTGGGTCCACACATGCCCCCCCAAGCCTGCAACAGTGCACACTGAGCCTTGCCAGTTTAAGCCAACAAAGCAGTTTGAGATAAGCTGATGAATCTGTGCTGCAATAGATGAAGGTGTGCTTACATCATCTTTTTCATCAGCATGGCAGTGGGGCCAGCTGCCAAGTCCTTAAATGCACTAGTTGTATTTGGAAGTGCTGCAGAGCTCACGGATATCTCCCCCAGTACACAGCCCAGCTAGTGTAAACTCACATCCTCCGGTTTGGGCATGAGCTATGTCATGTAGGAGCAGAAAGAGATGTGATCTCTTCTGAGTGTGGATGAGCCAACTGTGGGTATAAAGATACCAGCAACTCTGCTTTTCTCTTAGATTGCTTATTTCACCAGAGGGAAGGTGACAACTTTACTGTGCTACTACACTTATAGTGCTTTGCTTTTACAGGTGCACTCCTTCGGCTTAAGTATTTATTACTGAAGTGTTGTAGGAGCCCATTTCACAGACCATGTTCCCCTTGTGCTATGTGCTGTACCTGGGCAGAACAGCGTGACAGTCCCAATCCAAAGAATTTATGGCCTGTGCATAAAATATTGGGTCAGAATGGCCAGGGAAGGGAGTAAAATAAGAAAATGTCAGCCAGCCATAAAGCCTTTTAAGAAGCAATGTGGAAAGGAAGAGTCCTATGAATGGATGATAGGATCCAAAAGAAGCTGCTTTGCAGAGCTTCACAGGATGGTCCTTCTGAGTGTGAAAAATGTTTATAAATGAAATGAGTGCTCAGAGAAGACCAGGACTGTGTATTATCAGAGGTGGAAGCTAACTCTTCAGTACTGAGGAGGTGATTGTAGGTGGGGAGAAGACAGGTCACGATAAGCCTTGAAGTGAAAACAAGTAGCTTAAGTTTCTGGAGCAAGGCAATGGGAAAGCACAGAGAACAGACAACATGGTTAAACTTAAGCGTTGGGAAAGTTATCTTTGCAGGAGCACTGGGGATTGGTATGGTACATCTGTCAGATTTATGATGGGATGAGTACAGTGATTGATCCATAAGATAACAAGAGCTGAAGTTGTAACAGCAAAGTTGTAGTTGTCTGGGTAGAGAGAGAAGGATGTATTGCATAGATGGCATGCAGAATGAACTTATGAGACTGGGTTATAAATGGAAGGCAGAGAAGGGATGTCAAAAACAGTGAGGCTAAAAGAGGAGGCAGTAATTCAGATTCACATCTTTCCTAGTGAGAAAGGTGTATGGTACTCTTTGTGTAAAAAGGATAACATGCCTTGGTTGTGCAGCCATTGCTGTGGCTTGCCACTGGAACAGAAGAGCCAGTGCCAAAGGAGTCCCATGGCTCTGAGGCTGAACAGCATCGTCTGGCCCCAGTGCCCACAGGGAAGAAAGAAGGATAAAGGTGGAGAATATAATGAAATATAAGCACAGAGACAGTGGCACAGGGAGGGACCACAAAGGAAAGTGGGTCAATGACCCTGTTATGGATGGTATAAATACACAGTTGCAGAGAAGAGGTGTGGAGGATAAGCAAAGGAAGGGAGGAAGATGACACATCTGCTCACTTGCTTTTGTGAGATATTTGCAGAATCAAACAAAGGATCTGGTCAAAGGGGCCAGTGTCTAAAAGACCATCAGTAACAACAAAAATATTTTACCTGTATAAAGTGATTGTAGTCCCACACCTGTGAAATGCTCCTAATGTAAACTTACCTCAATCTTGCTGTTTAAAACAGTATCCATCCCAGCACACCTCTTCTGCTGCAGAAATACCAATATACAGCACAGTGTAGTGTAGTATGACTGCTTCAATAAAGGCAAAACTGCATCTCTTCAATAAAGGCAAAACTCAGTACTAACCCTTCCCTTGGCAGCCTTCCTTACATACAACCAACACACACCATAGTAAAAACAGAACGCTCCTCAAAGTGTTTTCCACTTTCTGTGGGTCAGTGGTACAGGAGTGTCAGTCAGAAGCGGCACCATCACTGTCCTGTTCACATCAGACTTCCAATATTGCTCTGCCACAGGTTGTCCCCACTTACCTCAATTGTGCCCATGCCCTTGCCTTCCCGCGCCTCCACTCCCGCAGCAGCGTGGCCAGGGCGTGCACTGGGAGAAGGAACCCTGCAGGCCCTGCCACGTCTCGCTGCCTTCACAGACATCCTTGGTTCTGAATGTGTTTTCTCCAGCTCCACTGTACATGTTCCAGTCATGCCTGGGGACCTGGCCCGTAGGCCTGTGCAGGCACTACATACCTCGGGAGTTCATTAGAGCTGTGATTAGTCAGGACACGAAGTACATGGTAGTCACTCACATAATATTAAGCTGAATTCCAGGGATTCGGTTGTCTGCTTTAAGAAACAGGGATTCCAGCAATTTCTCCTTCTCTGCCCCACTGCTGTTCCTGTTTTACAAAGTTCCCCGCCCCATGCTTACTTCAGCATGATCCCAGCTAGAGAAAACAGAAAAGGGAAAACAGCTTCAGTGACTAAGTAGTTTGGATGCAAAATAAGATTGTTGCATAAGATTTTATTTACCTCTTGGCTAAAAAAAAAAATTGGGGAAAAAAGGCCTGAAAACAGAAAGCTTTCACCTCTTAGAATTCTCTTGTTAAATCTGAATCCTCACTACTCTTAGGTAGAGCACAGGCTTACCTGAGTTATCTGTACCTTGGCTCATGATTCTCTAGCAGCCAGAACCCCATTCTCCCAAGTTCTGCTACCTCCCACAGCAAAATGGTATCAGATGACACTTGGTTATGCCCAAACTCCAACTTCTGCCATGAGGATGAGGAATAAGACTACAGTGCCAAAGGCGTTGTGCCTATGTAGGACAAGACATCTTTTTTTTTGATTGCCTTGTATTTTTGCTGGGGTGTGAAACAGAACTCTGTCCTTGCCTTTTCTGCTTCCTGCTGTTAGGAGACTGCTTAATAATTCAGTTATCTCTCCCCAAAGGAAGTTCCACTGGCCTGCTGCTTGCTCAAGCCAGTTACTGCTGCTCAGCAATGAAGTCTGAAGTGTCACAGACTTCCAGGGGCCCCTTTGGCACCAACTCTTTTGTATTCCAGTGGCCAGCAGCAGCTCCTTAACTCTTTGACAGTCAAAGCTCATTATCATTTTTGTATAATTAAACAGTGCTGCTCATTCCCCTCGGTAGATTATCACAGCAAATTGATGGCTATTTGAAGGAACTACCACAATAGGAGACAAAACACTGGCAACAGATAAAACAAAAGGATGCACACAAAGCTCTTTAATTAAACTCTGTGAAGAGATATGAATTCTAGCAGAGATTTTAGTTACCCTGCTGAGTCTCCTTCTGATTAGCTACAATGCATCTGCTGGCTTTCTTAGTATCCATCTGTACTGCTAAAGAGAAATTTATTCTGGCTACAGAAGATGACCTCAAAGATGTCAGTTGTGGATAGTCTAATAGTTTACTTACATTGACAAAGTGGTTCTGAGTTCTTCGCGATGTGTTGAAGCGAAGAACCTTCCTCTTTACATATAATGATGTGCTTAATATGCGCACGCACACACATGTATGTAACCACAGACAAATAACAATGAGAGGGTAGCATGAAAGCCAAAAGAGGCTGGAAAATTGTGAGGGAAAGAATTTTTTTCTCCAGGTTGCTAAAACTTCTTATCATCACAATTATTTTTTCTTTTGGCTTACGTTATCTGTTTCCTCCCCTCCTTCCCTCCAGCATCCAGGTGCAGAAACTACAGTGAAGGCTAATGGATGGGACAAGGAAAAAAGTCATAGGATACATACTGTAAGGCATATTAATCATAAGTTAGGTTGTCACTTTGAAGTTTGTTTTTCTTTCAAACAATTAAGGAAAAAAAAGAGGAAAAAAAGAGAGAAAGAATAAGAATTGGAGCATTTGTAAGAGGCAGCACCACAAAACTCTTTGGGGCTTTCCATTCAGGTCATAAGAGATCTGCTTAAAATCGCATTGGTCCTTAATCCACAGGTAATTGACAGCACAGCTCTCAATGACTCAGTGTGGTATACTGCTGCAGTGCTCATTACTACTGCAGACCTTTAATCAGAATATTTTTAGTCACATGAACCTATTGGGACAATAGACACTGTTGAGTCACAAGCCTATTGAGACAAAAGACAACTTGCACATTTATCATAATTAATTACCTGCTGACATATTAAAAGTCGTTACCATCTAGCATCCAATTCAGAGGAATGTATTTGATGGAACAAGGCCAGACCATATGATGTACATGTACAGCCTCAAAACACTCATGAGAAACAGTTGTTCCCTGTGCTAAACATGGTGCAGGCTTTTTTCCCTTTACAGTCCCAGGAACTTGGGTGGATGAAAGACATCTTCCTCATCCCTTATGGAGCTCTGAAAATATCCCAATTCTGCCTAATTTATACAGCTCAGTCCTCAGAGTCCTCATCAGTTGCCAATATCCTACTGTGAAGGCTCCATTAAATCTTTTATTTATTTGTCCATAGAGGCCACTGAAGAATGTCACAAGGTATTTCCTTTTCCAAAGTAGATTCAACTAAACATGAATTAGGCCCTAACATTATTCTGGATAAGGGTATATTTTTGCCAGACTACCAACAGTCTGCAGGGAATAAATATTCCCATGCTTGATTTCTGACCACCTTATGTGCAAGTAGGTGCAGATTTGTTACAGTCATGACTTGGCAGTATTTTACATTCATGCTTTGCAATGTCACATGCAAATGAACACAAAGTTCAAAACAATGGGGAAAAAAGTATCACACTGATTCTTTCTGCATATGCCTCAGCCTCTTCTGTCCCACTGAGCAAGCTGAAGTCTAAGGCCAGATTTTTTTTTTAAATTATAATTGAATAGTAATTAAAAGTGGAATGTTCCAGCACAGTTCTGTCAGAGATTTCATTTTAGCATTAAACAGTAGGTTTACTGGTAACTCAGACAACTGTCCGCATACAAAAAACTCTCTTTAGCTTAATCATCCCCAAGGATTTCTGTCCTGAACTGTGTTCAGAAACAGCTGAACAAGAGGCTCTGGCCAGTTTCAAGTACCATCAGAAAGGACCAATGTTTTCCCACTATGAAAACACAACTCAAGAGGATCTCTATTTTTTTTTACTAATCACATGCAATTCTTATTACAAAACTAAAGTTGGTTTTCCATTTGACTCAGTCTGGGTAGAAAATACATTCCTCAGCTGTAATGTTGGTAATGCTCTGCTGACTCAAACCCTAGCAATTCAGTTCAGGTATTCTGCACAGAAAACAACTCCACCTCACCCCCAAATTCCCCAAGTGCTTTCAAGGTATGCTTTTAGAGCTTGTCTCCCTTATAGCTTCTGTCTCCAGCTTCTTATCCTTGAAGTTACTTAATTCCTGGCACCTCCTGCTTCCCTAGGTATAGAAGTCCAACGTCTTAAGGAGGGATTTCAGCACTATTACTGTAAATATCTGGAAGCCAGTGTGATGACTGGTTACTTGTATTTATTTAAGTGTTCCTGTGTAGCATCCAAAGTCTGTTTGACACTGAAGAGCATTGTATTCTGCAAAATGTTTTAAAAGCAATCAGAAAGTAAATTTCTGTTTCTGACAGCTAATTCTTTTAAACTTGGAAAGTCATAAGCTAAGTGGTATATTTCCAGGTCACAGCAACCTTTTATAGCAGCATGAACTACAAGCATAATTTTCTCACATCAAGCAGTTTGAGGAAAACGAATCTGCTTCTCTATCTATTTCCAGTGTTATGAAACCATGATATAGAAATACCCAATGGATGTACATAGCCCAAAAACATACTTGCAATCTGGAACAGCTGAAGTAGTTGATAAAAGCATTTGATGACTTATGCATAATATAAGTAATACAGTTCCCGCTATAAATTTAAAAACCAAGTTATGTTGCTGAAACAGATAACGATGCAGATGACGTACATGACCAGTGGCCTGGCCCTTCCTCCTGGACAAGTCTCTTACTGCTGTTGATTATTATGAAAGCCCTGAGCTGTGAAGGACAGGAATTGTCCCTAGGACCTCAGAGTCTGTGGGATGCTGTTAACAAGCTAAATACATTAGGTTTTGCAAACTCTGAAAAGCGGGACTGTGATATATTGACCCAAGAGGATTTTCCAGAAGGAGGTTTCAGTGTTGCGCTGCAACAGGGCCTGAAAAAAGGGTCGACCCTGTTGTCCTGTTAGGTTACATATCTTTCCAAGAGTTAAAAGAAGGGGAAAAAGAGTTCAGAAATTATATGATAGTTAGTTCCTTCCAGCTACAGCACGTCAGGCCTGAGTACTTTAGCTAGGTGAAAGACTGTCTGAAGAAAAGCACTTTTGGGAGGCTTGTTCGGTAAATTGTTTTTTCATGTATTTCTGAAGAGGAGTTCCTGGTACTCTGCAAAAGTTGGCATGGAAGTCCCCAGGTGCACTGATACATTCAGTATGTACAGCTACAAGAGCTATGGAAAGCTTTTTTTCTATCAAAATTTAAGTACCTGAGGCAACAACTGCTCTCCAGTCTGGAAACTAAGCAGACACTTTTGTCTGTTTACTCCTAAGGGAAAGTAATGTGATCATCATAAGGCTGTGAGTTACATCAATTTCAAAAGATATTGCTTTGAATTAACAGAAAAGTGACTAGGAAAATTCTTCCTCCTGCAAATCTAGTCCTCAGCTGATTATTTATGTGTTGATATTCATTCTTTCCAAGTAAACAAAGCAATAAGTTCTTCTTACAAGCCAAGTGAATCAACATTAGTGGAATGAAAATCATTCTCTTACATTAACTATTTTCCCCCTTCCTCCAAGCCCTTTAAAAAAGGCCAGAAAACACACCTCAGAAAAAAAAATCTGTCTGTAGTGACTTTATAAATTAAAACAAAAAGAGTGATAAAATAATAGGGAGAGGAGGATTCAATCTTTCATTTAAAACATACATTAGAAAGAATTTTATACTCTAATGGATATTTGCAGAGAAAAATGAAAATATGCCCTGTCTAGTGGACAAAACAATATGAGATCAGCAGATGTATCAAAAAATTTGAGTTTTCAAAAAACTAACTTTGCATACAGTTCTGGTGCTGCCTCTGTACCCCAGGAATGTAGTCAGTGTAGGAATCCTTGAGTCATATAAATCCAATTCCAAATAAGAGGGAAGCAGGCCCTTAAATCACTTTGCTCCATTGGAATTAAATGAGCCCACTCAGTTCTGCCATCAAGATTGTCTCATTCTGACAGCTATCTCCAGTTGCAACTACTGTCTACGGAGCCTCATGCTAAGTGCAGACATTGACAAGTCACTAAAACTCATCCAACTGCATTTTAAGTAGACACCAAACAAATATCACAACAATGAAGTCTGTTTGTGAGCGATTTTTCATTGTCAGCAATAGAAAAGTCAATAATGGCCCCAAATATTAGTAAAATGCCATTTCTAGTAGACACAACTGAAGGGGAAATTCACACTAGAGAAGACACAGGACAACAGAGAGAAGTTTCCCCCCCCTAAGGCAGGGTGAGGTGAGGAGTATGCTCCCAAAATTTTACAAGATCATATGGCATCTTAAGATGCCAAACTTTTTAGCATGGTTCTGTTCCAATTCTATGACAGCTAATTATGAAGGACACTACATAGTGGAAACCATCTGTGTAATTCAAGAACAGCACAAAGCTTTTTATTTCCTGTACATCGTCAGAGCAACCAGGCAGTGATATAAAATACGTCAGGAAGATTTTTTATTAGGAACATAAGTAACTAAGAAGTCTGCCAAAACTCCATGATCTTCTGTGAAGAACTGTTTCAGCCTAATGCAGACCAATACCAACAACAGCCAAAGCAAAGATCACCAGCTCACCAGCACTGTTGTGCCTTTTTGTAATATCTGATCAGCCTGCTGGCTGCTATATAAGCCCTAATGTCTGTGGCAACTCCTGTTTTTAGAACGGAAATAAAAATCGTCTTCTTTATAACACTAAAATTAAAAATCTACATGTTACTCCACAGCTTACCTTCAGCCTTACCCTAGGCCCACTCTCCTCAACAGTTGTACAGTCCTCTGGAAAGCCTTCACAGCCCAGCTTCACCCAGTCCCACCCCAGGCTCAGACATCTGCAGTCTCCCAGCTTGCTGTTTCCACACCCACCAGGTCACCTACAACACACGTGGATCACGTAAGGCATAAGTACATAACTGCATTTCTGCAAACGATAGAAAGCCAATGGCAGCCTTAGGTTTTTAGGCTGGCTGTGGAGGGAAAAATGATACTTTATGTGGCACAAAGCCTACTGGTGTAGAAAGTCAGCTGCTTGACATATTTTCATCTAGCAGAATGAGTAAGTTTACACAAGCTCAGTGCTTTGTGTTTTTACTGTACCACCAAAACACGGTTAAAGAGTACACAAGCCTTACCATTACTGACTCCTTATCTTTAAAATCTTCTATGTGTATTTCATCCAAGTTCTTTAAGTAACTACTCAGTGTGTGCAGTCCTGACCTCCCAGGACTGGTGATATTTGCACACCTCAGAAACAATGGAGCCATTTGTCTTGCAAGCAGGCCTGGGCAGGGGAGACAGCTCTCTCCCTCACAGGCCCCAACCAGGACATTTGTTACAAGAAACTGAAACGACTGAATTTCAGAGCCTTTAGAACAAGACACAGTACTGCTGTTTAAACCTAATTTTGCTCTTTCTAAACTCAAGCAAGCCTTCTCAAACCACTGGCTAAAGAATGAACAGGAGAAAGAAAAAAATAGATCAGAATATATATACAAACAGTGTATATACACTTAAGTGACTGCAATTCAGGGGAAAGATTTGCAAAAAAATGTAGCTTTAGAAATAGCAGGATGCCTATAATACTCCATTAAGAATACTGATCATAAAGTGCTCTTTTTTTTCCCTGGTGTTTCACAATATAAATGTCTAGCCACTTACTTGCCACATATTATGGGAGCACTGGACAGAACATCAAGCAAAGACCATTTCTCTTCTCACATATTTCCATTAACCTCTCACTGAAAGTCATTGTTTTCATAAATGCTCTCAGAAAACAAACTTGCACTTAGTATCACTCTGGTGCATGTACAGAGTTTCCTCCTTTACACTAATTGGGTTGTTTAAAGATGTTTTCATCAAAAGCATGATAGAAACTTTTGAATTGAAATGTTCTGCTGAATTTTTGCTAACATTTGGTAACAAATCTCATGAGAGCCTTTAATGGAAGTTAACATTTTTTCATGTGTCATACTGCAAGTCTTCAAAGCAGAAGTTTATAACAAAGCCTTAATGTGAGTTTAAAGCTCCAAGTCCTTTTCTAGATATCTGCTTTATGTTTGCTCACATAGCTGACTGCCCAGAGTTTGGCTGGCTCTGACCAGATCTAAGCACAAAGGCAAACTGAAATGACGCAGAACTTACTTCTTCCTCCTTTGAACTTCCTTAACAAATAGAAATTTAGCAGCATGTGCATCAGAAAAGTAAGCAACAAGAGAAAAGAATCCCCAAAACCATAAACAATCCAAACCACCCACTCACTTGCCAGTTGTTTTTTAAACTGATTTCTACAGCTAACAAAAGAGACAGATTGGGAGTCCTGAAAGATGAAGTCTGTTCTACCCACATGAACAGCACTTCCTGGAGGCAACCAGCATGTTGTTCTTTCAATAAAAAAAAAAAAGAGAAAAAAAAGTCATATTATGTATGTATCTCTAGATATCAAAAAGAAGTTACTAGCCTAAGGGAGAGGACAGGTTGACAGAAACTTTATATGTTCTTTATGATCCACTAATCCTGAGCTGATCATAAAAGATCACTGAAGTAAATCCTGTAGTTTAGCAACATCCTGTCTGCACTGTGGGCCATGACCTTAGCTCTGCAGTTCCCGAGCATACCTTACCTCTAAAGCTGTGTGGAGGTCTTCAAACAACAAGTTTATGGCTCTGCTCCACAGTGCTTGTGCAATACTACTCTGCTTTCAGTCACATATTTGTGTGTCCATGGCATGCTACTGCAACTCTAATTCAAATAAAGTGGTAGAGTAAGGACCTTTTCAAAGCTGTACCAGCAAGAGGCAGTTCAGACACACAAAGACACAGAAAATTCTCTCTGGCAGTTCGAGCCAATGTAAGTCAGCCCTTTCCTTGCAAAGATGCTCACAGCAACATGAGCCATCTCAAAATGAACTCCACCAAAACACGGTTTCAGTTGGATGAGCCACTCGAATTTCTCTTCAGGCAGTGTCATGACATTACTGCTGGTGCAAGCAAGAGCTGTCAATAGAAGGAGGTATGACAGAAAGGCAGCATCCTCAGTTTAAATCTCGTTGGGCCACTCCACTTACTTCCTGAGGCTGCCATATTGATTCTAGTGTCTGGGAAATTAGTTTCAGCCCATAGAAACTATTGTGACTCAAAATTTGTTTCCGTAACAGTACCATATGAGTTGCAGCTATTCTATTTTGAAATGAAAATCAGTCAATAATTGAGGGGAAACATAACATTAAAAAAATATCAAAATACCATAATCGGCCTTTTAATGAATATAACACTTAAAATGTAGTTTTAAAATCCATATTGCACAACAGAATATAGTTATTTAAAATTCTTCCTTTGTTTTATTTAAAGTTTGTCCCATATCAACAGTTACAAGGTACAGAAAGAGCCATCTATAGCATTGCTCTTTCATACAGCCAAAACTGTTGCTTTCCAACCAACTATGAAGTGCCTAAGGAAAGATAAGAAAAGTTTTACACTTTCTTTGGCCATCACACCAGCTTGCTTTTATGCCTGAAACATGAATAGCATGTTCAGATAACTGAACTCTGACAATTGGAAAATCAGACTAGTTACTGCACTGTCATTTCTTTTTAAGCTAGGAGACCTTGTCAATTCTACCTGTCAAGTGAGTTTGGACCAGACTGATAAACATTTCAAGAAAACAGAATAAAACCTGTTCCCTCCATGAAGCAGACTTTCATTTAATTTCTTTGCTCACAAGCACACCATTTGAGAGCACAGTGCAAGACTGTCCACAGGACTAGACTTTATTACTGCCATTATTCCAGGTCTTTTGCTCAAGCTACTGCTGTGAGTGGGAATGACTAGGAATTCAGTTCCATGGATTTCCTGGCAGATAAGATAATACTTATGAGTTGCCTTAGCATTCCTACATTTGAACCAATATGTAGTATGATTGGCAGCAACCCAATTTCATTATTCTTAGATGAGTCAATAAGTGTGGAAAGAGAAATGAAATGGGCAGTTAACGCAGACACACACACACAGATCAGATATTTTGAGGCCAAGAAAGTATTTATATGCTGATGACTCAACTTTCGCAGCAGTGTTTGAACCAAGAACAGGAAATATACTATTGAACCCTCGTGACAACAACTTTGATGTGAAAGGCTGAAATAGCTTATTCTCCCTGCTGTGACTCAGAAAGCTGGAACTGTAATCCTGGATTTCTTTAGAATATACTCACAAGAGCTTACGAGCTCATTAAAGGACATCAGAGAATACAAGGCTTCTGCAGGATACGTGGTAAGTAAATGTCTTTCAAAGACTATGGAAAGAAACAAAGGTGGCAAAGGGCTGGCCCTGGAAGCTCTGCCACTGTTTGACATAAAACATAAGGCTCATCCACCTCTACAGTGGTGGACCATTGCTGCTACGGGTTGCGGGAGAGAAGAGGTCCTCCATCCTTCTATACTGGCAGGAAAACTTACTATGCTGGAGTACAGCTGATAGCCATCCTAAAACAGACTTTCAGAATGAAAAAACTACAAGATTTGAATATGAATATTTGTACTGAGGCTCAAGACAGCCACTTCTTTATAAAGTTTAGCAACTGCCTCTTATCTGCTGCCTATTGTCTGTTTTTCTTCTTGCCCAGCAGATGTCATGGAGGACGTGGTGAGAGCAATGTATAATACCACTGATCTACAGCAATAATTCTTACAGTAGATTTATGCTGGGGCAGGGCTATCAAATTATCTGTGTGTCTGATTTTAATGACACTATAAATTGGTAGAAACTGGAAATTTGTCAGTGGATTTAGATTAGTTAGCTTCAACAATTTTTAGTATGCAATACTGGCAAATCTCTAGATAAAGACAGTAAATATACTAAATTGATTGCCAGCCAAGCTTGATTTTCTTGATCCCCCAACCACTACTCCAAAAATCAACTGAAAACTTCCATTTTATGTTCAAATCAATATAAAAATTAATCCCACCCCTCCTACAATTAAGATACTGGTTGATGCAGGCTCACAGGGCATGTAACAAGCTTGATCTTAAAAACAAAAGTATAAGTGAATGACTTTTTCAGTACTGTTTCAGAGTCAGATAAAATAAAAAGGTATAATAAAAAAGGTGTTTGCAGAAAAAAATGCCAAAGAAATTCAAATCAAAATAAGATGTCTCTTTAGAGCAGCATGGGGAGAAGATATGGAAGCGCAGGAGGTTCAAATTTGTACCAAACAATTTATTTCTCACATATCCAAGGCTGCTAACTGCTGTTAGGCTCTGTTTTATCCTTCTGCTGGAGACTGACATTCAGATTGCCCTTTTTGCTTGCTAAACAATCCAAGCAGGACAGAAGCAAATTAATGCTGCTGCAACGTGACCAAGCTGCTATCTGTCTTTTTTAATTTCCTTAATATTATCGTAATACTTGGAGATTAAGCTGTCCCTCGAGTGGGAACATCCTTCTCTCTGTTATTGGTTATCTGTACAGTTGGCTCAGTAACTTGCTCACTTGTTTCCCTCTGCAGTCTCATACTAACACTCTGCAGACCACGCACGTGCAGCCCTCTATAATCTCTTGTATAGAGATCTTGTAGTTAGCAATTGCTAGTTATTGACTTTTATGGCTCATAAAGCCACTAGTGGATATCAAATTTTATACGTTTAACTGACATCAATGATGTATTTCTTGTCCTGAATCACTACATTTCTGGTGTTTGCAAGATTAATATAGCACAACAGAAACAGGCCTTTTAATGCTGCCTACTAGCAAATGGGAGTTTCTGACATACACAAAAGGCTGTGGCAACCAGACAGCACACAGTTAAAGGACAGACACTGCAACACAGCAGTTTTCAAGCACTGATACCTCTGGCAAATCAGCTCCACCGGAGAAGTAGCATTCTTGTTTTCAGGGAATAAGCCACCTTGCTCAGACTAATACTTGCCCTTTTGAAGACATGTCATCTTCCATAAAACGAGTTGCTAATAGCTTGGAGAAAGTAGCTGGAAGAAAGGATAAGAGCAAACACAGGCTCACAATGGAATGCAGGTACTTAAAAACCAAACAAGTAGTCAAAGCTTGCAATCACTGAATAGTATGACTAATTTACTGAATGCCATTGGACAGAGCAAGTTTCTTTGCTGGTCACAGTTTACTCATTTTCCCTACAGAGCAATGAGACAGACATGTAATGCTCCAACAAAGCAGGGTGAGAGGTAATAGAGTTGGAATGCCCTCCTCCACAAAACTGTATGTTCCAAGTTCACAACTCTAGGCCAGGTGAGCTGGACTGCTTTTCTCTGGCTGTGACACTAGAGTGGTGGAACAGACTGCTCTATCACACCACAGTAAGCCCAAGAGTTATGAGCAGTTGGGAAGGGTGTCTGTGCAGCAAAGCCTTCCAAGCACCATAAAAGTTTTATTCTTCAGATTACACTATAATGAGATCCTAACTATGCAAAGTTAAATTTCCCATCATGTCATAATTTCATCACATTAATTTCTCTCAGATCCCCAACTCCTACTATACGCCAAACAATCATGGCCCTTTTTTGGTGTGTTTTATCATCTCCAAGCTTCTCCTATAATCTGTAACCTATTGCCAACTAACATTTGTAAACCCTCCCCACAAACACTACTCAGGAAGGGAGTAAACACAATATTTTATGCTCAGTTGAGCACAACTAGCCTGTTTTCACACTCAAAGACAGATGGGACATTTAAAGCATGCAAGTTGTAGGCACAAATCTGCATCACACACTGGTCACCAACATGGAAATTCACTCCATTACCTACAACCAGCATTCAGCAAACCATGCGAGGCAGATTGTCCTCTATAAAACATCATGTTAACACCACTCTATAATTGCTAAGCATTTTCCAACAAAATAAAGGTTGTTGAAAAGATACTCCAATATTACTCTTTCTCCATTCACGGGACCTGAATGGACAGGATTAATGATCCAAGTCCACAACCGCAGTTTCCCAAGTGGGAATTAACAGACTCTGAGATACCAGTACATACAGTGACATGTTTTGTGTTGGTTTTTTTTTTTTTTGTATCGGGCTTCTTTAAAATTAAAATAGGACGATTCATAATTCATCTCCCCTCTACCAGCTACTGAAGCACCTTCATTTAAAGATAAAAAACATTCACTTGAATG
Organism: Manacus vitellinus; assembly: GCF_001715985.3. Lineage (NCBI taxonomy): Eukaryota > Metazoa > Chordata > Aves > Passeriformes > Pipridae > Manacus > Manacus vitellinus. The sequence continues at coordinate 1,301,972 of NW_021940534.1, forward strand.
TTAAAAGAACACATGGAACTAAAAGACATTTAATGATATTTGCAAAAACACTTTCCAGCAATCATTCTAATTTTAATGATCTAGTGGATGAACCCTGCCTCTGAACAAGTCAAATGGTGTTTTGCAGCTAGTTCCCAACTCTGTGGGCTGTGTCTCCTAGTTCAAACTGGCTCTGCAGCTTTTGCACTAATGTTTTTCAATTTGCACCCTAGCTTTACAGGCCCTCAATTTTTAACTCTGTTTTTGATTTCTAAATGCTCTTTGTTTCTATCTATACAATCAAACACAGTGCATAGAAAATATAATGTGGGATACAAATAAGTGAAAAAAAAAATTGGGAAAGTTGCAAGCAATTTTTCTAGCAAAAAATACATGTTCAAAGAGACATAAATAAAGATTTTAATAAGCCTCACAGAAACAGGCACATGCCTACTCATTCCTCCAAATTCTCAGAGCTTTTGAATAAGACTTCTTTTATATTCATCTTAGTCCCTGAAGTTACACACGTCTTAAAAGTTAAAAAAGATAGACTTGTTAATAACACACAAATGTTCATAGACATAACATCTTTACAGATATCCTCTGTGAGCAGATCAAGCCACTCTCCATATGTATTTAAACGTAGTGGAAGGCTGGAGTTTTTAAGTTGTCAGATCTGTGCCTGGGTAAGAGGGGCTCTATTTTCACTCTTCGAGCAGCAAGAGATTAGCAGCTTGAAATCACTTTGACAGTTTCAGTTACTCTACTGCATACCACAGGGAATTTTAATTCCAACCTGTGAAATTGTAATTGCTTCTCAAGAAGAGCAGAAGGATTCTGGGTAATGGCCACAGCCAAGCTCAATGTCAGAGTTGCCAGTTGCTGCCACTCCAGATATTACTTGCTGTTATTCAAAAATCACTCCAGTTTTCCATATGGGAAGTTGAACTGCGGAGTGAAACTAGATTAACAGAAGCTGTCAGATGTTCAGAGATGTGCAAGGAACGATGTGACAGAGGTGAATCCACTCTCCTCAAAAGATACCTTCTTTTCCTTCTTTCTCTCTCTTGCTTTATAGAACTACCTTTACGTAAACCGTTTCTTCTATTTCATATTCTTTTTCTTAAGAAGTATACATTAATAGAAAGCTACAATGAAAAGATTAAATGAAAAAGTCCTCCAGCATACAATGCACAAGTAAAAAATAAAGTGTGTACTTACTGTTGTGTTCACAAGAGATTTAAGATGTCTTTGCTATTCAGGGTCCTGTGGTTTGCAAGATTCCTCATTGGAAACTACCACAGACATTTAAGAAAAATAGTTGATGTTTTCTTGATACCAAATGGAAGTTATATACTTTTTTTGCTTTGAAAAAAAAGACACTGAATGTAGACACTGAATGCAATGACCCTGATAAGTTGGAGTGCAGTAGATTTCTCACTCACACTGATGGTTTGTAAAGAGAGAATCCTTGGTGGAAGTAGGCCTCAAACATAATGTGGATGGAAAAATTAAAAATGCTGCCTGGCATGGCAGTTAGACGCATTCAGGGATCCAAATGGGGTCAAAAATCACAGATCAAATATGTTCAGGTCAACTAGTTCCATGAAGTAGATATACTTCTGCAGTTCACTTTACACTCACTGAGGCTTCCCAACCTGCACCAGTAGCCCCAGGCACCATGCAGTCTTGGCTTGGCCTGAAAGTCAAGGTGAGCTATTTCACCAGAACTAATTTGTTCAGCTCAGAGGCTTTGAAAGCTTTAGTTGTACATACATGGAAAAAAAAAAAAAAAAAGACAAACACACTACTGCCCTACAACACAAAGTGTCAAAACTCCCTCTCAAAAATCTAAAGGAAGATAGCAAAATACTCAATAAACAACACTTCCTACTTATCAGATTAAGACAGTTTATGAATATACTGCATCTGCAGTGGACAATGTCATTTACAAAGTATTCTTTGGCCTCTTTCAGTATATTGCACTATTTCTAAGGAAATAAGCTGGTCCCATTAAAGTACACGATGCACAGTATCTAAATCACAAGCTCTGTAAATCTCTGTAATAGCTGATGCAATGAATCTGTAATTGCTACGATTAGATAAGCTAGAGTGGCTGACAGAGAGAATGCTAGAGGCATAGAACATATCTGCATAGTTTATTCTCATCACATGCAAAAATTTGGCTCAGACATAACGATTTTGTCAATCCGTAGTTTTCCTGAGAATCTTGAAATCTGTTGTACTTTCCTGAAAATTTCAACTCCCTCAGTCAAGCTTGTGCTTTTTTTTAAAGAATTTCTCAAATTTGTTAAAAATGTAAATTACTGATAGTTACATATTCCTGATTGTAAAGAAAAGCATGGAAAAAACCCAAACCAAACAGAGGCAAATCAAAGGCACAGTTTGGTTTTGGTTCAGTTTTTATTTTTTAAAATCTCATGAATTTTGAGTCGTGGCTCAAGACCTTCCGTGGTAGCAATAAGAAGTATAATATTTGCGTCATCACATACCTGATTTCCTGAAGACAGTTACATCTGTTGTTATAATTTACAGGCTGTACTGAAAGCATCATGGTGGAACTTCCTGACTAATTGCCTGTAACCATTATGCATGCCCAGCTTATAAAGTACAAAACATTCTTACTAGTGGACTATTCACCTGCACTGTAGAGACAGTGCACTGGTTTTGGCTGGGATAGAGCTAATTTTCTTCATTGCAACTGGTCTGCGGCTATGTTTTAGATTTGCTAACACAGGGACCTTTCGGCTGTTCCTGAGCAGTGCTTGCACAGAGTCAAGGCCTTTTCTGCTTCTCACGCTGCCCCACTAGAGAGGAGCCTGGGGATGTGCAAGGAGTTGGGAGGGGACACAACCAACTGACCCAAACTGACCAAAGGGATATTCCAGACCATAGGGCGTCATGCTCACCAATAAAAAGTTTAGGGGAAAAAGGAAGGAGGGGGCACATTTGGAGTGATGGTGTTTGTCTTCCTGAGTCACGGTTACGTGTGATGGAGCCCTGCTTTCCTGGGAATGGCTGCCCACCTGCCTGCCAAAGTACTGACCGAATGAATTCCTTGGTTTGCTTTGCCTGCCTGTGCAGCTTTTGCTTTACCTACTTAAGTGTCTTTATCTCAATACATAAGTTTTATCAGTTTTACTCTTCTGATTCTCGCCCCAGTCCCACAGGGAGGGGAATGAGCGGGTGGCTCTGTGTTAGCTGCCTACTGGGGTTAAATCACGCCAGCCATGTAGGCAGCTCCACTCCATCTGGGTACCACACAAACATCCCAGAAGTAAAAAAACCCTAAACCCTAGAGTTCCTGTTCTTAATATTTTAAACAGCCTTTGCAAGTAGAAGTTTCGATGAAGATTCAGAAAAGTGACAGGGCATGAACAAATGAATAATATCAGGCAGAAGAACTGGGCACACAGTCCAGCCCCTGACTGACCAGCACACTCTCAAGATGCATGGAGATCCCGTCATGACAAAAATGGCTTGAAGAAAGTAATTAGAAATTTCCAGTGTGCCCAATGCAACCTTCCCACTAACACAGCAATATTGTCTTACACACAGCATGATCCAACGCACAGCTCATAGAGATTCACATGTACTTCTCTGAGCATTGTATTAAATCTATAGACTGTATTAAATCCATCTTTTAATAGAACTCTACATATTCCTATTCAATTATAAAACCTTTAAAAGTATTTCTATGTAAAAAATAATTCTTATTGTATTAAGGAAGCCTAGTGATTCACTGCAAAGTTGAGAGAGGTAAGACGGCAGGTAAAATTCTTTCAGACATGACAGCAAAATAAATAGCAACAAATGACAAACTTTAATGGTCTTGCAGTGTTTGATTCTAATGTAAAAAGACACATATCAAACCATCACACTGCACTAAGAAAAATCTTTAAGAAAGCTTTAAATATTCTGACCATAAAAGATTACCAACATCACTCAGTGGAAACATTTCTTATAAACTTCATGCAATTTTACCTGATACAGTAGTTATGAAAAGAGTATGCAATGCAAATATTGCATCATTTCAGAAGAAAAAGAAAAGGGAAGATGCAACAAACTGTTCTGCCAAACAAAGACCTCAGGTTTTGACAAGATAGGTCTCCCCACAGCTTATTAACATTTTCTCCACTGAATGACAGGAAAGGCATAGAGTGAGTATGAATTACTGCCCAATTTATATTATTTAAAAAAAAGAAAAAAGATTTCTTGGTAAAAGTGTTTCCTTTGAAGATTTTAAACAGCAGTTTTATTGTTTTCATAAAAGCCTCATTCAGTTCACAGTCCTGTTTTCATTCCACCGTAGTAAAACATAACAAGAACCGCCAGTAAAGCCAGGCTTGCAGACAGTATCTTCAGTCCACCTCCTTGTTGCCATGGGAGCTGCAAAGCCATCCACGAGCTGAGCGGTGTTTTCACTGGGATCTCAGCAGAAGGGTGCGTTTTGCAGTTTGTGCCATTCTGTGGTCCACATCTGAACTCCTGCGAAGAAATGCACGTATTAAGATTGAAACAGTGTTATGTATTTCTGATTGTACATACCAAATACAACATCCTCTTTATACTGAGGTTCAAATTAATATAATATACCTTTTCAAGACAAACAACAGTTCAACCTGCACTGTGTCATCAGGTCATCAGTTTTTCATACAGAAATCTTATCAATGCCATACAAAATCAACATTTCTAATGAAATTAAGCACCAAATAAATTAAGCTGTTAGCAACAGAAACAAATCTGCAGACCTCAATGTCATCAAAGAGAGTTGTTTGACAATTATTTTTTTATTTGGTTTGAGTTATCTCACTACTTTCCCATTTTTGGCTTCTCCAAAGGAAATGTCTAACCAGTGATAAAGGGGACCACAACACTACAATCCTTTGCACAGCAGGGCTCTTCTAAAGTCAATCATCGTCTCCTGGTGTGCCAGCTCAGTGGTGCTTGAAAATCCTCCCACAGGGCTTTTCCTTTCCTCTGACCCTCAGGAGTGCTAAAACACTCACCTTCTCATTCAGCATATTGCATCCGAGTTCCCTGCTGTGCCTGCCATTACCATTCCCAACCTGACTGCAAGCACCAAGATCCCCAAGAATATGAGGTCTTTTAACTGCAGCACGTTACAGATAGCGAGTCACTATTTCAGCAGAAAATCCAAGTGAAAAACAATAAACAGTTCTTCCCTCTTACAACCTTGTTCAGTTCAGCATGCTAGCCTTGTAGATACTCAAAAATAAAAGCATCCATTGCAACTGTAGTCTGATGACATTTGCAAGAGGTGTAAGTAGGAAAGGTGTAATTAAACAAAGGTGTAATGATGTTGCATCATAAGATTCATTATTTCTGTTGATAATTGCTGATCCCTTACCTTTATTTCAATAATCTCTCAGGAAGTCAACTGAGTTCAGCTGGATTTCTAATTGGCTTGAAATTTTCCAGTTAAAAAAGATTTTTTTATCCCCCCCCCTTCGCATTTCATATAAAACAAGTCAGGAACCCAGAAGGTACATATCTGGATAATCTTGTATTTCCAAGAAGCTGAAACAGGGCCACATGAAAATACAGACCAGATGCCCGCTCCCTCTTTTACCAAACATATTTCTGGGCAAACTCAAAGAAATATCAAAGCTCCAAGAAAGGTGCCTGCCCACAAAAGTGTGACGGTACAATTCAAACTGTCTGTTACCGCCTCCTGTTTTCCATTTCTGCAATCAGTTCCATTGTAATAATAGTAAAAGGAAAATAATGATTACTATTGGTTAGGTAAGTAAGCATCAAAGGGACAAATGACAGCCTGGAGTAAGTCCTACTCTAATATCTGAGTTATTGCTGAATTAGATCTCAATTCACACAGGCAAAGGGTTACTAATCAAGTGAACTATGAAATGAGGATGACTTGTCATACATACTGCACCTAGAACATCATCAATTGGGTAAACAGAGGAAAGGCAATAGGTAAGCAAATTGGGGTGTAGTAGTTCTTTGCAGTGTGAGGCACGATAAGAACAGTACTCCAGGACTTCAGTCTACACTGTGACAAACATGTTACCTTCATCAAAAACTAGGAAACTGCTTCATACTGTTATTAATTACAATCAATTTCTAAGGCATCTGAAATTTTAGTACCTGGCCACAGTTATTTTATCCTCCCAAATCAAAGCCGATTAACCTCTGCCTGCAGAATAAACTGGAAAATGTACAGGATTCTTTATAAATGAATTCCTTTGCAATTTATTCTTTCTAGATATTTATAAAGCCTTTCTTCTCTTTGCAAGTCTCACAAATCTCTACCAATCTACAGAGCATAATTTATGGTAATGACCAGCTTTTACCTGTATTGTTGTTACATTAACACTAAGGCTAAAGTGATTTAAAAGAATGAATAAGGCTGTAAAAATATCACTGTAACTAAAGCCTGATTTCTTCTGATATTTATTTTTCACTGATTCATGACTTAAAATTTGCCAGACTACAATCAGACTACCAACTCCTAATTAAATATTTCTACACCGCATGATAAAAGTCCTGAATATTTAGTTGCATAGGTCTAGATGCTATCCCTTAGCAAACAGATAAAAAGGGCCAGTACCTCATAAATGACGTAATTTTCTCCTCAATGCTCAGCTTCAGTTCCTACCTACCTGTATCTGTGAGACTAGGGATAGCCAACAAAACGCCCCAAACACGAGTTACAAGTTGTAAAATGTTTTGAGAGAGTTTTTTTTCTTTTCCCCTTCACTAAAAGTTAAACACATCAGTGTCTCACGCACCCATTCATGTTTCTGTGCCATAGTTTTCAGTACTGATTTAACTGGCATTTCATTTATGTTTTACAGTTTTTCTGTTTTCCAATGTAAAACTAAACAGTCTCATCTTGCTGGTATAATTTTGATCATGCATAGCCTACACAGCCTTTTTTTGTTACCATATTGTTTTCTTATGCCTCTATTGCAACATGCAATGCATATGCATTAGGCAGTGCTGCACGCTGCTTATAGGACAGAATGGCAAAACAGATTTTAGCAAGGTTTAAAAAGTTCCAGCAGTGGTGAACACCACTGGCCCTATGACCAGTTGTCCCAGTAGCATTTCATCTAAGTCAGCTGGTAAACCTGTGAGACCCACTTTTAACTTACTTTATCATATTTCCCATAAATGAGATGATCATACTGATACACTAAACCCCATTTTTTATTTTCTTTCCGTAGATGAGATTTTATCTCACAGTATTTAATTAATATCAAAACCTAACTTGGTTAGAGGTACAATTATCACAATTTCACTGTTCTTTTGTTTTCTTCCTATCTTACATTTTGAACTCTGATGCAGTTGTTTCTATTGGTAGTCACATTTTCTAAACTGCTCAAAACTTTAGTTTTTTACAGTATCTCAGCTCATATAAGAGATTATCAAACAATTTAAACCAGAAGCTTTTTTTCAGCGGATGCATACATGAAATACTACTCCTATTATCTTGCTAACACGATTTCTTTACAAATTTTCTCATGGATTAAACAGTTCTTATATGGACAAAACCTCAACAATTTGCAAACTGAAATGACCCTTTTCTTAAAGATGCACTTCACAGCTTACCACTTAAAACACTACTGCATTTCTGTTTGATAATGCATATGTCTTCAGATGATCCTGCCAAATACTTTCTTACAAGAAAAGTAAAGAATATGTTAATCTGATCTGTACTTTCTAAGAACTATTTGCTAGATTGGCCCAAACTTCTGCCTTGCAACACTGACACATGGGTAATACCACTGGCTCCCTTGAAAATTTCCCTCATTATTGTCACAGAACATGTATTTGTAAAAAAAGGGTACATCTGGTTCCCTGCAAACGAAAGGCTCCTTTAGCAAATGGCAATCTTTTGTCCCCCTCCCGAGATTCATACAAGAGCATTTAAAACCAGGATAATCACTCAGAGACACCTGCAGGTGGATGCCTCTTCCTAATAGTCTGCTGTGCAGCTCTGCAGGACATGGTACAAAACTCTCAGCGGGAAGAGGAGTCTGCTAAGCTGACCATGTTAATGCACTCTCGTACTCCTGAGCTAAGGGCTGAGTGGCCCTCACTGCAGTCTGGACAACAGTGAAGGGCTTGCCAAAAATATAAGCAGTTCTTCCTAACACACAAGTATCATATAAACTCATTTGGGCAAAAGGGCTTCTGCACGCTCTGTCTGAGGAATTAGTTTTCAGGTGAAGTATACAGTAGTGTATATGACACTCACAGAGAAGGAGGGGAAAGGATGAGGCTACAGAAACTAAAACTAAAATTAAGCCTTCTAGGGTAGACAAGGCAAATTACAAGAGATTATCTGGGCTATCATATCAGCTTCAGAGTTTGCAATACTGTAGAGCTTTATTCTGAAATCCTCCCATACCTGTTTTTTTCCCTAAAGCTTTCCATATACCGTGTCTCGAAGAGCTATCCAAATCACCTGCAGAAAAGATCTTTCATGTTTTGTGAGGAGGGTAGTTTTCTACAGAGAACAAAGTTTATTAGAGCTTTTTCATGAACCTTTGGTGTAAAAAACCTGGGTTGAGGCAAAGAACTCATTTTTTGAACTAGTATTTACACTGGTCCACTCCCTGTGCTCTCACTTCATAGAAGTATTAACTCTGAACAGCCCTTATTTGTACCTCTAGATAAAATATTTACAGTACACTAGCTTTTCAAGGAAATCTTTATGTCATTTTTGTTATATTCTGAACTGATATGGCTGTGATATTTACCATACTCAATCCTTACTCAGAGTGCAACAGTTTCTTAAGCTGAGCTCAGAAATCATACTTTTGTAGCTGCAAGACTCAGGAAGATTACCATAATGAGTCAGTTCAGTGGAATTCAGAACTAAATTCAAAGCCTCTTTTAACCAAAAAATACTTGGAGGAAACCCTAAGGTAAAGAAATTCCAAAAATATATGTTTATACTAGTTTCAGTCTTGATAGGACATAAACTCTTTGGTAGACTTATTAAGGAGCATTGCTCTCACTAAAAAGGACCACTAAAAAGGAAGGAAAAGGTACTCTAAGATTTCACACCATAGACTATTAATCAAAATAAGGGGAAGAAGGGAAATTATGAAACTGAAATGTGAAGACAGACACTTTGAGCTAAGCATCTTGTATTTCCATGGAGGCAGCCTTTCATCTTGTTTTGGCAGTCACAAAGTAAACACAAGACTTTGCTAATAAGGTATAATATAAATTATTAAAACTTCTGGTGTATGATCAAATGCATTTCAGATTATTTTTTGAATAATTCTGCCTTGACGAATGCCAGGAGTAATAAATTTTGTGTACTCTTCCACAGACCCATTGATTGCTGTCTTTCTGAAACTCCAGTCCTAGAACTAAACCACCGTGCATGAAAGAAATATATAATCACATCAAAACCTAAGATTTGGCATCTGTCGATCATAGGCTAGCTTTTTGTAAGATTTCACTTCATGTTAGTCAACAAAGACATGAGAGAAACTCTTTAGCTCTGAGCTGAGGTTTTAATAGATTCAAAACATTTCTTACATGCAAATTTCTTTTATGGCTCAGGGGCACTGTTAGAGCTTGAAGTGTTAGCTAACTGCTGAGAAAAACTCCTTCGCTGAGTATATCTCAAGATAAATTAGACTTCTGAATTTTTTAGCCCAACCAAGTACATTAGACCCTTATACTACTGGCTTTAAAAATATGGACTTTTATATAATCATGCACAACAAGTCTGTGTGACAAATTAAAAGAAAACACGTTAAAATATGCATTACATATCCTGTTGCACCATTTGAAATTCTGGGCCATTACACTTTGAAGGCATTTTTCAGATTTAAAAAAACAAACAGTTACTGAAGTTCACATAGATTACACATCCAAAAAATATGTAAATTGAATTTTATTGAATAGTTCCGGAAGACACATTTAGCTCTGTAGGTATTAAGAGAGCTCCTTTGATTTATTACTTGAAAAATTCCACCAGCCTTCTGCAAATGTGGAATGCTGACCTTAATTGACAAAATAAATGGCATAGAAAATGTTTTTTCCTAAAGGAATTAACACAGTAATTCCTATAAGCAGCATCCCTGCCACCATGTATTACAATGTACAGTGCTATGCTGTTAAGAGAAAATGCTGTCTACAAGCATGCTTGTGTCAGATGTTATCAGTTGTAAACCATTCCTAGGAATTCAGTGATTCCCAATTCCAATTTTAAGAAATGGGAAACCTTGAAAAAATAAATAAGCCGGCACTTTTGCAAACGAATTTCATATTGTTTCTTCTTTCTGTGTGCATATATACGTGTGTGTTTGTGTATGTGTGGGATGTATGACCGTATGACTTAAAACATAAGTGAGGGAACAGAACTGAGCCGAAGGATATACAGATTTATTAATAATTTCTAAGTAAATGGTCAGAGTCTTAGCAATGATTAGAATTATTAATCATTAAAACTGAAGCTATAGCAATAAAACAAATTGAGCAAAGTATCTTGGAAATAGCTGTAGTCACTTAAACTGTCTTAATGCCTCTCATAGGATCCTGGGATAATTCAGACTGTGTCTGGTCCATCTTCCTGCTCAAAGAAGGGTCAGCTATGGCCTAGTTTGCTGAGAGATTTAAACAGCTGGGCTTTGAAAATGTCCAAGGATGGAGACTGCACAACCCCTCTGGGTCTTTGTTCCTCTGCTTGACCGTCTTCACAGGGAAAATGTTTCCCTTCATATCCAGCCTGAACCTCTCATTTCGACTTAAGCTCATCTGCCTTAAATATGGCAGTTTCTTCCAGTTGCCATCCCTTATGGAGACCATCTTTAGAGGGCCTACTTCTAACCTGCATAGCAAGTCAGCAAAATCTTTTTTCTTTCCAGTAACACCTGCATGATCTGTTTGATTCCTTTGATCAGCATAGAAAAAAAACCCCCTTTCTCATTACTCAACTACCTTTTGCCTTGATCACTACTACAATCCCTTCTGTCTCTTCTGTTTTCTTTCCTTCTGCTTCTCCCCCCTCTCATATCATCTGACCATACAGCTTCTCACAATAAACAGAAGCAGAGATGCCAGTAGGAACACAAATTTGGAATGACATGTCATATCATGACTTTCTGTCCCTGTCACACAGACATGTATCTGGAACTTCCTCCTCCTAAATTAACATTAAATTCAAAGTTGAATATTCCTATTTAAAAGTATAAAATAATTCAAATTTCTCTCTGTAAATTCCCACCATTACTGTAAGGCTCCATTGGTGTTTTTCTTGGCAGGTATCTCTCTGCTCTCTTCCATATTCTTATCTAAGGGTAGGCCCTTGCCTACCTACTTCTTTTTCTTCATCCAAACAGTCTTTAAGGATTATTCCCTTAATCAGCCCTCAAAATTCATAAAACACTTAGAAGCTAGACAGAAGGTGGAGTAACTGGAGCTTATTAAATTACTTCCTTTTTGATGTACACTTTGAGGAGGAGTGAAACAACCAAAAAGCTCAACTAACAAAAGAAACAATAAAAAGAAAGAAACAACCAACTGAGAAAACACAAGCCAAAACCCACCTCCAAAATGTTTAAAACACAGTCTTGTGCTGTTTTTCATTAAACCCACTTGTTTTAGCCTGTTTCTTTATATTTACTTATAAATGCTTCCAGCCAGGAGTTGACTTTTTTTTTTTTAACTTATTTGTATTTTATGCTGCTATTAAGCTTGGTGACTAAGTATGCTTCCACTACACAAGCAATGCACTGTCAAAATAACTTGCCATTCAAAGTCAGACACGACATTTTGAAAAAATAGTGTGATGTCTGGATTCTGAGCCTTTTTTTTTTTTTTTGTAGTAAGGTGCAAGGGTGGGGGGGGTGTGTGTCAATCACTCTGCCCGAAACAAGGGACATGCAAGCCAGCATTCCAGTCAGCACTTGCAACCACAACAGAACTGAGAGACCTTCTAAATGGAAGAAGTTTGCGATTCAAAAATCACAGTCATCCAAGTAATGACTTGAAATGAAGAATGAACCTAGCAGCACAATGTGGACAAATTCAGGATAGGGTTCTGTCACTATTTATCTCCCTGTGCACAGCACGGTTTTATGAAAGAGATGGCAGGTATTTGCTCTGGGCACTTATCTGGTAATTAGCTGGCTAACAGACAAATCTGTTTCCTAGAGATCACCAGCACAGGCTTCACGGCTTTGAAAATACATTACAGTGAATTACAGAATGTACATTTAGATGTAGTAACACCAGATATAATATTTCAGTGTGCATACCATGGCCTGTCTTACTGGATATCATTCCAAAGGATTCCATCTTGCTCCTTTCTTTAAAGGATCACAGAGATTTTTTTGTTGTGTTTTTTCTGGTTGGGTTTTGTTGGGTTTTTTAAAATAACTATTTTAAGGTTATAACACAAAAATTTCCCCAGTTTGTTGGATGATGAAAAAATGACAAAAGGCTAGCAGTATGTGAATGTTTGAAGACTGTTCTACAAATGAGATTATCAAATGAAATATGATTACATTTTTTACAGAGCTTTCAGAGATCATCACCTTTTTTGCTTCCCTTTTAAATCTTGAAATAACAATGACAATTATATGGAGGTCAACGGTAGCTACAGGCAAAGACACAAAAGGTTTCAATCAGGAGTACCCCAGTAAAATGAATAGCTAGATCTGAAAATATATATTCATGTCACGAGAACCACCAATATAACTGAATGATATTCACGTATCAACAGTGAAATGAGTAATACTGCTTTTACTCAAGGGATGTTCTCTCTCAAAATCAAGAAAAGCTTTTAAAGATCTTTCACGTGGAGCAAAGTAGAATAAACTGATATACATATTCTTGGCTAAAGCCTTCTCCCTAATCCCAGAATATGTCATAATCCTGAATTTATGGTGTTTTCATATCTTTCTACAGAAGCAAACATTAAAATGGAATGTTTCACAGAGACTTATATAACAACCCCAGAGACAAAAGGATACAGCCCTCATGGATAATAAACATGGTTAAAAAAATAGCATTTTATATATTCTGAAATGATACTAGGTTCCAGAGTTTCAAATTCCATAGCAGTAGGTATCTGTGGGATCTATATGCCTCGCTCGTTTTACAGGCAGAGAAACAAATACAGAAGATTGAAGTGTCTCCAGTGCCACAATGCATAAGTCAGCAATTAGGCCTCTACAACTCCTGCCTCAGATTCCAGTTGCCACTAGAAGCCAAGATAGCCTGTAAAACCTTTTATCTCTGTTAAGTTTTAGTTCTAAATACATTTTCTTAAAGCCAGGCAGTGCCTTAATATGTCGTCTCCTGAAAATTTCTCTTACATTTATTTTTACAGATTTTTCTGTCCAGTATTAAACACCTCCAGTTCCTGGGAATGCAAATGCTCACCAAGCACAGTCGGAATCAGACCTTGGAGAAAAGAAGCATTTCATGTAAGCCTGAAATTTAACAGTTAATAAAGTGTCACTGATCTTGACCAATTTTGTGGGTTCAGTGATAATACAAAGGTTTTCTTTTCATATTGTCAAGGCCTCTTTCCTTAGTTGTTCTAGGAGGTCTCCCACACTGCCAGTTAGCATAGTTTTGAGCACCTAAGGGAGTGTCTGGAAATCTGAGTCTCCGTTTTAATTTCACACTCAGTCAAGTTCAACTGCAGTTAATGGAGGACTCTCTCATGGAAACATCAAACAGTGGTTACTTTCTGTGATTAGCAAGCCTAACTGCTCTAACACAGTCTCTCTATCCTCAGTCTCTACAAATGATTCGTCAGCCCTTCCCCACAATAAAGATTACATGAGAGAAACCTTTCCTGGCTTGCTGTGTATTTTATGCTAGATAATCATGATAGCACCTTGGCGCTCTGTCTAAGACATCAAAGAACAGTAAGTATCCAATCTACAGGCTGTAACGAATACCTACCCTCAGGAGAGCATTTGTATCATTCACAGGGTGGTCTGACTAGACAACCAACTTCTGTAGCTGTAAAAGACTGAAGTGCCTGTGCACGAATTTTTGTCCTGTCACGCTCAAATACTGGCAATTTGTACCCACTGGACCTCAGTCTTCTCCTACACTGGTTTTACATGGAGTGCTCTATCAGATTGTATCTGATAATTCCTAGGATTAGCTAATGAGGAGAAAATCAGTTCCTCTGGAATTAGCCATGAAGTAAAAAGTACTAATTTCCTCTATTTCTTTGAGACTTCATCCCCCGGAGTTGGTTTCTCTTAAATGCTGAACAGTCACTGCTGCAACTTGCTTGAATATATGCTACAAAATTTTAATAATTCGTAAGTATCTAGTCCCAGGTATCTTTAACTGACCACCATCAAATTTGTTTTTCAGACTAACCTTCTAGTGAACACTTTGAACATCTGCCTCATCCTCACTTGTGAAATGGGAAGACAAAAGTTGCATTTCAGGAGGATAATAAACATAAACTTATTATTGTTTCTGAAGAACTCAGAAATTTAGTTATGGCGGTCATAGGAAAGGTTAGAAGAAATTAGTAATTCCCTTGAAAGTGAGGTTTGAACAGCATGTAGCAAATAACACTGTCATTACATGACAAACAATGAAGAGGAAAAACCCCTAACAGTACCTTATTAAATTGGATATTAGGAATCTTTTTTTACCAAAAAGGCTGTTAAGTATTGGAATGGGCTGCCCAGGGAGGTGATGGACTTGGCAGGGCTGGGTTAGTGGTGGGACTTGATGATCTTAAAAGTCTTTTTCAACCTAAACAATTCTGATACGAAATTAATAGGCTCAGCTCTGTGCACAGGGGAAACAAATTTGCGTGCTGATGTGTGCAATAATACTGCATGAGCACCTAATTAAAGGCTGAAATATAGTACTGTTGGCATTTACATGGAAATGAGGACCTAAAACTCTAGAATTTCCTTAGTTCAGAGTAATTCACTTAACACTCCAAGTAATCTGTGCACACGAGAAATAGAATGCTTACGTTCTTCTTGTTATCACATATTATAGGTCTTCAGTGTCACTGTAGTGTTCTTTTCTCTATTTAGAAAAGGCTACTGGCTTGTAAGAATACAACCCATAGTATTTGAATACAGCTTTCTTTGATGTTTTGTTGTTGGTTTTGTCTCTAGGTGAATACAACTATTAACATCATTTTACTGCTGGGCAAGTGGTGTACACACCATTTCAATATCTCTGCCCATCCTCGTAATATTTGAGCTTACTCACTTAGTTCAACAATAGGAGAACAATCCAGCAAGAGTCATGTCAAGGGCTGCTAAGAAAACCTCACCCAAATCTTAATCACTGCTCCTGCTGAGGGGAAGGCCAGACCCCAGCCTCAACAATCTGTTTTATGCCATCACCCTGCTGACCAGCTGGTACTCCTAAAACTCCAAATCACACACAACACACAAGCTGGGAAAAGAAATTAAGAAAAATGGAGAAAACTACAAATAAAACAGAAGACAATCTGAAAACGGCAAACATATACCAGGTGTGCCTACAGGGGTGAGAAATGCAAGCCCAGAGGATAACTGTGGGGCTTAATGCAGTCTTCTAACAAATTAATGGGTTTGGATTTTACAGTGCTTCATGTCTCCATACTACAGCTTAGCAGCACTACAACAGGCTTTTTTAATCACACAAGATACTCTCCCAAGTATAATTCATTCCTTTCCAGCTATTAAGAGCTGCACATCTGGCTTTCCCCTGTGGTTCTGTGACAAAATCTGATTATGCTACAGAATCTTAAGCACTCCTCACTGAAAAAATAATGAACTAATGTTTCTTTGGACAGAGACACACGAGCTGAAAAAGGAAAAGAATTCCTGTCATTCTAAGCACCGCTTCCATCATTTTACCAAATTAAAGTTCTTGTATTTTGAAAAAACTATCTGTGTCAGAAATGGATATTCACAGCTGTCCTTTTTGTATGATAATTATGTTATCTGCACTTATCAGAGATTTTGTATGTGAGAATTGCAAAATAGTTTCCATACGGATAAGATAAATCACAGTCACACTGACTGAAATGACTTACAATCACATATGAAGTCATGTCAAAACAAGGACGAGATTTTTAAAAAAAAATTCTCCAGTCCTGATAACAAGACCCTTTATTGAGGACCAGAGATCCATCTGGTCGCTATTATGCATAGGTAGTTTTTGTAACTATGTGATTTCTTTGACAAAAAGAGTTGAAATGTACTGCCTACACATCTTTTTTCCATCAAAAGTACTTTCACAAAAATTTCCAAGCCACCCCAATCCAAAATGGAGCATTTGTTCAAGTTCTGCCACAGTATACATATACAGGTATGACGAAGAATCCATCATTTGAAAGCCAAGACATTTAGTGAATAATTTTCTCCTATAATATTGTTCCAAGGGCCCCTTGGTTCTACCGAGACTAAAGAAAAATAATGGTCATTTCCATGGGGCTTTTCCTTTTTATTTCACATTTGACATCTGGCTCTCTAGCCAGTCAGGTTTCATTCCTCTCACTATTTATCAACCCCCCTTACATCTCACGTTGTAGTACTTGGGTGGTCAGACCTTTCTGAGAGGTCACATGAGTCTACCAAGACCCTTACACCACCACGCCTTGCCAATCACACCCCCAGACATAAATGCATCATGTGACTAATTCATAACTTCTAGCTCTCCTTCTCCACATGTCACACATGCTCTGCCATATGTGACGCCGACCTAGTAGCAATTGGAAAAGAAGGTATTGGATAATGCCAAATGAGGCAGGTGAGTTCTTTAGGTTGTCCTATGCCAGAGGCTGGCCATTTCTGCACTGGAGTAATGACAACATGCTCACACACCTGTGGAGAGGGCTTCTTTATAGGCCAAGAAGCACAAAACACTGTTTCTACTGGTAAGACCAGGTAAAAAGGCAAAATGAAAACTGTCATAAAGAAGACATTGATAGCACAGTAAAATCAACACTCATGACTGCATTTGTTCACTTAAGTTGAGCCAGAAATAACTATTTTATAACTATAACTTGGAAATAAATATTTTGTTATGGGTTGATGGCTACCTAGGCCAAAAAGGTTCTGCCATCAGGCCCTTAATTATTCTGTGTGATTGCCATCACCAAGAATAACTAAAAATGTGAATTTCTTTTAAAAAAAAGTTTATCATTGAAAAATTTTTAAATGTATGTTTTTATTTTACAAAGGATTTGTCAGCCCTTCTCTACAATAAAGAATACATGAGAAAAATCCATATTATTTCCTTTATACCTCAGTGGTATTGATCACCATATAGAAGTTCTCTATCAACCTGCACCTCAGGAAGTCTTCCATCATCCCCATATCACCATTGGCCACTCAGAGCTCAAATCAGTCCAGCAGTTTAATTACCTAGGTAGCCTCATCTCGGATGGTAAGACTGATGGAGAGATAGATAACAGGTTAGCAAAGGCATATAGTGCTTTTGGAAAACTCCATAAAAGAGTATGGTGTAATAAACACTTGAAGAAAAGTACCAAGATCAGTGTTTACAGAGCCATAGTGTTGTCTATTCTCTTATATGGATCTGAATCATGGATCATCTACCGCCACCACCTGCGTCTCCTAGAACGCTTCCATCAATGCTGCCTCTGCACAATCCTAAACATCCACTGGTCAGATTATGTGACCAATACATCTGTTCTAGAACAAGCAGCAGTCACAAGTATTGAGGCCATGTTGCTGAGGACACAGCTGAGCTGGGCAGGGCACGTCTCCAGGATGAAGGACCACCGCCTCCCTAAGATCTTGCTCTATAGTGAACTTGCCACTGGCTGCCACAAGAGAGGAGCCCCAAAGAGAAGATACAAGGACTCCCTGAAACAACATCTCAGCCTTGGCCATATTGATCACCATAACTGGTCTACTCTGGCCTGAATTGGGAGGCCTGGAGACACACCATCTATAACGCTGCTGATGCTTTTGAGAAAGCACGCAGGATCACTCTCAAGGAGAAAAGACAACGCAGAAAGAATCGTGTCTTGCAGAATATATCACCTAAGGAGTCTTTCTGCTGTGCCTTTTGCAATCTGACATGTCTATCTTGTATTGGTCTTTTTAGCCACCAGCGTGCTTGTAACAAATGTGGATAGAGCCTTTCTCAAATCTTTGTTCGCGAAGCCTACCCATGATGATGATGATGATGAGTTCAACTTTGGTTTTGACTTTACACCACTATATTCTACTGAAAAATTACTTCATACCAGTGCTTGTGATCTCAACAATTAAAAGCTGAAGCAACACTGAAGTACATATATCTTCCTCACAATAATTCCAAAACCTCAGGTTTTTATAATATCTAGTACGGAAGAAATATGTCCTAGATAGCAATTTAATTATTACACCAAATCTGGGTCGTGATCCTGACTCCAGTAAAAGAAATGAAAGTAAATATGCTGAAATTTTAGAATCCCGTGGGCTTGAGTTTTGAATACAGAAAAGCTGTGTTTTAAGCCCTCTGACTCTTTTGGAACCTCAAAACATGAACTGTTTCTGATGCTAATCTGCAAATTTGCTTAGAGTCAACTCCCTGTGAAAATGAAGAACAAGGTTTGGAACATGTTGTGATGAAAAAGAAAAGCATAATACCTAAAGGACCATGCAAACAGATGTAGCACTAATTTTACTTTAGCGGGAACATGTACAAGATTTGATCTTTCTACACTTAACCCTATCATACCACCACCATAACCTTTCATGCTAACTTGAATACATCTTTCAATGCAAAATTCCTTCATCCCAAAGCTGAATCAGACAATTGCACCAAATCTAGTAGTAATTTCTGGATTTTTGCTAGTATGAGTGACTGACATTGGAATAAATCAGTAGAAAATCTTTTTCCACCTTTAAAGAAAGCTTCTAACATCTGAAATAAGAAATTACAGGTGGGGGAAGCCTTCAAGTAATTTAAATACACAATGGGAAGTAGTCAGAGGAAGGTTATCAAGACTAGTGTACTGTACACTAACCACAAGCAAAGCTGTCTTAAATGAAGTACTTAAATAATCGGTAATTTTTCTAACTGTTTCTTTTACTTAATGGTCTTTGATAAAGCCCACAGGAACAGCTTGCTTTGGAACTGGCTACAAATAAGAACTGATCCTAAGGTCAAATTTAAGAGTCAGGTCTTGGGAGAACTAAAAGACAATAAGCCAAGTTTCTTAGAGAGAGAATGCAAACTTTTAAAGCAATTATGCCTCCTGCAGTTTGAGAGGATTCCTTTAAACATATCTTAGGGGGAGAGATTGTAGTAGGAGGGCAAGGGTTTATTTCTGTTGTTTTTTGGTCCAGTAAAACTGCAACAACATGCTTTAATGGCTAATGGCATGATAAAGGCTTTGATCTGGTTACAGGACAAAGGATTCAGACTGGATGTTAAACTTGATACAGAATACAGCCTGCATAAACACAAAGTTACTGTATGCAGTCTGTGAACAAGCACTAGTTTTCTAAGCTTACATAGATGCTACAACATTCTGTGGACTGTCTTTGAGGATGCAATTATTCTAACATATTCAACAGCCACAGTAAGTTCTTTGGATATTCTAGTGTAACTAGGAGCATATTCTTGGTGGACTAAATTTAAGGCTCCGAATTTCACATCCACTTCACTGAAATATGGTATTTGAATATTTTAAGATACCATTTCTCCAATGTAGTCACCAAATACAATCTCATCCTTACTACTCAACTGCAATTCAATTTCAGTCAAAGATATAGTCACTGCTATATATTTTTATACGTCGATATCTCCCCAACTATAATTTAGTACTGACGAACCTTAAAAAATTGTTTCTTTCTCTTAATGACAAGCCTTTTCCCCCTTTTCTCTATCTTATTACCCTTGACACCACAAAAAAATCTCTTATCTGATGTTACAAGTATATTAAAAGCACAAACATAGATCACTATATCCAAACATTATAACAGTCTGACTGAGAAATTATGATTACAAATGGATCTTGGTTTCCTACTATGACTCACAATTAATCCTAATATTGCTGGATCAGTTCAACAGTGTTTCAATAGATATGTCAGAATAAAAAAAAAAGCTATTTGCAAAATTTATACAAATCTTAGTAAATACTCATTATCATAAAGGGAGTCAGTAAGAACACAAATGTTGATTTTAGACTATTAGAAAGCCATTAATGTACTCACAACTCAATAAAAATTCTGAACATGTAATAATATTAAAGGATACAGAAGACTCCAGTTTACCTTTAACGTGGCTTGCTAATTTCTTTGAAATGAGATACACTTTAAAAACAGTTTTCACATAAAAAATAGATTAATCTCAAGTCTGTAATTTTTATTGCTTTTCAAAACGATCTCAAAGGCAATGAATCATCTGACCAAAATGGTTCTGGCAACAAATACAATTCTAAGGGGCTGAAGTTGAACATTCCAGAACCTGGTATGTGTAAAATCAAACCTCCTACTGACCTTTGGTGATGGGGAAAGCTATATCATAGGCTCCATGTGCCTTTTACATGCTGTCTCATTCAAGTATTCACGTAGAAAGACTACTATGATTACAGCTTCAATAGATGAGGAACAGATAGAAATAACATTCATCCAAGACAAAAATATCTGATGCCTCTGACTGTGTGTTTGCTTGCAGAAAAAGGAGAGAGAGGGAAGAAATTGAGAGAGAAATACTGCTGGTGTGCGCTTTTTGTTGATCTAAAGAGTACTAATAAAAAGAAAAGGGATGACTAAACATTACAAGCAGAGATAAAATGTACACACAGACTGAATATCCTTCGCCTACCTTTGTATTAAACTCTACTGGAGAGGTATAAAAGTCAAACCTATAATGACTTTTGTAAATTGGAAGTAGATGGCCTCCAAAACAACATAAAAATTGAGAAAAGTTGTGGCTGCTACATTTTTTCCCTGAAAGCCAATTAAAACTTAGTGAACTTATAACCTAGTACATTAAATAATACAGCATTATTAAAAAAACAAATGCCTTTTGATTCTTTCCAAAGAGTCTGCTTGTTAGAGCTGTGATTAAAAGGAAAAAAATATTTTAAAAGGAGCTCCTAAATATTACAGGGAGTGTCAAGTAGTTAAAATTACCATGGCTACACACTTCCAGTTTGCCCCTATGCCAATAGAGAGCAGAACCCACCCCCTCATCCTACAGCGCAGCATCAGCAGGTTAAGTATGAGAAATAATACACAAAAATGGCAGAACTATTTTAGCACTTGGAGTTTTACTTCTGGAGGCAGAAGCGGGAGAACACTTCTGTTTAACTTTCTCTTATTCTCCAGAAAATGACTTAAAGTTGAATCATCCCAGCCATTACTATTTCCATTTACTACATGCACTGCACAGGATTAACATAATTATGTGATTTAAGGTGATTAAACAGTGACATTCAGCCAAATAACACTGTCTGTTGAGGAAATTAAAAGTAAACAAACTAAAGTTCAGATATTTTCACCTGAAATGGACTTCAGTGAGCATTTGTTTGAAAAGGAGCTATGTAATAAGAGCTGTTTCAGCTGAGCTTTGATCACTGTAGTTGAAATTCAGCCCTGCCAGAGGGATGGGCAGAAAGACAACATGCCCATTAAATTAAAGACCTCAGGATAAAACTGCTTGGTGAAAGTCTTATGCTGGCTCTTGGGTTTCCTGCCTTAAATCACCTCTATGTATTTTAGCCCTCTAACCAGTGCAGAGAAATGTCTCGGATCAATGCATTACCTTCTATTCCAGCTTTCTTGTCTTCAAATGATTGTTGGCTAAATTAAAATGTTCATAGAATTATAGAAGATAAGGCTGGAAACAAAGCTGAGAGGTCATCCTGCCCCTACCCATGACCTAAGGTGGCTGACCTGCATCTCAAGCGTTTGTTATGTAAATTTGCTAATTATGTTCCTAAGGACCAGCATTGATTAAAGTTCCCCAACCACTTCATGTGATCCAATTCAGTGTTTATCTAAACCCAGCAAGAAAAATCTATTCTACCCATAAGAAATAATCCATTCCAAATTTCTGATTCTAAACTGAGAAATGTTGGGTTTTGAGGTAGAAGAAAAATTCAAGTCAATTCAAGCCTCCAAATAAACACCACCAACACGGCATGCAGATAATGTGTAGATCACAAAAATCTGCATCTAAGGAACATCAGATTAAAAATTTTTGTTCTTTTTCCAGGAAAAAATGAGACTTTTGAAGGTTCTTTTTAAAAACATCCATAGGTGGCACTGAGCTCTACTCTTCAAAAGGAAACATCTCTTTTATTATGTTAACTTTATAGTGACCTTCATGAAATAATTGAAGAAAACATAAGAAAAAAAGATTAATTAAGAAGGATTTAACACCATCTTTTATGACCTCTGTATACAACCAGCAGGGAACAGAAGTAACACATTAAATAAAACAGATTAAGACATGCAAAACCACTATCTACTTGTATGCCTTGCACTACAATCCGTTCTTTCTGAGAATCATAGAATGATTTGGGTTGGAAAGGACCTTGAAGATCATCTAGTTCCAAACCTCCTGCTGTGGACAAGGACACCTTTCACTAGACCAGGTTGCTCAAAGCTCCATCCAGCCTGGCCTTGAACACTTCCAGTGATGGGGCATCCACAACTTCACTGGACAACCTGTTTCAGTGCCTCACCACCCTCACAGTAAAGAACTTTTTCTGCATATCTAACATAAACCTACCCTTCTTCAGTTTGAATCCATTCCCCCTTGTTATGTCACTACATGCTCTTCCGAAAATTCGCTCCCCATCTTTCTTGTAGGCTCCCTTCAGGTAGTGGGAGGTCACAATTAGGTCACCCAGAAGCCTTCTCTTTTCCAGGCTGAACGTGCCCAATTCTCTCAGCCTTTCCTCATAGGAGAGGTGCTCCATCCCTCTGATCATCTTGGTGGTGCTCCTCTGGACTCAATCCAACAGGTCAGTGTCTTTCCTGTGCTGAGCATCCCAGAGCTGGATGCAGAGCACTCCAGGTGGGGTCTCACCAGAGCAGATTAGAGGGGTAGAATCCCCTCCCTCACCCTGCTGGCCATGCTGCAGGTGGCCAAGCTGTTGGCTTTCTGGGCTGCAAGCACACATTGCTGGCTCATGTCCAGCCTCTCACTCACCAGCACCCCCAAGTCCTTCTCAGCAGGACTGCTCTCGATCAGTTCATCCCCCAGCCTGTACTGATACTGGAAGTTGTCCCAGCCTAGGTGTAGCACCTTGCACTTGGTCTTATTAAACCTCATGAGATTCCCATTGGCCCACTTCTTGAGCTTGTCCAGGTCCCTCCGGCTGGAATCCCATTCTAGAGTTGTGACAACTGCACCACTCAGTTTGGTGCCAACCACTCAGCCTGGTGTCACAAAAGGGGCGTCAAAAAGAGGGAGAAAGTGCAACTGAGACAACAAAAGGTATGCTCCTAAGAATGGAAAAGCACCAAATAGCACACCACATTTTCATAAAGCATTACCAGAAAATGATTTTACATAGAAAATGTTCTTTTTTTTTTTTTTTGTCGGTATGTTTCTCTTAAATAGAAACTTCCCCACTTGTTTCTCAAATTGCCCCTTCTTGGACTTCATGATACAAAGATCCCTTTGTAAAGTAGCTTTCCAAGAGAGGTAGAAGGTGTATTTTATATTAATTTATATTTCTTCTTTGGAAATTCCAATCTTTCATTACCATTACTCATATGTTCTACAGTTTCTGCTTCTGTAATTTTATGAAAGATTCCTCTCCTCACACCTCCATGCCATTTTTTGATCTAAAATTTGTTTCCTCATTCTCTTTTTTTTCCTGAATCTCTAATCTCTACTTCCTGTTCAGGAACCAGATTTTCCACCACTTTGAAACTCCAGCATATGTAAAAACTGTCCTTAATAATTAATGCACATCTTCCACATTTCCTTCCAAGTCCTTGAAGGAAGTTTCCAATACAGAGATTTCAATTCTGACATGATTTCTTTCATTTCTGTTCCAGGAGAAGATATTTTCTTCCCCCTTCTCCATTTTGTTTTGCCTGCAAGTGAAGCACCCTTTCTACCTGAGATCAGAGACTTTCCTTTAAGCTATGCTTTGTTGAATTTTCTTTCTGGCAGCCTATAAAGAAGTCTTTGATATATGCATCTTTTCTGTTTTCTAACATCAGAAAAAAGGCTGGGTAATGTTTAGAGGTCATCTTTTGCTAAAGTAACTAGAACATACTTGTGGCTACCTGGAAGATCAGGAACATAAAGCTTCTTCATTAGTATCCAGAAGTATGATACCATAATAACCTACTCCAAAAAATGCAGGCAGGATGAGGAAAAAAACAGCAACAAGCAGAACAACCAAATAATTGGTTGCTAACTGAAAATCAGTAGCTCATTTCTCATTTACTGCAAAGAGCCCAATGACTTGAATAGCTATTAGCTTAAGAGGCCAGCTGTGGATATTACCATGGCCTGGGAGCCATCGAGATGTGCACCACGATCCCAGACTCACTAAAAGAGATATTGCAAATGGAAGCTCTCAGAAGATTCTGATTGCAGAGGAAGAGAATGTTATCACATAAACCAAAGGAAAACAGAAAACTCAAAGATGTGCCTGTATTTGTTTGAAAAGAAAGTCAGTCATAGATGCCTTATAGAAACAGGAATTATGAACATAATCTTGATTATGAACATAATCATTCCTCTTGCCTTAATTTTCCATCTGATTAAAATTTCCCACCAAAGGTCCTCAGACTTATAGGGCTTTGATTCTGGCAATGCATTGCAAGTCTGGCAGGTAGCAGTACTGCAGAATTCTTTTCTTTTTATCCCCCAGCCCTTTGGTCTCTTCTTCATACATTTATGATCTTACAGTGTTTTTTCTCCTCTAGTCACGGATCATATGTAAACAACTAGAATTATTTTTGGAGTACAGCAGCATAACACACTCTATTTCTGTTTCTATCAAGAGATCACATTCTTGCAGATTCTTACTTTTTTTCAGTTATTAGGTTTGGGCAAACATTTGTCTGTCAAAAGGATACATTTATTAGGTATTTTATTTTATGCTTCCGATAAACTGTCATGATCCCTAAACATGGCCAAATAAAACTAATACAAATATTAAAATGTTTTTTTAAAATTAGATTACATTCCTACGGTTGACACACTTTGCTGACTTTTCAAAAACATTTACCCAGCGATAATATACTCAGTACTATGTATATTGCAAACCCATCTCCAAAATCTCAAAGACAAGTTTACCAAAGCACTTACAAACATAGAAGACATGCTAAATTGGTTTTCTGAATCTTAAAAGGTTGAAGTATGCCCTTAATGATTTGTCAACTCCAAGCCTATGTCAATAAAAGGGTACCACATCTGCAGCACTTACATCTTTTTTTTCCTGTGAAACTTAGTAGAACTGATTCTTGATCTAAGCTTTGAAACACTTATTCACCGATATTTTTAATTGCAGCTAGTAACTTGTAACATGTTTGTTTTCTCTGAATGTTCATTTTTAATGTTACTGTCACCATTTTAAATGCCCAGTTCACATACATCCTATGTTAGACTTACTAGAACCAAATCTAAAAATGCCTTTATGCATGTGTCCATGCTTGATTGATTTCAACTTTCACCCATATATTCTCTGCTATATATGTCTTTTAAACACAGTTTTATTACTGAATCAGCAAATGGACATTTTAAAACAAAAAAAAATCTACAGAAGATCTGAGTTAAATGAAATTTCTGAATGTGTTTGCCCCCCCGAAATAGCCCTCCTGTAAAATTTTGTAACTTGGAGACATCATTCTCTTTGGAGTGACTTTTATAAAGAAAGCATTCTGAAATAAAAAAAAAAAACAACACCAAAACATCCTGGCAAATATCTGTGTATTTTGCTACTTACCACTCAGTTGGTAAGTCTGATTGTTTTGACAGCTTTTTAACCTGAGCTGCTGATTCTAAGACTCCTGTCCTTCCTGTCCCAAATTCTGCCACAGAGCCTAACATTATTGAATGTCAAAACCTTACTCGAAGCCCATCTACTTAGTAACAGTTTTTGCCTTAAAGAATATAATAACCATAAGACATTCTACATCATTAACACACTAATGTATATACACATTAACTGTGTTTTTCATACACTGGAAAAGCATGAAAAAAGATATGCTAGAAATACTGTGAATTAATTCTATCAATATTTGCCTCCTTATTTGTTACAGATATATAATGTGCGAGTATTTTATGGAATCTCTAAACTGTCCATTGTATTTTTGCATTTTGCATTCCCTCTTTTTCAGGCAAATCTGTTCATTCTAGTTGGCAACTTACTTTATTTCTTTGCACCAATTTGCCACCACAGTCATGTAGTCAAAAGGGTAAGAAAAAGGCCTACCCATTGTTCCTTCAGATGCCCACGTTGCTTGTGGTGCTCCCTCTAAACTAAAAATTATTGAGGGACGTGTATGATGAGAAAGAGAGCACACAGCTGCAGATAAACTCTGATCTTTTGGAGGTACCTCTCCTCACAGCATCTACAGAAGCATCTTCATGCTTAGCATCCATTTGTGACTGGCTTTAACATCCTCACGTTATGGTGCTCTCAATTTTTATAACTTTATTTTTTAGCCATATGAATTATTTCCTTAAAAGCTACAGATTTGAAAGCTTTCACTCTTTCTGTGAACATTCCTCATTAGAGAGAAGTGCAGATTTTACTGTGTCCTACGCAAGCTAATGAAGACACTGTTAATAATAGCAAGTGATGCCTAGCACAAACTACAAAAATAGCATATTTTAAACTGCTGCAGACTGTCTACAACCACGTAACAGTCCTTGGCAATCTATCCCTCTTTATCACAGTACCTGCACAACATGCTGAACTGTAAGGTATGCACTGCAGCCCCAGCAATACACAGGGTCAGGAAAGAGCCAAGTGCTTTCTTGAATGGGAAAAGACTGAAGCATAGGAATGTTTTACTGCAGTACAGCCTGTTATCTCATTCTTTTGATCTAGATCACCTCAGTCTACAATTACATTCGTGTACTTCTCTGAACTAGCTCTCATCATGGACCAGCAAACATAAAGCAGTTCAGAGGAAGTCCTAGCATCAACAGGGTGACACTGGAAGTCCACTAGAAACTTCCTGAGCACTTCAGACAGCATACCAGCTACAGTTAGTTGCTGCCTAAAAGAGCTTCTGCCCAGTTTATATCTGTGCTGAACAATAGAAATGTGCCTGGTTTTAAAAGAGCCAGTTGGCAGCTGGCTACTCATCCTTTCTAGCCTGGGAATGTAAAGCAGACCCTAATTCTTGCTCATTTGTGTGCACAGGGGGAAAGTTATTGAAGGGTTCAGTTCTGCATGCTGCAGAAAATCTAGTGGAGACACTTGGGATCTCTTTAAAGATCCAAGATATTTGGCTGCTTTTGAATGAGTATCTGAATTCATACATTCTGATTTGCCTCCTTCATCTTTTCCCATCCTGTCACCTGTGCCCATATAACGAGCTATAAAAGGCTCATAGGACATACGTTACCCTTTTTATCCTGTTTATAGCACCTTTGGTTAGAATTATATGTCTTGAGCACACCTAGCAGGAAATGTTTCCCAGCAGTCCAACCAAACAGAACAACCCAAAGAACATCTTGCACCCAGCCAGAAGCCCACATAAACTTTTGTGACAAAATGACTTTTTTTTTCCTGGAAACCTAAAGAAAATTCCTGATTTGCTGCTTACATATACGATTTGTCAGGAGGAACTTCCCACTAAAAGTTTCAGTTCATGTTCTATATATTCTATACATTGGCCAAGTGTGATTAAAAGCTTTCAGCTGCAGTTTCCATGCACAAAAGACATTCCATTTACTGAAGTACCGAGATTCTATTTCTTCCATAAAGCAAAAGTTCCGAACATTTCCAGTGGACCAAACATAAATAAGATGCTCCCTTGAAGGAGCACTGGTAACCACAAAAGTCATAAAAAGCAATTTGCCTTATCATTTGCTTGCTGCAGCCATTTACTGGTGCATTCCATTACTTGTTCATACCTATTCAAAGGGCAGGACCAGATCTATGTATCTCATTGGGTTCTTACGGAAATTATCAGTATTCTTGATTTTAATAATTTTATCTCTCATTTTTACCATAAAAAATTTCAGTCAAGAGTCTGCTTGCTTGTCACCATGCTACAAGCTTCTGGCAGCACGTACTCAGTTTAATGACAGTCTTGGTTCTATTCCAGCAGATTATTTAAAAGAAAAGTGTCCTGATGAAAAAATCAGCTGTGTTTAAATAGCTACGTAGCTCAACCAGACAATTTGAGGGCTTTGGCTGTTTTTTCCTCTTACAGACCCTTATCAGGTCAATATACACATACACACGGACAGTATTCAATGGAGGGCTTAGCAATGTGTTTGTGCTTAAGTTTCATGATCTGCTGAACACATTACAGTAGGTGCATTACAGAGAATGCATTATTTTGTTGCTCTGTGCTTCCATAGCCAGGCTTATTCAAGAGACTACGGAGCTTAGCTTAACACTAGTCACCTAAGGTATGTCTTGATTATGTATTTTAAATACGAGTACTTAGAACTTAAACAAGGATATGTATATACTTTAATACTTGTCAGCAACTTACTGCAAAAGCAGTAAGGTGGCTGATAAACTGCCAATTATCCTTCTTCCATGTGCTACATAGTTTTGGAGATCCTAACAACAGTGCTGGAGAAAGGACATCAAATGATGCTCAGAAATGTGATACACATTTTCATTTCACACTCCATCAGTTTTTACAACTAGAGCTCCATGAAATGTATGAGAATACTTGGCTAACAGTCATATCTACTGAGGTGTAAAATAAGGATCAGATCTCTTTTTAAAAGAGTTTCATTTTCTTTACATGACTAAATCAGATGTTGACCTTTTTACAAAATATATTGTAAATATTCCATACCTCTACCCATCAATTAATTTTGAATCTCTGAATTGTGTTTTGACCTGTTTTAATAGACATGTAATCAATACACATTTTTTAAAAAACAGTTAGGTAAAGAAAAGAAAACTGATTCATCCTTCCTCTAAATTGAAATACATTGAGTTACTGATGTTAAATCTTTTCAGTTCTAGTAAGTTCTTTTCCCATCTTGCACCTTGAAAGAAGAAACAAGTGTATTATCACCTTTATAGTCAGCAAAGCTATGGACATCAGTAAAAACATATTTTGAATTCAAATTTCAATCTGTCATAAAAGATTAAAGCTTCATGCATATATAAATGGGAACTATAAAATGATAACAGATAGATAGCATGGAATCATTTTGCTTGAACAGCTGTTGATTTACCAGTGTAGCAAAGCAGAAAATGTCTTTTTCTCACCTCTCTTAAACCAGAAACTTCTCCTTTTGCTAATGGTCTGGTGATGGATGCAGTGTGAACTCTGGCATCTGACACTGGTTGCCCCTTCATAAAATGTTTTCCAGCTTCATAAATATTCACTTCTACCATCTTACCCATCAACAGAGGATCCTTTGGCACAAGGACCTTTCAAATAAAGATAAAGACATAATTACTAAATACCACAAGGAACATCAGAGTCTCCAGTTTCCACTCAGAAAACAGATGATGAACATCAGAGAAAATCCTAAAACTTTAAAATATTAGTCATCAGCATACACTATAGACCCTGCCACATTTGACCAATAAGATCTCCAGCTTGCATTCTTCAAGAGCTTTGCAGTGTTAGCTCAGCACTTTCCAACTCCAACTGTGAGTCCTGTTTTTTGATTGATGAGAAAGTTGGGCCTCAACTGCAGCTTTTGAATCCAGACCCAAACAGTTCCCAAGGGTACTCATAGTACACAGTTCTAATAGCCCGTAAAGCTTCCTGTTTTCATGTCCATGCCATAACACTTCTTTAAAAAATGTTTTTGAGTCTGTAAATGCTTCTGGACAGAAATTATGCCCTTGTTTCTCTTTGCACAAGCCCTTGTTTCTCTTTGCACAAGCCTTTATTTTGACTGTGCAGAACCTTTGCAGCTGAGATGCATGACTGACAATGAATGCCTGTAAAAATGGACGAGTGCGTTTCTTGGGTCAGCAACTAATGCCATCCTTTTCTGAATTTGCACAATCATGATATCAGAAAGTCCCATTTCATAAAAAAAGCAGCACATAACAGATATTCCTAGCTCATGTGTCTTACAAAAGAAAGAGCCCAACATACTTGAGCGATATTTTTTGCTGGAAGAATAAAGGGAGTAAAAAAGGTTTTAAAAAGGCTCTAAAATAGACAAGCAGTTAAAAAAGAAAAGTGGAGTAATTCCTTGGTGAAATTATTTTTTATTTCTTGGTGAAATATTTTACAGTGTTTACAGTGAAAAATTGAATCATGGGAATTTATTTAATCACATGTACTTGAAGTTCATCCACACACAGAATCTCAGAGTGGGTCAGGTTGGAAGGGACCACAGTGGGTCATCTGATCCAACTTCCCTGCTCAAGCAGGGTCATCCTAGAGCACACTGCACAGGACATTTCTGGAATATCTCCAGTGAGGGAGACTCCACAACCTCTTTGGCAATCTGTTCCAGTGCACAGCCACCCACACAGTAAAAAAGTTCTTCCTTGTGTTCAGGTGGAACTTCCTGTGCATCAGTTTCTACCCGTTGCCTCTTGTCCTATTGCTTGGCACTGTTGAGAAGAGCCTAGTTCTGCCTTCTTGGCACCCTCCCTTCAGATACTCATATACACTGATGAGGTGTCCTCTCAGTTGTCTCTTCTCGAGGCTGAACAGGTCCAACTCCCTCAGCCTTTCCTCATGAGATGCTCCAGTCCCTTAATCATCTTTGTCATTGTCCACTGTACCCGATCCAGGAGCTCCCTTTCTCACTTGTACTGCGGAGACCAGAACTGGACACAGCACTCCAGATGTGGCCTCTCTAGAGCTGAGGAGAGCTTTTCAAAGATCACATTAATATATCTTGATTCTTTGATGCTGAAACTGAAGTTCCTTAAAATTACTTGATTTTTAGACTACCTGTGCAGACGATTTTCAGAGAAAAATTCTGTGCCAACCACATCTGGAGAGCATTTTGTTGCCAGACAATGCCTCTCCATTTTCACCTGTCACAATTGTTGATTGTTCTACTTGGAGGAAATCACCACCAGTAGTTTCCCAAGCATCTTTTTCCCTAAAGGCTCAAGGTGTTCATGACTGTAAGTGTTTCCAGATCGTAGGATTCTGCTGAACTTCCTAAGCATCTTACAAGAAAAGCAGACATCTTTGCCTTTCAGAGATGGGCAAGCTCAGACTAAGCAAACACAAAGCCAGAGTCCTAATGCTGGGACAGTGTTACAATACAACTAGATCAGAGTTCTTCCCATGTAATTCATCATGGGAAAATTTAAATCAAAAGAAAATTAGGCAGCTAAGTATATCACTGGGTTTGTGACCGCTGTAAATCTTTGTGTCTCCATATGCAAAAGGACAGTAACTAAGTTTAAATGTGACATCAGAAAAAGAAAGACGTTAGGTGAAAATATCTGGGAGGTTCTGTAAACAACCAAGCAGTCAGGCCTGACATACACTCAGACATTTTTTTTATATCATTATTTGTTAGGGGAAAAATCCTCAACCATATTTCTAACAAACAAAGTTACACCAACAGAAATCCTCATCTTGACTGTTGATCTGGCAAAGTACCCTTAGTCAGTTTAGACTATTCTGTTCAATATAAACTATATTACCAAAGCCTCCACAAACGTAAGGTGCAGCTCTAACAGGAAGTCTGTCAGTGTAGGTCTATCGATGTGGTTTTAATAGCAAAATCTTTTAATATAGATGGGGTTAGTGAAGAGAGAACAGGTTTGATAACTATTTGAGTTAAAAGAACATTACATCAGGACTCTGAGCTTCACCTTCCAAGAATATATAAAATGATACTTAGTGACTCTAGAGTGGTTTTCAATTTCGTATAATTCAATTTACTGCTATTAATCTTAGTCACTAGCACCAAGTCTTGTACTTACCTGGGTGAGCAGTAGGATATTATCCTTGTGAAACACACCCTACATAGGATTTTAGGGAAAAGACTTACATTTTAATAATGAAAAGTATTTCTTGCATAATTGAATTCGAAATTACTCCCCATGTATGTTACTATGTGCATTTTGTGTATTTTTTACCAGTCCCAATGAGGAGTTGTATTAGGTGCTGTACAAACACATCATAAAACATCAACACTTTTTTTTCCTGTACATATTGCTTTTCATTTAATTAATTAGGCTTTCATAAAACAAGCACTGAACACTGAAAAGCCCCAAGCAATTTCTTTTTAATCTCTATATGGAAGACCGTGTTTCTCAAATCTGAGTGATAAGCTACAAAAGCAAGGAACAGTGATACATAAGAACTTAGACAAGAAGTTAAATATGTAAAAAACAAAAAGGAGATTTATCAAAAAAAGAGAAAGTGAGGAAAAAATAATTATTGAACCAGATATCTAACAGAAACAGATATTTCATGAATAGTAATGTTCCTTACTACTAAGCAAAAATAAATAAATGCTGTAACACAACCCAAAACCAGAAGAAACCACTATTGGTGACTATGTAAGCACAATCATCACCTATAGCCTCTCCAGGTTCAGACAATTGAATACCTAAAGGTAGCAAAAGCAAACTGTAGATAGTTCAGTGCAAGGAAACGGACAACAACCCAAAGGTAAAATGAGAATAAAATCATAATGATTCAGAAAAGTAAATTTTCTTGGGTCTTAGCAAGTCATCTGCTTCCGAGCAAAAGTAATAATTTTGTGAAATAGATGTACTTTCTTCCTAGCTCAAAGGTAATCTTTTTGTGTGGAAAGAATTTCCTTATAGAAAGTACATAGAAGGAAATGACAGAAAACAGAAGGAAGGGATGCCATTCAGGAGGGCCTAAACAAGCTTGAGTAGTGGACCCACGAGAACCTAATGAGGTTCAACAAGTTCAAGTGCAAGGTGCACTTGCACCAGGGTTGGCAATCCCAGACAGGAGTACAGACTGGGAGAAGAACTTATTGAGAGCAGCCCTGCCGAGAAGGACTTGGGGTTCTGGTGGATGAGAGGCTGAACACGAGGAATGCATGCAATGTGTGCTTGCATCCCAGAAAGCCAATTGTATCCTGGGCTGCATCAAGAGGAGTGTGATCTCACAAAGTTCCATGCTTCGTTAAGGTCAAGGTTGGCAATTCTGCCCCTCTACTCTGGTGAGACCCTGCTGGAGTCTTGGGTCCTCAGGATAAGAAAGACGTGGACACAAGACAGAGCAGTTTCAGGGGAGGGCCACAAAGATGGTCAAAGGGCAGGAGCACCCCTCTTATGAGAAAATGTTGAGAGAGCTGGGGTTGTTCAACTTGGAGTAAACAATGATCCAAGACCTTATAGCAGCCTCCTAGTACCAAAAGGGAACTTATAAAAAAGAGGAAGAGTGACTTTTTACACTGTCAGATAGTGATAAGATAAGGGGGAACAATTTTAAACTAAAAGAGATTTAGATTAGTTGTTAGGAAGAAAATCTATACGCAAGAGGGTAGAGAGGCACTGGAACAGGTTGCCCAGAAGAGAGAAGTTATGGACACCTCATGCCTGGAAGTATTCCAGGCCAAGTTGGATGGGATTCTGAGCAACCTGGTCTAGTGGGTGGCACCTCTGCACGTGACAGAAGGGTTCAAACTAGATGATCTTCAAGCTCCCTTCCAACCCAAACCATACTATGAATCTATGAGATAAAACATATCATGCCAAAGTGGTAATCTAAGGAATTTTCTGACCCTTCTATTGCTAGAATTATTTTTTTTTCCAATTGCATTGCCTGAAATACTTTTCAGAAAGATGTATGGAAACTATCATGACTCAACTATTCAGAAAACAATGCTTTGGGGTCACAGTAATTAACATTGCTGCAATAATTAACAGCTTCTTAAACCATGCTGTATATTCAAACAGCCACTGTGTATTTCTTAATGTAATTTCAGGTTAATTATATTTACAACACAGAAACAAAATATTTCATAAACAAGTCTTGTTAGTCACATGTTTCCTGGAAAATACTTATTTCTTTCCTTGTTTTTTTGTATCGTAACACACTGTGCTGCTGAGATTATCAGAAAGCAAAGATAAAACAAAAAGATGTTATCTGGTTTATTTAACTGTACCTGCTCATAGAAAGGATTGTGAGCAACGTAGTAATTGGAGTCAAATGATTCTTCTGTTACCAGAACTCTCTGCCTCTCACCAACCTGGAACATAGAAGATGAGAGAGATGACTCAGAAAGGAAAAATAATTAATTATGCTGAGAAGAGAACTGCAACTACAAACAAATGTTCTTAGCAGAAATAATCAAATTCTCTGAGGAAATTCTGTGTCAGCAAGAAAGTGGAACAGGAAAAGCTCTACTTTAAACTGTCTAAAACTGACAGGGTTAAAAGTCAAAATTAAGGGCTAGAACTGTGGTGCTATAATGGTTTAACATGAAAATCATGTTCAGAAATATATACTGATTTTTACTTATTAACATGATAACAAATAGAAATGGCAGATATGCACAGAGTCCATTACATCTTCATCCAACTAATGAAAAAATTGTGCAATCAATTACTCAAAAGGTATATTTTCTTTAAAGGCCACACTTGTTATTTACAATGCTAGGGCACCTCTTTATCCCTTTTTGGTGATCTCACCAAGCTGTGCTTGCAAGATCACACTGATTTCCATTACAGTGGAGCCAACACTGCATATTACAAAGACTCGAGAAGAAGAGTTTTTAACAACTCTCAGACACAGGGATATTATGTAAGGCAAAATGGTGTAAAAAGCCCTGTGTTTAAAATTCCCAACTTCCAAATGCCCCAAAAGAGTTTAAGGGAAGCACCAGTTTTACATTTAGTTAAATGAAAGATGCCAAGACAAATCATTTGCATTTAGGGGCCAAGTAGATATGAAACTAAATCTGAATTTCCCCAAAGTTCAAAATCTCTCACATAGCACCTTTTGATTTTGTCCATTACTGAGTTGTGTAATGAAAATGTATAGCTTAATTTCTACAAACCTTGAAGACATTTAACTCACATTTTTAGTCTGAGCTCATCTCTATTTTTTTCCATCTAAATGTGCCCTGGATTATTTCCAAACTATTTGACAAATGCATTCTGCAAATTACAACTGTCTAGCAAGTTAAATTTACTCACTGCTTTTATTACTATTTTGAGACTCAAAAAGGTTTCACATTTTACTCCGAAGTTTTAATATCTATGAGTAAAGTTACATTCAAGACTCTTCCCCCTCCTTGAAAGACTTCCACCACATCCTAATGGCAGCTGTTACTTAGAAGTTTTAAGGCCTCCATCATAAGGTTGATGTGAACTAGCAAGAACTTGCAGATCAGATAATAATGTTTTGATTTTTTAAGGTACAAGCAGTAAAAGTAAAAGATAAGATTAGAAGTTTCTCTAACAGTCAATGGCAGAAAATAGAACATTAAGAAATAAGAACAGCAATATCACATCTACATTACAGTATATATATACTGTATATATGCATATATATATATACACACATGATACATATATAATTCTGCACTTGCTGAACAGAAAGACTTCATAGAATAACTCTTGCCTTCTCTTCCTTGTGCACATATCTAAATATTCCCAAAGTAAACCCTGGAGAGAAAGGGAGACAGTAAGCACCCAGCTCATTTCCCCCAAGGCAGTTAGAGTTCATTCTCAGGACTGCAAGTGTGGGGTACAGCAGAAGGGGTAAAACCCCTGACTTCCAGACCCAGTAACAGAATCTGAATAGCAGAAAAGATGTATATATTTGCATACTTTTAAGAGGTGTTTAAGAATTGTTTTTATAGCACATTTAGAATTTCCATTCATGTTTCTCTAGGAAGTCAGCAATTACATATAACAACAGATTCAACATACTCAAATTTTAGTAAAAATTCGGTGTAACCAACAGTGAGGCAGTTTTTTAAAATTATTTTCAAGAAAACAGTTATTCAGTTCAAATACTCAAAGGAGTTTTGCAAAACATGTCAATAAGACACTTGAGATAACTACTCCAATAATAAGATTTTCCCTAAACTGAGAGGTTGTGTTACTTCTATAATATTTGAAACCATAGCTTTTAAAAATCACAACTCAATATCTGCTGTAGCACTAAAGTGCTAAAGTCTCAGATGTCATGCGATATTATGAAAAAGAGGAGGACAAAATAAGCAACATTCACCCTTGGGAAAACATGCTACCACTGAAAAGCACCAAGGCCAATCACCAAGTCACATCCTCACATTGCATTCATTATTTACTGATACCAAAACTTAGCAAAACTGGCTCAAAGCAATACTGGGCCTGTAACTCATTTCACAATTGTCTTGTGGTTCCCTGGGTCTCTCTTATCACCACGTTCTGCCATCATTGCCGCTATGAGTCCTGCCCGTGAGGCAGGCTGAGCTACATGTGTTATCTTCATACTCTCAGATGAAAGAAAGGCAACCATATTATTAAAAAAAAAAAAAAAAAATCAGAGGGAAGAAGAAAAGAACACCTGTGTTAGATCATTTGAGATAAATTGTGGTTTCTTCAGAGACACGTTGCCAGTTTTTCTCATCTTTGCTTCCATGAGCAAAAGAGGTCAGGTCTCCATGTCCCAGAGGGTTAGACTGAGCTTTTGGGCTCAGAATTTCTTGGGAATGGGAGGAAATCAGGAAGACTAAATTTTTAACATAGCATCAGAACTGTGGCATTTAAATTGAGCACCAGAAGTGCAGAGGAGCCAAACAGCCTATACCAATTTACAATACACACAAGACTAAGATGGCACACTGTAGGGAATGCAGGTAAACCCAGTAATTGTTCACTTGATGAAGGTACTGGATTTGTAGCCTTGGTCAAGACCAAACTCACAGAAAGATACAATATTCAGCCATTTGCAGACTCTTTTGCCATAACAACAGAAAAGGAAAATTCCATTTAATGAGTTAGGCCATTGAGTATTCATGATCTACAAGACTAATTGGTTACATGCATTTGTAAGACAGAAAATGACTATCTATCCTGCATCCAAGCATAATTAAGAAGAAATGTAAGTACGCAGAATGCAGCTTTGGTATTGAAATTTGTTCAAGAAGTGTAATATGTCATCATTTCTGCAATTATTCCCCTGGGATCTCTAAGTGCCTAAGTTTCACCTCTCTCAAAATTTAAATACGCAGAAACCAGACACGATATCTAATAACAGTCATAATTATAATAACCTTTGATGATTTTTTTCAGGCATGTACCAGCAGAAGTAGTTCAGTATCTTATTTTTATTCCTATTCTTTCATCTGCTTCCACAGGTACACACGAGTTCCAGCTCTCAGGGAACTACAATTCTGCCAAAGCATCTGGAACTTAGGAAACTCAGCCCTGACATCTCAATTTGGAAAGGTTTCCTATAGAAGCATTACTTTTTTTTCTTTATGGATGGTAGTATGAAAATTCTTATGAAAAAAAAACTTGCCTGGCAACCTCCCCCATCCCAAGGTGGACTGGTCATATAATTTACGCAAAGAGAATTTGTTTTCACCAAAAACAGTGCAACAAGCGCTGCTGGTCATATCACTTCCTACACTGAAACAGTTACCAGGAAGTTTGTAAATCTCAGAGTCAGTAATGAAATCACTTAGGAACTTCTATTTCATTTTCATTTATCCTACAGGAAATTCTGACATGATAATTCTTTAACTCAGTTTTTCCTTTACTGGAAATCATGAAAAGCAGTTTTTCCAGCTGGTTGATTTTATAAAATAATTGAACTGTAAGATATTTCCAAAATCCTTATTGGCTGCAGTCAAATTAAGTTTCTTTTTTAAACCAAAACTGACTGAATCACCTAAAACACAAGACTGGTTTTTAAACTCTGCAATAGTTTGGTTGTAAAGGACTGTCCCCTTTTTACATGCTTTGACAGAATATTGCTACATAACGTCAACAGTGGCCTGCTGTAATTTACTTAGATAATTTATACCTCTAATTTTTTTTTTACTTAATGAAAACTATGATTGCACCAGTTTTGATTTATTGCTTATTACAGCCAGAGCACATAGCACACAATCTTTCTCATTGTTTTCTTCTCATTTTTTTATCTGAATTTTGTTAGCTTTGTTTGTAAGAGCCTCTGTTTGGCTAAAAAAAAAAAAAATTAATAACCACTGTCTTTCTATATTTCTCCCATAGAAGATAACACACTGCACATGTAGCATCTCCATTGATTTAGAGACAGTTGCTAAAGCCTCCTTCAGGTTGAATTCAATTCATAGTCGAATTGATGAGCATCTCTCAATTCATGTTGAAGGAGGCTGGCTTGGATTCTGACCCCAATCATTATGGAACATACTTAGTACAAAGCTTGGAAGCCACATAAAAAGTTGCTTTCCTGTATTTGTTATTTAAATACATCATAAAGCAGGCAATAAAAAATACAGACTGTCACAATTCACGTGAGTATGTTTTAGCAGATTATTCTGATGTACAGAATATTTCTGGTAAACATGCATACTTTGACCTTTACTAAGTATAGCAAAGTTTAAGCAAAAGTAATTTAGAAAGTGTTCATTCTACATCAGTTTTGGTGTACTTCTCTCCTGATTTTTCAGTTGCAGTCTAATGATTTTAAATATATTTTAATAATTATGCAGATGATGTATTCTTCCCCATAGAGCAGGCAAGAACTGCAGGACCTACTTTTTATGAATCGAGTGAATCCTTCTGTAAAATAGAAGCCAAATTTCTTGAAAATTATAATTAAGCATTCTCTAAGTCTTTTATTTATACATTGTAGGTATTTTCTCCTCCCGACAGAGAAGTCTAAGTGTGCCACAACCTCCCTGAAAAAAGATGAAGTTCATAGAAACTTACAAAATGGTCCCATTTTGATGACACCAGAATACATCTCTTTTCAAACTCTCCTTTGTACTGCTTTGTTCAGCTATGCAGCACTGCTCCTCCAAATTTAGGGTGTATACATACATCCCTTTCTGAAGGTAGTACGGGAGAATGGACTTGTCTCAGAGTTTTTCTACAAAGTTGTTAGGGTTTTAAATGTGGAGACTGGAAAACAGTAATATTAAAATAGTTCAGCTCCTGAGCATGATAATTTTTATGCCAGGATAAAAATACTTTTCAGCATACAGCATAGACAGCTGCCACTTCACTACGGCTTATGTTACAACTGCTGTCCAATTCCAGATGGGTAGGTGCCTCCTTTTTATTCTGTTATGTTCAGTGCATAACCCTGTACAGAAATGAAGTAACACAGTGACATGAATATTTAAAATTCTGTATCTTTTACTTCATACAATAATTAATCGGATTAATCTTTATAACATGTGTCTGGCCCATTTTACACCTGAGGAAAGGAACAGAGAACCTGACCGCTACAGTGCTGCAGAGTAAGCAGCAGATTTCACCTCATGGGTTTCAGATGTTCCTGCTTCCTCCTCCCAGACCTAGACATTGCTACCTCAGTCCTACACCACCACTGATCAGCAACAAAACCAAAATTCTCAATCTCTTACATAGACTACAGAGCTATGGATGCTCTTAAAATAAATTTGTTAATTGACAGTGGATGTTACTGGTCCCCCTATACACATCAGACTGTTTTGTACTTATGTCCAATGCATTAAATTTTACCATTTCACACTTGCTATGAGTCAGTGTTTTTCCCTTACTTACACTGCTCAGTTTTTTTGCAGCCTTGGAAACAGCACTGGGTGGTCATCTTCACACACAGGAAAGCACTTAGCTCTTAACTAGTGAACTCTAGAATCCCAAGTGAAAAGCAGACAATCTTCATCAAGGTGTCTCATTTCACTGTCAACCAATACAGTTTTGTTAAACCACGAATATTAAACTGCCCATCTTTAAACAAAGCTGCCGAAATTGTACTTTAAAAGGATTGTGTGAAATGTTTGATTTATAAAATTTCTAAGCAAATGGCCTTTTTTTTGTTTTGTTTTAGGCACACTTGCTTCAAACACGCTGCTCTTTCCACAGCATCATTCAAAATTCAGAATGGACACAGGCAACAGATGCCCACAGGACAAACTCTTTCAACCATTTTCCAGGCTGGCTTGAGACTGTGCAAGCAGGAAAGAAGGATTAGATATACATTAAAAGACAGCCAGCTCTGATAGCACACAATCAGCATAACAAAAAAGTGTCTCAAGCCTTCAGCAGCAGGCAATGCAGCTCATTAAAAGCAAGTGAACCCCTTCTCTTTGGCCCCCTTATGAATTTGTTGGCATAGCTATAGGGGAGGGAAAAGGTAGGGAGAGAAGGAGGCGAGAGATAGAAGTAGACTGCTTCTGCTGTCTTGGCCCATTGCTCACGCTTCAGGGTAAATAGATCCTTTCTATTACTGTGCACCTGCATCTGACTGCTTCATTTTGATTTGGTCTCCTGCTGTGAAAATGTAGCTTCTCCCAGCACATACAAACTCTGCCATGCAGCTCAGCTGAAAATTATATTCAGAGATGTGAGCGGTGACCTAAAAATGACAACTGGTCCTCAAAATATCTGATTCCTTTTAAATTCTGTAAGTTTGCATTTTGCTTGTCTCTTCTTTTCATTGCCTAGAAAAGGGGTAATAAAAGCAGTATTTTGACAACTCTGTCATACTACCGTTCTAAATTTCATTGACTGTGTACAATATTATAAAAGGAAAATAAGTTTTCCGAAATGGGAGATATATTTCGCCCCAAAAGCAGTCTCTCTCATTTGGATCTTTCTGTTGTAAACCTGGGCTTAAGCAGTAAAAGGATGAGATGTCAGAATCTGGTTTTATTCTGGATCCAGCACAACGTTGCTAAGGCACTCTGTCTGTTTTCTTGTGGTCTCTGAAATGCTGTTTCCACACATGCAAAATCCAATTCTGATTATTACACAGAGTAGTGACCACAAAGATGGGGAAGTTGCTACAGTAATATAAAATACTCTACGCAGAACTGGTATTTGAAACTATCACATAGCACGAGCCCTCAAGCAACTGCCTTAATGTAATTCTGGCAAAAGCCTCTCCCCTTGTTTTTTCAGATGATCTTACAATCCCCATAAAACTGTTGCAAATACCTACAGAAAAAGTCCAAACGAAAAGATCAGCTCAAAATAGGAACAAGAAACATCTGAGAAGGTAAAATATGTTTAAGGTCTTCCTTTCATACCCAAAATATTTCACAAACAAAACAAAAAACTAGACAAAGAGTCTTCCCCTAAGGAAACTTGACATTTAAAATATAAATATGGGAAAGCATACTATCAATGCTGATCTTTTAGAATGGAGGATGGCATTTAGGAGAATATTTTAAAAATATTTTCACCTTCCAGTCAATTTGGCAATCAGATAGATTATGGTGTAACGAGTAAACAAATATTTAGGTTCTTAAAATTTTATTGTTTTTTTTTTCCTAACAAGCTAAGCCTGTGATGAAGTGAGGTGACCAAGCTTAAAACCATGCTTGGTCTTTGTTAGGGAAGGCCATGCTTTATACTTCTTCTGTGAAATTATTTAAAATTACTTAAGATTGGGTGTTTCTGTTGGAAGCAATGCCTTAAGATACACTGCATATTTCCAAGTGATTTAAGCACAATATGAAGTGGCAGTTGCTAAGGCAACAATATGCAATTCCTGTTTCAGTGATCTCTTTTAACAGCTGCATAAGCCTAGACAAGTATCAGTTATATGAGAATTTATAAATCATCTTGGTAAATACCCTATCAAATAACTCCTCCAGAAATTGCTTTAGGAACTTGCAATACCAAACTGTTTATTCAGACTAAAGTCTTGTCTACACTACGGAAATAAAACTGCTCACCAGTGGCTCTGTCAGAAGGGTGCTGATGTAGCACAGACTGACCTAACACTGTGTTCAGCATCCCCAGCTGTTGGAGAGAATTGCCAGTAATAACAAAAGGCCCCAACGTAAACGTCACTCCAGTAAATTGCAGGCAGAACCGCACTTTGCTTCCTCACAGACAAAATAAAGCAGGAAAAAGTTAGGAATAAATGGAAATACTGGATTGAAGAACACAGGTGACAAAATGAACACAGCACTAATACACAGCACTAACAGTCAGTACTGTCTTCCCTGACATGATACTGGAATCCCCACAGTAAGACTGGGTGCTCCTAGAATACATCTATAGCCTGATATTTTTTTAATTAAATACACCAAAAAGACTGCTCCAAAAAGCTGAGCTTCTCTCCAAAATATCACTACAATTTTTCTCACCCTACAAGCGAGGCCAATCTTCTCTGTTCATCTCATCTGAGAACAAAGGGAGAGCAGATGGGATAAAACAGAAAAAACAAAGGTCCAAAATGACCCTGGTATGCAAAGCCAAACCCAACTCTCCCCCTAAATTCACTAAAAGCTTTGTTAATATGTTTAACAACACACAAAATACGTAACATAACATTTGTTGCAAGGTAATTAACTTAGAACACAAAATGGTGGCACTAACAGAGAGAGTTCAAAAAAAAGGTATAAATATGTATCAGCTTTCTTTTCAAAAGAATAATAAAACTCCTTTTGCATACACGAATCACAGGCTACTAAAAAAAGCAACTGAATATCGTCAGAAGCTGATAATGTTAATGAGGATAGGATAATGATATTATTTTATTTTGAAGGTAGACACTACATGATCAAAAATTGCACACTTCAGGGGGTTACTTCAATCTAAGGAAAGGTAAGACCCTAGAACTGCTGACACTTCCAGTGGCATAGTGCTGAATGACAAATAACATCAAGGGCTTACAGAGGGAACAAAGTGAATGATTCATTAAAGAGTGATAAATGTAGTGTGACTTTATGTTGTTTAGAATATAATAGTCACTACTGTCAAACTAGTTGTAATGCATTTTACTATTTTTAAACTATATGCCAATCATATGCATCTGAAAAAAGTAAGTAAAAGAAACACCTCTTCATTAGCATACTAGAATAATAATTCTGACCAGTTCTTTATTATCCATTAAAGGAAGTTAAAAGAAATCAGTTCAAGAAAATTTTAAGATAAATCACTTCTGTTCTAGAAAAAAAAGAAAAACATTACTACTATGGACTAAGTTTTTAGTTTTTCTTTCTTCTCCATAACCTACTCAATTCTCAAGGCTAAGCATAAAGTTATCACAGAAACCTCAATCGTGTGCTTTTGTATATGCCTGAGCACACTACCTTTTGCATGACATTAGATGGGAATATGTCAAATTAAAGATTTCACTACTTTGTAAATTCTTTTCAACACCTATACCACTGTGTGCAACCTTCTTCTCTTTAAAAAGTCCTTACGTAGCCCAGGCAGTAAGAAAAACTGGAAGAACACTAGGGGTTTGGAAGAACACTAGGGGTTTTTACAATCTTTCAAACTAAGCAGACTTTGCTGTAGTCGGATTTTAACGAGACAAAAAGAGAAACCAGCCAGACAATTTAACTGCAAGTGAAATTAATTATTGAGATGGGTCAACAAGAAATATGCTAGAGTTTCTAACACAGATGTTAAGGTCAAATTTTAAACTCCTTTAATAAAAAAAATTACAGCTGATGTCAAATATTTTGGCTACATTTCTGTGCATATCACATCACTAATCAGACTATTACATTCTCACCTAGTAGGTTTCCAGTTCCACACCAAGTGTACTAGTTACATTATCAGTAAAACCAGTAAAACAGTTTGGACATACACACTAAACAATACAATGCCTAGACAGGCCCAAAACTTCTTACAGCGCAAAGTCTTTGCTAACAGATGAGTACTAGGAAAATAATGATTGTTCAGCAATTGCATGACAGAACTTTTTAACCCTCTCTGTGGGTATGGCAAGAGGGATAATATAAGTGTATATGAAAATGGGGATTCAGAGGGAGTTTTACACATTGTTCAGCAGTCTTGGACAGTCAAGAAAGGAGTGATCCTGCCTGTCTTTATGATTTTTGCTGACCATTCACAAAGGAGGTTGATGGTTGTAAAACAGGGTCTCAGGAATAATCTTCTTAAGCCTCTGTGACAAAAGCCTGCACATACAAATAGAATGTGTCATGTAAATACCACAATGCTCAAAGGGAAAAATATTTCAAAATTCTATTTATGGTCATTCCCTTTTGTAAGTAATCTGCAATTAATCACAGTCAGAATGCAACATAAAATCAGAGGCACAGGAAGCAAATCACCTTTCATTAAGAGAAATG
This sequence comes from Manacus vitellinus, assembly GCF_001715985.3. Taxonomy (NCBI): domain Eukaryota; kingdom Metazoa; phylum Chordata; class Aves; order Passeriformes; family Pipridae; genus Manacus; species Manacus vitellinus. The sequence continues at coordinate 1,346,231 of NW_021940534.1, forward strand.
TATTAATGAATGTGGCACACTAGGCAGAAATCACTGTTGTATTCCCATAACTGCTGTAAATCCTGTATTCTAATGTTCTCAAAGCCAGACTTATGAATGTACCAGAATTATGTGGAAATACTTGTGACAAAAGTTCATCCATTTGTTTTTGCTGATGCCTTCAATCAATTTGGATAATATCAGAAGGTCAGTAGTATGCAACATTTTATTTTCCTACCCTGACATTTTTCTCTTCAGTTTCCACCTTTCAGAGTATTATTTTACCCATACCTGACTGGAATGAAAGTAAATAACATTCCCACTCTTGAGAAGAACTCTCTAAAAACTCAAGAATGGCAAGACTTCTCCTAGCTTCTTTCCTCCTTCTGCCTCCATCTTACTGATTTGCCCAACGTTATCACACTTTTCCACCATGCCTGGCCTAAGACAATTGTTCTTTTTATTTTCCCTGAAAATTGCTCTGCTCCTGAAGGGACTCTGTGAACCAGTTTCATGTATGGAAGAGGAAGCACAAACCATTGTTTCAGTTTCATCCACATTGAGATGCTCCAAACATGGAGAAGGAAAACTGATGCCTCCATGAGAAAAAATGAAACTTACTGTTCTCCACTTTCAGAATCTACACCTCTTTCCCCTTTTACACCTCTCTCTCTATTGTACACCAGTAAAGGCAACAAAACAATAAGCTGCCAGTTTTCAAAGGCAAAATGCCAGTCAAATTGCCTTTTAAACAACTGAGATGGGGCACAAAATGAGACAGGCTTAGGTCTTTTTAGTCCTTCTTACACTTTAACAGCTAGCTACAAATTCTCCAAAGAGAATTCTGGATCAAAATCAGCCTTACATTATTTGTGTTTTATCTCTACATCAGAAACAGCAAGAAGAGCATAAGCTACTTTCTGTGAGGTAAATACACGAAACAGGTATGAAAGATAGGAGAACAGAATAGTAGTTAGATTTTACACTGTTTCGTGCCATTATGAAGACTAAGGTGCTTGGCACAATACCTATAGCTGGGTTCATCAGCGGTACTGGTCTGGGCTGATGCAAGCTTTGTATTACAGAAACAAAAAAGATTGTCAAGAGCACCAACACGGGGTCTAGAGTTTTATTACCATAATGAGAAAGAAATGAGAATGAAGTTTACTGCCTAAAACTAAGGCGGCTCTTGGTTAAAAAAATTTAGGACTGTTCCCTTCTCCAAAATGATGTGGTAGAAATGGCACCACAATTCACCACACTAAAAAACATCATATCTTCACATAAAACTAGATATTTTCATCAGTTGTAGCTACCAAACTTTTAACCAGTATCTCCTGCATCAAAGTGACTCTCTGCATATTTGCACTTTCGTCCTACCATCTTTCCTTGCTAATACGGTAAAAACGATACCTCGGGTTCACTCAGGTTTCTCAAGCTCCAGAAACTTGACAAGGATTACAGTAAAGACAGGGATTCATGACGGAAAACTGCGCACAAATTTAATTGAGAATTACTAGAAATCTTTTCCAAATATTTAAATAATATTTAAATGGTGGTAACAGAACTGAGCAACACAAAGGTTTCGCACAAGTTTTGTAGAATTAAAGGGCACCGCCCTCATCACACCCATCAGTTAGTTCAGCAAACCATGTAACAGTGCCAGTTTCAGACGCAACGGCAACACATTTCCATGTTGTTAGGGATATGGTAAATTTACATTTCTGGAGACCAAAGAACAGATCTTAAATTTCAGTATTCTCAGAAGCAACGTGATTGACCCGGAGAATTCTCACACTGTTTCTACCACTCAGGGGCACGCTCAGGGCTGGTGCCTATCTGATGGGAGAGGAAATGAGGCTGTGCTGATTCCAGACTGTTTTCAGCGAGCTAGGCTGGGGGCCTACAGCAAGAGGCTGTCATAGCATGGGACAGGATTTCTGTGGCGAGGTGGTGAGAAGAAACCATGCCATACTTTAGAAACCATAGCAACAAACCTGTGAAAGCAGTTGTTGCCTACTACCACAGTGCAGGTTAGTGTTTTGGAACTTTAATCCATTTCATGCAATTAGGGCAGGATTACATTTTTCCCTAGCTCTCCTGTTTGCTGCATTGTTATTTAAATGTATTACATAGTACATGTTATTGCATAGCATATAGAATTCTAGGTGAGTATAAATCATAAAATAGATACCCAGCAACTGTTAATATATTTGGTTCAAAACCTATTATTACATGAAAAGAGTCTCCTTGTCTGAAGAAGTCATGGCATAACAATTTTTGTCTGAACAAAGAGAAACTCTACAACATCTTAACTGTGAATATCAGTAGCTTCATCATTAAGTCAACATGAAGTTGGGCATATTATTAGATTGCTTTTTAGTTTTCAAGATCATAAATTAAAGCAGGTTACAGACAAGTCTTCCAAAAAAGCCCTGCCATTTTATATAGTGAATTTTGCTATGTTCCATCATACTTGAAAGCCAGCAGAAAGAGTAGAGCTTTTGCTATATTTTTTGAGGAATACTGTTAAACTTAATCTCTGAAGAGTGCTTCTGATAAAGGAAATATTTTCCGTTTTACTTGTTCTATTTAATAAAGGACAGAATTTCTTCAGGTAGTATGAGATAACTAGCCCCATTTGTATTTGAAGGACTTTGAAAATACATTTTTTAACTTTGTCATAAAAATTCTGACCATTTAATAAATTTGTCCAACATTTTTCCAAATAAATTCCTTTAAGCTATAATGCGGTACGATAAGCCAGAGCATGTGCCACAAGTGATCTGATGGGCAAAGAAAATGCCCCCAAACCAAAAATTCATTCTAGAAACCTAGAATGGTCCCAGGTCTGTTTCCTTTTATCAAGGCCAGATGGCAAGGCAGGAAATATAAAGGCTCATGACTGCTAGTACCTTGCAATCCTCACACAACAGAAGCCGGACCGCTGAAGTACAATATTTATGAATGACATTAAAAAATGGGACTGATTAAAAGAAAACAAGGACTTCATAAAGAGGCAAGGAAGATGAGGGGCCCTGGTAAGTCATGTAATCTACTCTGTCATATAAAGAGCCCATTGCTAAGAAAGGGCCTAACTCACAGGTTTCCCTATTTAGATGGTTGCTATTGGTAATAATTGCTCACAGTCGATATTCCCTCTGCTCCAGGGTTGAAGAAGAGGTAATGCCTCACTTTCTAGGAAATTATTCATGACCCAGCTTCAGTGAAGAAGAGGTTAGCCTCTCAGAGAGGCTGAGATGAGTTATATGATCCAAACTCAAGAGAGCATGAAATAAATGCAGAACCTGGGAGAGAGGATATGCCATTTCATTTACACAAAGAGAAAGGAGATTGAACGAGGAAAGAAGTCAGTAACAGAAAATCTGTTTATGAAAGAAGCGGATCAAGTAGAACAGAGTATCTGGAAGGGCTTTTTGCAAAATACAGATCAAATAGCATTATCTGCTCATACTTCAGGCTTCTCATGCATCAAGTATAAATTATTGCATGGAAGAGAACATGCTTTCAGAATCTGTTTATTGAAGAGAGTCAGGCAAAGAGTTTGCTGCCCCGCTCTCAGAGAGAATCAGCTTTAGGCCTTGTCACATCAATGATTTATAGGGTGACACTAGGGAAATCAATTAAGCTCTCTACGCGCCCCAGTTTTCCCATCTGTAGTATAGGGGCAAGCCGTTATTCAAGGAGAGTGCTTTTCCATTTTATAGCTTTTCTTCTTTGCTCAGGTGTTCGTTATTTTGCTAGTTTCTATACTAGCAAAAATATTAGTCTTATATGAATGTGGTTTTTATTTTAGCATTAGGCTATAGCTGTTCTTCCTTCGTTTTAACTGTTTTGTTTTTATATAACTTCATGATTACTTCTATAATTTCAGCAGCAAGATCAAAAGCATGGCATACAATGTGAAGGGAACATATATTTTTCCTAGAATACAGATCCTTCCAGAAGCTATTAAAGGAATCTCATGGTAGGCATAGATAGAAAAACCAAAGACAATGAAGTCAGGCAACTGTGGAAAACTGCCATTTGTTTTCACTTTAAATTGTTTAACAGTTTTGCAGCATTTTAGCATTTCAACATTTAATGATTCTTTGAAAAAAACTTCACAGAAAAAAATAATTGACAGAATACAGTCTAATCCTCTCAGGCATCTTGGAAAATAAACATATAGTTGTCCTTGGGCTACTTGTTTCATAGATTTTTCTTTGTTCTCTGGTGTCCACAGAGCAAGAAATCTACAACTCAGCAGCAACATCTAAATAAACACCTTGCTCAAGTTTTAAAATGGAAAAGAAAACTCAGTCTGGGACAGTGGTACCCTTCTTATTCCTACACAGAGACATAAAATACACAGGCCACAGTTGCCTTCATTTTTGTAATACACTGCTTAAAAAATGGGGTGAAGGATCGGGAAAAAAAAAAACCAAAGTAGTTCAGGAGCACAAAGATCTAATTATTTATGAATGACTGTCAGGAGGACTTATATTTATGCAATGCTTTTGCCTGTACGAGGAAATTTACCCTTTAGCCTGTAGAGGTAATAATACATTCAAACTTGTAAAGTGGGAAGAAAACAGCTAAGGAAATGTTTTAAAACAGAGTTTCTGCTTCAGTATCAAATACTGCAGTCTCTTCTTAGGAGGAAGTCAGTGCAAACGAGATTGGCAGATACAGTAATAAGGATTTTTTCTGCCCCTGCCACCTGAGCCCTCTCTTACACTGTGACTTGCATGAAAAATAATGATATAACTGCAAGTCCAGTTATAACAGTCTGACTCCAGCCCTTCCACGGTCTTGAAATTCTCCAGCAGGCAGCAAAATTTCAACAACTGGGTTCTTCAATTATTGGAGGACTGGGAGATTAATTTAATGTGTTTAGATACTTGTCTTGCCATTGCAAATGTAATCTTCTTACTCAAGACACACCAGCTGCCTTGGGCATTAGAAAGAAAATTATTATTCTGCTACGGATGGAATGGTGCATAGGACATTGGCTGAAAATAAAGAGAAATGATGGTAAAGCAAACATCAGTTTGTGGTTACATTGAATCCTCGGCAAATGGCAGATGACTCTGAACTGGCAAATCCTTTTATTGTTGCAGTTTTTACAGTAAGCTCAAATCTCTCCTTTATCTGCTTGTTTTTTGGCTTGTTTAACACAGAGACTGATGATCAGTGAAGCAAACGATTTAGTTTAAAGGTGTCAGCTAATATCTACAACAGAACTGCCACTGCTCTTCAAACTGGCTTTACAGATAAGAGCTGGCTGCTCGCTGGGTGGCCACAACAATATTATTTGAGAAAATATCTTAAGGTGTTCATATTGGCAACTGGGCTACAATGCACCATTCACGTGTCCAGAAATGTTATCTAAAGTCACTGAGAGGTTACCAGTAAATACGTATGCTTTGTATACAAGATACTATTTCAGGAGAACACTGTGGTTGGGTGCTCTGATTTAAGCAAACCAAGTCGAGTCATCTCACGGAGCAGCCTGTTGTTTTTTTTTTCTTGTTTTGTTCTTAACAAATAATTCTTTTAGCTTTGTTGAATTTAAGGTACCTTCTGTTTTTAATCCCATTGCATTATATTTTAAAAGAGAACACATCTCTGTAGGCTTCCATTCAGTTGATTCACTCCTCTTGACTCTAGCCCTTCTTCCACAGATTGCTCTTTACACAAACTGCACTGCCTCCTCCTCGGACAAAGCATTCCAAAAAGTTGCTGCAGCTCATTCAGTCAGTGCAGTTTTATATATAAAAGCAACAGTGTAAATTATAAACAAAAGAAAGAAAGCTAGTCCTGAGTATAATCTGGAGACCTGAAGTATGTAGCTGGCTGGATGACAGTCCATGGCTCTGGTTTCTGGTTACAGTGACACTGGATTATATTTCTGATTGCTCCAGCTGAGCACTTGCTTCTCAAAGATCCATGCTAAAAGTCACTAAATCTCTCTGAATTCACTGTTACATGAAACTCTGAAAGTACTGCATTACTGTTCACGCATGCGCGTGTGCGTGTTACTGAAATAACAGACCACACAGTAACACTGAGTTCACTTTAGCCATTTAAGTCTGAATAACATTTTTGTCATTTAGGATAAGATGGGATAAGAAATCTCATGTAACAACAGTCAATGTTTTCACAAAACTAGTCTGAATCAAGATCAAAGAAGCACCTACTTGTTTTCACTCCTCTCACGGTTTGAAACTGATTTCTATTTCTTGTGCATGTGCTTGAGGCAGTTAAAAATAAATAATCAGTTTAAACAAACTTCGGAAAGAAAAACAGATAGAAAGGCGGACTCTGTTCAGAACTTTAGTGTATTCCAAGGAGAATTTCAGAGACTGCACAGTAAAGCCCCATAATTTAAATTAATTTTAATTTTATGATAGACTGATGCAACCTTCCAGAGAATTATTTTCTTTAAAGATCATATTCGTTTTAAAGGTGTATGACACACAAGGGAAAATGGATAGTGAGAACAAAATTCTCACTAGGAAATACTAAGATTAGAGTAAGAAGACCTGTGTCTTTCAATACTTTACATTGTATACACCTGACATTTGGATTACATAATAAATACTCATCAGTTTAATCAAAAGGGATCTATTTTAAAACAGGAAGACATTCTATACAATTCTTAAATTATTTGAAGAATCTAGGATTTCTCAGTACAAGTGTCCCAGAGCTGCACATAAGCTGTACATATGGATGCAATGGCAATAAATCAGACACAAAAATGTAACACTTGAAAGTAGACAGATTGCTTCTTTACAAAATGTAATACCACATATTTCCCTGCTTTCCTAGAATTACACTGACAACTCAAAACTTTTAGAATTATGGGTTTCACACCTTGAACACATGTCACAGAAGGCTGAGGGAGGCACTGCACACAATTTACTATATAAGACGGAAACCTAAACATTTGCTTGCATCATATATAAAAGAAACACATGTACAGTAGATCCATCTGACATTTTCACAAGTATTTCAAAAGATCTCTTCAACTTCCTCATGATTTCAGTCTACATTTAGTTCATTACTAAGTCCTGCAATTGCTGAACTAAAATTAATCAGAATCCCATTTACTTTCTGAAGAGCACTCAAAAGTCTATGATTTTAAATTAATTTATGCAAAGAGAAAAGCTCTTGTCTTTGTAAGTATAATTCTAAGCCATATAAATCAAAAGTAAAGCTTTAAACCCGTAATGACCCCTTTTCCATCCAGTCTTAAATGGAATAATTAAGCAATAACTTCCATTCCATCTAAGTACATGCAGCAGTGATGGGTGTCTGCTTGCTGACTAAACCCTGAAGCATTTAATTGACCTGTGGGAGCTGATTATTGCAAGAACAGTCATATGGCATAGAAGCTATCTACTTTTTACTAGAAGAAATCTTTCAAAGTAATTAATAATTTTGGTAATTTAAAAAGATTATGCATAACTATGCACTATGAAGAGACTTAAGCTGTAGTCAGCAAGCCTGCTACCGATTTTTAAAGATAATAATATCTGTAGGTGTACTCATCTGAGTTGTAAATTTGACTCTTCAGAGTAATAGAACAAAAATGAGTCACTGGCCAAGGGCTCAGTTCAGAACTCATGAATTATCCCTGGATTTTCCTGGAGAGACTGACAGTAAGGCATCCCTCACTGACTTTGCTACAATCTGATATTTGCTATTTATATCCTTGCAGCAGCATTAAGAAATCTCCTAGGTAAATGAAATTCATACAATTGCAAACAGAATGCATGCTGTTTCAGATACCCTTCATAGTTGCATACAAGAAGAGACCAGTATTAGAAAAGGCAATCTTCTTGAAGCATGTGTTCAAAAGTAATGAGACTGCTGAGCATACAGAGAAATTACAGTTGCTACAGATAATGCAATATACATGTACTTTCTTTGGCCAACCTGCACTGCAGACTCAAAAAGAATATAAAATTGCTAGAGGAAAAAAAACCTGAAAAAAACCCTTCTACTAGAAAGTCACGGTGTGTGACAAAAAAGGATTTAGAAGACATTCATTTGGAAGTTCCCTTTTGTCTAAAGAATAGCAAAAGAAATTAATTTTAAGTACTGTGTCCATTGCTTGCTATTAACAGATACTGTCTCTGGAGTACTGGGATCAAAAGCAGATTAATGTTTTCTTAGCATCTGAAAGCTCAGGTGATATTGAAATCCTTCTCAGCTCAACTTTCTAAAACAACTAAGAAAAATTACAAAATGTAAATACCCAGTCACAATCGTGGAGTACTTAGCATATTAGAAAACGAATACTACTTGGTTTTCTACCTAATGATCCACCTAAAAAAATTACCAGATCCTAATACATCTTGGAAGAGAGGAGAAAACTTGGTAGTAATTTGCACAAGCAAAGCAGGCTGTTCCTATCAAAAAGTTTCCTCTAAACAAATCTTTTCTCATAAAATAGCTGAAAAAGATGTAAAGGTCATTGAAAACCCAGTTCAGCTGTCCTCAACACGGACCTGGTGGAATTCAGATTATCAGATCTCCTACCTTACAAAAATGAGCATGCTCAATTAGAAAAAAAACAACAAACAAACAGCTTAACAGACAATTGTTTTTTTTTATTAAAGACTGGGATGTGGGAAGGAGGGGTATGGTGGGTTTGTGTGGTGTTGTTTTGCTGTTGGATTTTTTTAAACAGCTGTCAAAACTCGGGGGATAAGAAAAAAGTCATAAGTACAATAAACACTCCTTGGTAAAGCACTTTATAAAGTATAGCACAAATTACCATTGAATAAGATTTTGTATATATATTTTAAGGACAAAACATTGTCACATCCTAGTAACAGAATGGGAATTCTTTGCAAGAGACAAGCTGCAATATCTTAGATTTGTTGGAACCATCAGATGGAAAATATCTAAAATTCAGCTATCAGTTACACATCCATCTTTATTTAATATATTCATATATGATCTGGAATAGGGAGTAAGTAATATAGTCTTGAAATTCATGGAGGACATTAAAATGGAGGGGATATGCAAGCACTGTAAGAGAAAACAAATTGAACTATGTACAGAAAAACAAGATTCCCATTCTGAAAATGTCAACTAATCCATTTGGAAATATGTAATCTGAAACACAGATGCTCTCTGGGAAACTTGGAAAGCAACAATGCTGAAAAAGATTGTTGGGAGGACAGAACACTGGACATGAATTTGTAACGTGACACAGTAGTGGAAAATAACACAGGCCTACAGTATTTTAGAATAAATATGCATATTTTTTATATCATGAGTGTGGCACTGAGCCACTGAGCCTAAACATTCCTTCAGGGCCCTTGAAAAAGAGCTGAATTTTTTTCCTCTCAAAACCAAAACTACTAACACTGTCTCATTCCCCTGCCTTTTTTGCTGAAAGTTTTACTAGGTTAAACCTACACTAAACTAGAAATCACTGCAATTTTCTAAGGTTTATTTTGCCAGTATTGAAAAGAGAAAACTGCACAGATAAACAGCCAATCAGATGTGAGCAATGTTCTGCTTTGTGGTCACTGGACCTGGGCTAATGCTTTCCCTTCTACAAGCAAAATTACAGAAAGACTTTGGAATTCTGAGAAGAACAATTGACATTGGAAATCTGGAGCTGACAAGAAAAGAGACCATAAGACTGACAACGACAAGGAAAAAAGAATAACAAGAAGTAATGAGGCTGCACAGCACCTTTGGAAGATATGGCAGGACAAAGCCACTTGTCAAGGAACCTCAGTATACGGGTTAAAGCCAGACCAATCACAATATTAAGAAAAAAACCTGTGGCACACAACCTGCTGCAGCACGTTTTGCCTTTGAATGTCAGGTGGTAATGATGCCCCTCAGAAAGAAGATATGTTTTCATCTTGAAATTGGATTGTCGTATTTTAAAGGAAAACATTTTTTATTTTCTCTCTTTTGTGCCATCAACTTCAATATGTTGATCAGTACATGAAGCCTGTCTACCATTCTTTCCACTTGTATTAGCAGTTTGCTTGTGGTGTTTACATTTAATTTTTGTTTAATCAAAATAACTTTTCATTCTCACAATTAAGGAACGCTATGTGCAATTGTTTTCATCCCCATTTGAGTTTGCGTAATAATGAAGTGAATTTTGCAGTTTGTTGTCTAATCTGTAGGGTGTCTGGCACCCATTAAGTACAAGTCATCAGGAAAAGGCCTCAGAATTCTATCCAAAAGAAAACAGGCCAAGACTATTTTACCTAGCACTAATTTTTATCACCCTTAAACACCCTGCAAGAGTTTATGTTAAAAAGAATCAAATACACTTAGTATTCTCAAAAGTTCTCTTTGCTTAGCTTTACAATTTATGTGGAGTGGGAACTGTCAAAAAACCTTACACTATTATGTAAAAATAATAAGTAATATCTTTTTCAGCTTAAATATAGAAAAAAGTTTGGCGAGTATAAAGCAGCAATGAGACGGAAAGTCAGTGGCATGTGCTCATCTTTAATGACCAACCCTCTAATACCAATGCTTCTCTTTTAACTGTATCTTTCGCAGAAACCATCATAAATGAGGCTGGTTCTAAGTCTGCATTACACATACAGTTTTTCAGGCAGTATTGGTTCATATTCTCTGATGTGCTATGAATGCACTGTTGGATGACAGGAGCTTTATAAGATGTCAATCAACCAAACTATTCCAACTTTTAGATCGTATATCCATTCAGCTTCTCAGATTATAATGAGAAGTAGTGGAGGAAACACATTTTCTGGTATTTCTAATGCTAATTTGCTCATCTGCAGCTGCAAAAGTCAACTTACTAGATTTTGGGGGCAAAGTGAAGGTTCGCTATTATTTTCCTCTCTGACATTAGCCAGCTCTCAGACAATGAAATGTTCAACTTTTCTAGCAGTCAGAATTCACTTTGGATTCACTGAAACGTTATTGGAAACTTTGCAAGAGTCACCTTCGACACAAAGTATTCTGTCCCAGCTGACAACCCAGCTGTACCCCCAAGACAGACATTTGTACACTTTAGGGAGTAACTAAGAGTAATCTTTAGTTGGCAAAAGACTGCAGCCACTTTTGGAAGGCTATTTAAGCTACAATTGGCGGTGTTTACTCTTGCCAACTCGGCACTCACAAACTGTCCTCTAGCCCAGATGACAAATAAATAAAGGAATATTTTGGAACTTGAGCCTGCTTGCAATTCAAATATCTAAAAAGGCATTAGCACTAGAAAGTATCAATACTATGTTGCCAATCTTCTCATTTCACAGATGGAAAAGCTGAGACTAGGCTGAGAACAAATATCTAAAATTTAAGAAAGCCCAGAGACAGCCTCCCTGGCTTTTGACTCCGTAGGTGTGCTAAACACAGGCAATCTCTGCATCCAAGGACACTTGCTTTGTGGTGAATGTGCCTAACAGAACTGTAGTTTGCCATCCTGAAATACTGAACTATTCCTGAGTCTCCTACCCAAAAGCTGTGTCCCAACAAGCCTTTTGAAGACAAACAAAAAAGTTATTTCCTGCCTTTTAATATCAGTCCTTTTAGTCTACTTAATATCAAACTACAATGGCCAGAAATATTTTTAGAATATGTAAATTATACTAAAAAATCCATTTACTTTGAAGGCACTGGAAAAACCCCCACTTTGAAGTAGAAAAAGGGACATGGTAACAAAAAATCCCCCAAACCTCAGAAGTGCTTGATTTGTCTCCTAATTATGTTTCTGAATGATCAAACCTACATATAACTTCAAAAAGACTATCTGAATGCAAAGATCATGTAGCTATAACAATAAACTCAACATAAATCCTTCTATATTTCTTTGTCCATACTCTCACATTTCAATTCAGTCTGTGCCTAAACAAGACATTTCCCTGTCAGTTTATGTTCACAGTTCACCTTCATCTTTAACCTTAAACCTAACCAGAGCTGATAGCCCCTCTTTCAAGTCAACACGTATTTTGTTGGATTGATCCAACCCCTCTGCCCTTAGCAGAACGCAGCAGCAGCTGTTTTCAAACTGCTTGAAACCTTGGAGATCAAAGTTTGATGAACTCCTGTCATTTCTCCAAAGAATTAAGATCTGTGAAGAATGTACCTTCTCAGGCTCAGATTTCAGAAATGCAGCAACTGAGATGAAGAGAATTTGTTTATTAGAGAACCATACTGAGCGTATTCACAATGCTACAGTACTTATTTTCAATTAAAACAGATAGTATGTGGAAAACTGACATACTGGCATAAACCACATAACAATAATTTGAGGTTTCTCTTGTCAACTAGATGCTGTTTATCATGCTATCTTTCAGCAGTGCTCAGTATACCAGAGAGTTTTATTAATAATCATTAGGTTGCCTTTCATCATTCAATAAGAAACAACTACTACCTATTTTGATTGCAACCTAACTAACCAAAAAGCATGACTGCCAAGACCTGAAACAGTCTGATGAAATAAAGGGTGAAGCAAGATCCCACCAAAAGTACTTCAATTAATCTCTGAAAACAATTCCTGTCTCTCCTATTGGATGCTTTGTAGTCAGGGTAGACATTTGAATTTATATGTTCAATTAGCAAAAAAAGGTGCTTCATATTTGCTTTAGCTTTTAAATGAAAAGATACTTTACCCAATAGTTAAGACTTCTTTTCCCTGTAAATGCACTTTTTGCTGTATGATGACAACAAATGCAGTTCTTTAGAGAGTTAGTGAAGTCCTGGGTAATATTTCACACAATCTAATTATGATATATAGAAAATCATGTCAAATTTGCATTTTTAAATGCAAGATTTTACAAGTGTAAAATATTTTTGTTTTCAGCTACCTTCTTCTCTGAATTAAGACATGTATGTATGTATGTATGTGTACAACTGATCAACATAAATTGAATTTGCTCTGCCATATGTACAAACACATACACACAGACGTACACTCTAAATGTCACTCTGAATGTGAAATTCCTCCATCATATCCATTTATTTATCATATGGTCCTGGAAGATCAATCACTCTTCAAGATAATTGTACACACCATATGCAACCTCCAGTGATAAAAAAGAAAATCCTCCCTAAGAAAACAAACAAAAAAGCCAGAAAAAAAAGCACGTTATCCTTTAAGGATCAAAAGCTGCAGAAAGGAGAACAAGTGCATCAGGTTTTTGTGTGCTGATCATTACCCAGGGCCCTACTTCCCCTCCTGCATTCTGTGCAGATTCAGTCTCCTTAACACAAGAATAAGAGTTGGATTCATTAGACTGAATAGCACGTGTGAAATGTGAGTTTCCTCTTCAACACAGGGAATTGTTACAAAAAACCTGTACACACATGTTAGTGCGCTTCTCACTCCCCAGATATTTCTCCTCCATGCAACAAACACAACTAGTGAGCTAGATGTAGCAAACTGAACATCTGCCAGAACACACGACATCCATAGACACAGCACTCTGTTCACAGATCAGGTGACCATCAGTGACAAAATGGGCTTTAGGCAGAAATTTGACTTCTTCAGTTAAAGGAGGAGAGCATGTGCTATGGGACACCTAAGATCCTGGTGTTCTTTACATGATATTTGATGAATTATACTGTTTATTTCTGTTTGGTTTATAAGCTGGAAAGTACTTTTTCTGTTGCTAGTATGCTATGCTTTGACTAAATTTTTGAATTGGCATCCTTGCTAAGGATCCTTAACAGACAAAAAGCAGCAAGAGCAAATCTTACCTTGGCAAGAAACAATTTCTACTCATACACAAACAATGAAATCCTTATTCAGAATATCAGATACTTCTGAATATCAGAAATTAACCTGCAAATCACTTATACTTTTTATTGTCCAGTGTTACTTGATACTCTCCAATTTTTCACAGTATAAGAGGGCAAAGTTTAATTTCAATGAATGCAGAAAGAAAAGAGAATTATTAGTATACGCCAAATTTACTGAGCTACTTTTTAGAGTGCCAAATCACATTTAACTGTGAAATCTAATCTTCCCTGGTGTTCTCACATCCCATTACTTAACTGTACGGAGCCCTAGAATTAATAAACAAAACATTACATTTGTTATTTTCTATAATAATTTCCCATATTGATGATGTGTAAGAAGTACAAATGGCAAACAGAAAGAAGCAAATCTTTGTCACCTCTGAAACTGCTATACTAGTGGAATAACATATCATAATGTTATAAGACAACCTCTAATGTTAAACTCTGAGCTTGGATCTCCAACTTGAAATTGTGCAACAAATCAAGATGCATAATGAAACAGAAACTTCTTTTTTTCTTTACTGAACACATAAGCTCAATATCTTTGTAAATCAGGCTCTAGTCATACCGTATACTGTCAGAAAAAATTTTAGGTAATTCTTCAGATTTTACTTTCTGAATACAATTTTACTTCACTATTCTAAGTAGGTAACTACAGTACAGTAAGATGTGTTACAGTAATACCACTCTTAGGAAGAGTCCCTTTAACAGTCTTAGTAAGAACTAGACTACACACTTATAAACCAATCTACATTGAAGAATGAATTTATTATTATCAGCTCAGTTATTCTGATGCAAAGAAATTGTCTCAAACACTTGTCAACAAACAATGTGATTATATTAGTCTGAGTAGTACACAGAAACTTCAAATTCAGCCATGTTGTCCCTATTTGCAAAACAAAGAACAACTTGGTAAATCCCTCAAGCCACAGGTTTTTCAATCTAGAGAAGGTAAGTCACCCATTAGGTGCCTATCAGAGACTCAACATATCACAGTATTTCACAAGCAAAAAACCCAGACAAGTTGTCAGGCAGTGATGCAGAGCAGTTTAACACTTACTGTAGGCACAAGCAGTGCTTTGACAAGCCAATATTCAGGATGCAAGCTTCCTATATGACCAGTGGAGGGAGGTTGAGCCAGAGTCTGAATGAGTCAGAACATCTGAAGAAGATGATTTAGTAACAAATTTATTACCTTAGAAGATGATTGAAGGCATTTTTGTCTTTGTATTTCAGGACATTTTTATAGCAGAAGATCTACAAACCAAGTGCATGTAGATAAATTCTGCACAAATATAAATCAAAGTATTTTTTCAAAAGCACACACCCGAAGTATTTTTAGGTTAAAACTACAACAGCAGAAAACCTGCAATGCTAGAATCCCACTTTTGGGTCTCAGCTTCAAGCGGAAGACTGGATGATGTATAGCCATTACAATTAGTATCACCAGAAAACAATGAAAAAGGTAGAATAGGCTTTACAGTAAAACTGAACACTTTAGAACTGTGACAGGATTCCCTACCTCCACCCCCCACCCAGCCATGTCATCAAAGTTCTCTGTAGCTTTGTTAACATGTGCAAAAAATTTTATGTCATCTATGGGAAACCACCATGTAAACCCACAGAGAGAGAGAGGAAATAATACCGGTACACACCTAGCAAAGCCATAAAGTTTTGTGCCATTACACTTTGGAAGATTTTAGTAAAAGAGAAAAGATGTGCAAGAATGGCCCATCACATGGGAAGTCAGAAGGTTTGAGAAACCCACCGAGCGACTGAGAAGGGTGCAGTCTGACCTCTAGAAGACACCACCGCTACACAGCCCCAGAGGTTCCCAAGGCCTGCAGTTCCCTGGCATGCTGCCCTAATGATGCCTCTTGGATGGTTTCCCCCGGTGTAATGCAGGGGAAGCATATCGGATCCCTGCAGATGCTGGAAGCTGAAGGCAACAGAAAGAAAAGCTTTGACGTTCTGTCATGGAGACGACAGGACAGAATGGCCTGCAATAAACAACAGTTTGAGCAGGATAATTTGATGCATTGAGTCCTTAAGCTTTTCCAGATGCCAAACTTAGCTTGGGATGTGAGATAAGGGGACAGCAATTACTTCACTGAATGGAGTGTGGTTGTGTGAAACCAACAAAAAGGAACCTTTCTGTGAATAAAGAAGAAATAACCCGCATGCTCTTTTTTATTTAAGACGATTCATGTGCAGGTCATATACACTGCAGACTGAAACAATCAGTGTTTCTAACCAATGTCTAGTAATTTTATTTTATATTTTACACTGCAAAACAAAACAAAACAATTAAAGCCAATAAAAACCAGCAAATCTACACGAAAATGCTCTTTTCCTTCTCCATCTTATAGCAATCAGATTTACAAAAATAGCTTTCTATCTGCTGCATATGTTTTTAAATCTGTGTAAAGCCCCAGTTTCATACATCATTGTGGCAGTTTAGCATCTCTACACCCACAAAAGAATATATGAGCAGAGTTATGTTTCTCTGGAAATTGGCCCCTTTTATTGGCACATAGGCAGACTCACAGAAAAACCATGTTGCAGGAGTACTTTCCATAAATAACAACTTGTTAACCCATGACTGTTGGGCCCAGTCCATCCTTTCTAAGTAGTTATTTAATGATATTCCACATGCAGGGGAGCTGTGGATAAACATGCAGGGAAACTGTCTCTCTGCAATTCAAATGAGAGAAAAATTGTGAGCCCCAGATTTACATCATGCTTAAAAAAATAATGAGCACCACAGGTAATTTTAGAGTTAGAAAAAGTATTTGCAAGTCTGATGGGATAGTATATGCTCCTGCAAAAAAATATCCAAAAGGCAAGGATCATCTTATTGAATTCCTGGACTGGCCTTTGTATACTGCACTTGATATCTAAAATATTTATTGATGTTTGAATATTCTCTTGTAATAAATTTAAAGATAACTCCCTTTTGGTTTAACATCTAATTTTAATAATACTACTTATATCACAGGATGAGTTTAATCTCAAAGACTCTTCATATATTTTAAGATAAAATGAAAATCATGCAGTGCAAACCACTGTTATCACAACCCAAAAATACAGTTATCCTGTAAAGATGCATATAAACTGTTCAATCTTATATTGTCATAAGGCATGAGAATTACAGGAGAAGAAATGAGACAGACCACAGTCACTTTAATGAGTTTAGCAAAATACAGCTGACACCAGCTGTTGCCTAAATGGCCAAACTTGGAACATATCAAATTCTTGTAGGAAGTTTTGCAGGAGCAGGTGAATATGGCAATTTAAAATTTCTCTTACACATTACAACCACCTAGCACTACAGTCACAAGAAACAGCTCTGTCTGCAGAACACTGCCACTGATATGTTGGCTTTCATTAGAGGTCATACTAAATAAACACTTGCCTACATTTAGAAAGTTGGAAATTGGTAAAATCGAAATACACAACTGTATCTTGAACAGACAGAATCCCAGCTTTCTGATTACTAAAGATTTGGTAACAAACATTAAACCTACTTGACAGCACAATGTAATAAACTAATTGGCAATATGTTTTCCAAAGTATGCTAACAATTACTAATGCCCCAAAACTACTAGTCTCAGTTCTCCCCCCAAAAAAACAGTTGCTATTCACTCTTTTCCAAGAAACCTTGCCAGAATTTTCAAATTTCAGCACTTGTTTTAAGGTCAGAATCAGTATCATAAGGGAAATAAAATATTTCAGAGCACTCTGAGAAAAATGATATTTGAAAATAAATTTTACACTTCATTTGTCAGGAACATCTTAAAGTGTTGTCAACACAAGAATAATAATTTTCTAGAGATGTTTCTTTCATCACCTCAGTTCCAAATTTCCAGGGATGGAGAAATTACTCATAAGATGAATATTTTAGCTAAGGCTATGTCCCTTTTTATGTATCACTGAAGGAGAAAAACAGGGTCTTCTTTCTATATATGTTCCCACATCTCCCTTCCAGTAACTGCTTGCCAGAAAAGTTTTAGTGGGATTTTGCAAAGTGGTCAACCATTTTAAAATTTTTAATGTTTTCCCAAAACTTTTTTTAAATAGCTGAAAAATGAACAAACTATAACCTTCACATATACTTCAGGCAGTATATATCTATATATCTACATATCTCTACATATATCTAAGTAATAGATTAAGGATAAGCAACACAGCTACAGCACCCCCTCAGAAACTTAATATTCTACTTCAGTGGTCCAATGCCAACCTGCAAAATTTATATAATATATTCAAACTTAAGATTTGAGAAATATTTTAGAGCTTTCTTAAGTGGCAAATATACTTAAAAAAACCCAACAGCTTTTAGTGATTTTTTTTTTTTATATAAAGAGTAGCTGGACATAAACAGGTTTAAGGAAATGTCACTTTTTATCACTTCATAAAATACTCTCACCTTACACAGTTTCACAAGTTGACAGAGACCACTTGGTTACCTAACACTGCTTAATTATACTAGCAATCCAAAATTGAATATTCAAAGGTTACCCAGTCCACAGCACGAATACTACTTCAGGATTGAATCAGCATAACAGTTATTTAGGATTTTCTGCTGAGCTTTCCCTTCCCTAAGTCAAGACAGCAGCAGAGGAAAATGGTGCTGAGTGCTATTAAGATTTTATTTGTGAAGTATTAAAGACCTTATTTAGATATTACTGAAGTTTAACAGATGAATAAAAACACCATCTCTGCCAACATCATCTTTTCTGCCTACTCAGCAGACATGTTTTCTCCTTTCTGAATGACTGATTCCCTGCCAAATGCCCTTGTGACTCACTTTTATTTTTGTCAGGAAATAATACCATTTATGCACTTACTTCTTAAGAACTCACTTGTGACTAAAGTTCTTCACATTATCTCTAACTTACAAAATACTACTCCCTGTATATATGCAAATAAATTCTGAAAAAAGCAGGCTTTAGACACCTATAAGAGAGTAGTCCTGCTCTGAGGCAGTGAGCTAAGGCATTTCTGTAAGGTTTGGTCATCGGTTCTCTGTACTTCAGATCCCTGATTTAAGAGTAGTGCTTTTTCACTACTCTACAAGTACTTGTGAAAAACTTGTGAATGCAGACGTGGTTGATGTTAATTATAAATAGGTAGGAGGTCACATGTGGAACAAGGATGATAAAAAACTAATGGACCAAATTCATCGTTCAGTGAGGACTTGCATCCTATGTAGCACATATGATAGCATAAGATCAGGTAAACATTATTCAAATGTACAAGGGAGTAGAATTAAAAGCTGTCAGACAACCATGAACTTGGTCTTGCTGATTCAGGGAATTGGACTTTGTACAATGTACGTGACACAGCACAGGTGACGAACTTGCTGCACCAGTGAACACCTGACTCAGGTGTGTGGTATCAGGGCTCTTTTTACACATCTCCCATAACATGAAGACTCACTAAACCTTGAAGGCTAATCATTCAAGTGGAAGCTTGGTGAAACAGTGGGAAGTAAGAAAAGTTGGCCAGCCAAGCTTGCCTAAAAGAGGAGGAAGTCTGGGGTATTGGACTACACTTAAAAGGAGAAAAAAGCCTACATGCTACAGCTGGATCTTATACCTCAAGGCACTCAAAAGACTTAGAAAGAATGCATGAGAACTAAAAGAAATAAATGAAGCTTAGGCAAGGGAGAGGAAGAGTGGGTCATATTTTCTTGGCAAAAGTGTATAATCTATCTGTAGGATCAAATACTGTAAAAAAACAACAGGTAAAAATTGGACAAGAGGAGGACATACTCCGTGAGAGGAAGAACAATGAATATGTAGGAGAAGTAAGGCAGAGCAAATGAAGCTGTGAAATGGAGGCAGCCATTTATTACTTTGCCTGGGCTTGTATACTACTTACATAAAGAGTCTGGCATTTGGAACCTTTACAATGTCCATGTGCTTGTTAGATTTAAAGATTGACCAGCCTTGAAGAAACAAGTTTTAATAAGAAGCAGCCACAAACTTGTGCAACCTGAGTGTTTCTGAGCAAGTAATTTAATGCACGACGGCATATATGACATAATTTTAGTAAGAAATGTATGTTTGTGTTTATATATGATGTTTATATAGATGTACTGGGGAAGCAAAAGAGAAAAGGCATGTTTCTCTTGGCCAGATTCATTGTACATATGAGAAAGTACATATGGATACTTATTTGCTCTCCTGGTATCATTCCCAGGCCTCCATTTTCAGATATTATTTCTGTTACTCTTTCTTACCAGAAATCATGTGCTTTTGCATTCACTTGCTGATACCTTTTCATCCATTCTCTGCCAAAAGCTCTGCCATTTCAAAAACTTTTTGTACACCCTTAACCACATTATCTGTTTCCTTCTTTCTCCTAAAGTTATTACTTTGTTTCTTCTCTTCCAGGGAATCAACTTTACAAAAAATACTGAAATAATGAACAGAATGAGCTGTGGGAGTTACTCTACAAAAAGATGTAAACAAGGCAGAATCTGGTGAAAGTGGACCAAATGACACACTGGGGAAAAAGACAAGCTTTCCAAGCATTCATCTTCAAGTCATGAAGGTGTTAATAACTGCTATCAATCAGGTCTTTCCTCTACAGACAACTACAGAGGTGAGATGTTTATCTGCTAATTAGGTATCAGTACTTCAATATGTTTCACCTTTTCCCTTCCAATTTTCCCAGAAATAATAGTGTTCTGTCCTCAAAAGTCTAAAAAATCCCTTTACATGATCAGATACCACCTTCAAAATTTGTTTGTGATATACAAGGGTCTGAGCAGAGAAATGTCATCACATCACACATACAGGATAGGAATGCTTGCCCAAATATGACCCCCTATCAACATTATACACATGCTGGCAGGCCTCTTACTTTAACCACTTCTCTTTCACTAGATCTGTAACTACTTATTGTAATTACTTATTCTGTAATTTTTAACTGTTACTGTAATTACTCATTGCTCTCCTTTGATTAACCTGCCAGCTTTACATAAATAATTTTTCCTAGGATCATGATTTTTTTTTCACATCCAGTGAGAGACATTACCTGTGCTGGCACCTGAGGTGTCCTGCAATAGACTTAAATGAGAATGGAAGATATATCTTGCTAAGAGGTTTACACTGCTCTTTGATCTCTCTGACTAAATCTGTAATGACTGTAACTCCATGATAAAAACAGCTTGTGAGCAATTAAAATTTCATTTTAATTCATTTCATTTTCACTGAGAGTGAGTATTCACCCAATTTTCCACCATAAGCACCTGGTACAGCTGTATGATAACGGGAGAGTTAACCATAGCAAAGAAAACAAAAATATCCTCCCACAGTTGCCTGCTAGACTCAGATCTATTGGCAGCCACCATTACACAAAAAATTTTTGTCTATTTACCCTGTTTTCCGTATCTGGTATCTTTTGCCAGAATACTGTATTCAACAGTGCTGCAGGGGAGAGGACCAATCTTCTATAAAGTTTTGATAAAATTGGGTGATATGTTAGCTGGTGAAAGTGAGTATAATGTGAACTACCTACCTAATCAAAAATTCAGACTGATTTATCATACAAATTTCACCTTTGTCATTCTCCCTGTTGCTAGTAAACTTTTGCACTACTGCAACTGCAAGAGAAGCTTTAGCAGGCCTTATGCCATCAACCCATATACATTTTGGAAAGGAGCCTCATATGAGCCTGGCCACAACAGTTTTTCCAGCCTCCTTCCAATATGGTAAATTTTAGAGGAAGAGAGCACTATCCAATTACGTCATTGTTTGCCTTGACGGACAAGGAAGATGGAAACAACTTTCTACATAGGATGCCTTTCTCCATAAGCTACAAACAAATAAGGTTCACTTCCACTATGAACTACTGTGTTTTTTGATTTTTTGTTAATATATTTCTATTTGGGGTTTTTTTTGTGTTTCTTTGTTTTTAATTAGAAGTACAGAAAATGTTACTTTTTGTTAAGTACAAGGCTTTGCTTTTTATTCTTAATTTTTATTAAGTATTGTGCTAAAACATCTGTTTGTCCATACTTATATCAAAAAAGTTATCACACTTTTCAAAGCACTAGAAGAGATTTGTAAACTATTTGTATGCTATCTTTGTTAGTAAGGACATCGTGATACCAGGTTAATAGTCACGGATTAGTCTTGCTGCAATTGAAATGATAATATTTGTTTTAAATTTAGTTCTTACTGGTCAGAGGATACCTGCTACCGAAAAAGCATTGCAATTTGTACCAACGTTATAGTAATTTCTAATTAAACAAACCAAAACACTTGGTTGTCTCAAACACTATAAAGCCATACTTCTACAAGTAGCTTTTCTTGTTCAAACTCCTCAATGCTATGTCAATGCAGCTGTGTGTTTTTCCCCATTAACAGTAAGGTATATCACCATGAACTGCTTACTATGTTTTAATTCCTTATGCACGTGTTTAATTTAATTCATATCACCATTTACCTTCTTGCTGAAATCACACAATTCTTTCAAAATTGTAGCCACCTAACACCAATATAATGATCCAAGCTGCTCTATCAGATTTTTATATTTAAAAGGTTTAAAGACAACAGTCATAATGTCTTACTAGACATAATGGCATAATTTCAATGCTGTCCTATCAACTTCATCCTGACAGCTTTTCTATTTCCCACAGCTGCCTTGCTCACTTATTCCTCAGCGCACAGAAATAAAAGTATAAATCCAAGTAATGAAAACAGTCAAGCTGCTCATAAAATGTCATATTACTCTGAGACTGCACATCACTTCTCAAACAGTATCCTGTCAGTCACATGCTCATTCTTTAAGCGACAGAAGCACTGGCCTGAAACATTCTTGGAAAAAAAAAATCCACTCCCAAACAAATAAACAGAGAGCCATCATCAGCAAAATTTAGAAATTTGCCCCTTAGTCCTGTACCTACAAGGCATTCAATACTATTTAAAAAAATTTTTTTTAAAACAGTTTTATACAAATTGGAGAGGAGAAAAGGTGACAAGACATCACTGTGCTCATTGTGTCACTGACAAATCAATAACCTAGATGTGAGGATATGGAAATACGCTTTTTTTTTTTTTTTAGGACTATGAAGGATGGAAAATGTGACACTAACAAATGTCACTGCATTCCTTCAATAGAAATTTATGCTGTGAACAGCAGAGTTTTAAAATGCTGGGGGTTTTTTTGTAGGGTTCTTTTTTTGTTTAGCTTTTTTTTTTTTTTTGGATCTTCAGGAAAGTGGAGTTAACAAGTATGTAACTGCTGTGACTCATCTGTAAGCTTGTGATTAACATCCCTATTTATTATCTATGATATTCCTAAAAAGATTCATCATACTTATGCCAAACTTGCAGCTTTACTTTTAAATATGGCCTTTAAAAGATTAACTTGTATCTCTAAACGACATAAATCTCGCGGCACAGAAAGACACTATGAAAACTTGGAAGATTCATTAACAACACCTGAAAGCTCTGACTGGCCAGTATAATCCACTTCATTTTTTCATTAGAGAAGCATACTCACATTTAAGTAGGTTTGGAATGGTGCACCTGCTGGAAAGTAAGTAGCTCAGGAATCAAAGTTACCTCTATGCATGCTAACACGGTAATAGTTTTACACCTATTGGCATGGTATGGATTTTTCCTTGCTGGTTTATTCTACAAATTGAATGTGTTAATGAACGTAAAAGCACCTCAGTGTGAGGACCAGTTTTCCAACTAACCTCACACAACTGAGATCCCCCTTTGCAATGCACACAAGTGACAGAATCTCAGTCATCATTTGAGAACAGTGAGAAGCTTCAGAGACATAACTGGAGTGATGATCCCATTTTGTCCAGCCTGTAAATCTGCAAAAATATTCATTGTCACTATTCTCTATGAAGTTCTGATGTTCGCAGAGTACATACTCACTCCTATTACAGGAAAAATTACAATCGTTCTTAACTTCAAATCTTTCAGAATTGTTGTTTATGTGATTTATATCTTGTACATTAGAATATACACAATATGGTCTCCTTAATAACAAAATCTATACTTCTGGAATGTCTTCTTTTGCAGACTTGCTTTCTCACCATTAACACTGCATTAATTAACAACTCTCACATTTATGCAATTAAATCAAGTGCTTTTAAGTCAGAAGACTCTTTTACAGCACAGTAGCCACGCTGGCCATTCTGGAATTTTGCTAGATTCCACCTCAGTGCTCTGACATGACACAGTCACAGTGCAGAACAAGAAGAAACAGGCCATAAAAGCATGCCTATAGCTGAGGCAACAAAACGTGCCATTGCTATTAAAGTAAAGCAACTTAAATGGTAAAATCAGTATATGGAAACTTGATAATTGTGATCTTAGTAGCAACAAGAAAATCGAGGCTGTAGATGTAGTCACAAGAGATGCTGCATTACCTGGAACCAGCTGCTTTTGCAGACAGAGCTAGTTCTTTAGCTGCTTTTGCAGACAGAGCTAGTTCTTTAGCTGCTAGTTAAAGAAAACAGTGAACTATATGACTACTTAGAATAATCAATAAGTCTGCTACAAGCAGACTTAAAAATGAAAAAATGTTATAGAAAACGGATGTAAGTATGTGGCATGATTTATTTTT
This sequence comes from Manacus vitellinus, assembly GCF_001715985.3. Classification (NCBI taxonomy): domain Eukaryota; kingdom Metazoa; phylum Chordata; class Aves; order Passeriformes; family Pipridae; genus Manacus; species Manacus vitellinus. Next base: position 1,370,573 of record NW_021940534.1, read on the forward strand.
GTATCTTTTATTTATCAAATCCCAACATCTGCATCAACTAAAGGTTTAGCAACACCAAAATATGAACTCAGGAACATATTCCTAAGGATCTTTACATGTTTAACTACTACTTAAATGCCTCATCTTCGCTACAGTTCAAAAAGGATGAAGAAACATAAATACTTTTCAGGGCCTTAAATTTCATGTTACAGATGTTACAATTCTTCTCCTTTCTTTTCAGTTTAATCGAGCATTTCCAAGCAATGCCTATGGGCTACCAAGGACCTGCAAGGCATCACTCAGTAGTGAAGCCATGTGAACAGAGGTATTTAAGAGTCAAGTCTCTCTGCATGTGGTACAGACGAGGTCCGAACATGAAAAAGAATTTTTTCCTTAATGTCTGACTGTTATCAAGAATCCTCACAGTGGGCTTTGTACACTGTCTTGCACAGGTTTAAGATGACACTTAAATGTTTTGCAAGATTAAAAAAGAAAACAGAAATATTGTTCTGAGCAACACATACAACTAAAATTATCACTGTGAAATATAACTGAATGGCTTCACAGTAGCTGAGTTACCTAACGGCCACCAAATTCTTTTATTTATGAATATGAAATACGTCAAATGGCTTTGGCAGATGACCTTGGGCTGTTCTTCTTCATTAATAAAACCTTATCATTTCTGCTCCAAAGAATAGAGCAGTTTGTCATTCAAGCAAGAGTAAAATATATACAAATATGCATTAAGAATGTAATAGGCATATATGATAATTTTTAAAATTATCCGTATTTTAAAATAATTACTGCTACGTGAAAAAGTCCATTGATCAGCAGTGCAAAAACAAGCCCCAGAATTAAAAGGTACCATTGCAAACAACTTCTCCAGATCTTTCTGTTCTCTCTTTTCCCGTTTTACAACAAACATTACATCTACTATAAAATCCACGGAGAGATGCAAATTATTTTTACTTTTGTTATAACTGCATTTTCCATTTTAACATCACTACATTCACTGCTTTATTCAGTGTCAGTAAAGTTCTGGCAATGAATCAGGATAATTACCAGTATTCCCTAACTAACCTGTTTGTGAACTGTGAACACGTTAGTAAGTTGGACAAAGCAAAAAAACAAAAAAAGAAAAAGAAGTCCTTGTGAAGTGTGAACTTCTTACTAGACAAAGCAACCCCACTATCTCAACTGCAAGATACTTCTGACATCATTCAGGATTCGGGAAAAATCTTTTTTTCACAATAACAATAAGATTACACTGAAACACATAACTTCCTGCACATAACTGTGCAGGAAATAGAAATAATAAGTACATATAAGTAAATAACACAAGAATATGCAAAAGCATAAATCTATTAATTCTATGAATTAATAAATCAGGATAGCAAAATATTAATAAGCTTAAGTGATCTTAATACTACCTGCCTGTTGGGAATCTATAATGCCTGTGTCTGTCACAGAAATTAAATTAAATTAATAGAGCGCCCTGAAGAATCCTTAGCTAGTTATTACTACTAGTGTATTTTATATATAATACTGATTACATATATACATGTAAAATTCTCTGTGCAGCATACATGCTTTAAACACAGACTGCATGTTTTTTACTCTAGTCCATACATTTGCATACTAAAAGATTTTCCTCACCAAAACCAATATTTGAACAATGAGTTTTGCAGGCTACCAGTTAGCCATAACACAACTTACTACATTACTTTCATTCCCTACCCCAATGAGTTATTAATTTACACTCTATAATGCAGTAGTCAATACATCAGTGCCTAATGCTACTTAATTAATGGTTCTGATCCTGCTTGATCCTAAGCTCTAGTAGATGGTGTTGAATCAAGGGTTGGACTTGATGATCTGGGAGGTCTTTTCCAACCCGGTTGATTCTATGGAGCAAAGTCCCTCCCACTGTAAGTAAAGCTCAGGTTCTTGACTACCTGAGGAACCTGAATGTACATAAGTCCATGGGACCTGATGAGAGGCATGCCAGTCCTGAGGGAATTGGCCAACTTCACTGCCAAGCCACTCCACATGACATTTGAAAAGTCGTGGCAGTCAGGTGAAGTTCCAGTTGACTGGAAAAAAGGAAAACATTGTACCCATCTTTAAAAAGAGTAGAAAGAAGGACCCTGGGAACTACTGTCCTGGCAGCATCACCTCAATGCCTGAGAAGATCATGGAACAGATCCTTCTAGAAGCCATGCTAAGGCACATGGAGGACAGGGAGGTGATTCGGGACAGCCAACACAACTTCACCAAGGGAAAGTCCTGCCTGACCAACCTGATGCCTTTCTATGATGGAGTGACTATATCAGAGGGCAAGGGAAGGCCTACAGCTGTCATTCATCTGGACTTCTGTAATGCCTTTGACACAGTCACCCCTAACATCCTCGTCTCTAAATTGGAGAGAGATGGATTTGATGAGTGGACTGTTCGGTGGATAAGAAATTGGTTGGATGGTTGCATCCAGAGAGTAGCAGTCAACAGCTCAGAGTCCTGATGGACATCAGTGACAAGTGGTGTCCTCAGAGGTCTGTACTGGGACCAGTGCTATTTAATATCTTCATTAACAACAGACAAAGGGATTGAGTGCACTCTCAGCAAGTTTGCAGATGACACCAGGATGAGTGATGGTGTTGTCACACCCGAAGGATGGGATTCCAGTGAGAGATATTGACAAGCTTGAGGAGTGACCCCATGGGAATCTCATGTGGGTCAAGACCAAGTGCAAGGTGCTTCACTTGGATCAAGGCAACCTCCAGTACCAATATAGGCTGGGGGATAAACAGGTGGAGAGCAGCCCTGCTGAGAAGAACTTGGGTGTGCCCATGGGTGAGGGGCTGGACGTGAGTCAGCACTGCGTGCTTGCAGCCCAGAAGGCCAACTGTATCCTAGGCTGCATGAAAAGCAGCATGGCCAGCAGGTTGAGGGAGGGGATTCTACCCCTCTGCTCTGCTCTGGTGAGACCTGCAGTGCTGTATCCAGCTCTGGGGTTCCCAGCACAGGAAGGACATGGACCTGTTGGAGTGAGTTCAGAGGAGGGTCACCGAGATGATCAGAGGGATGGAGCACCTCTCCTATGAGGAAAGGCTGAGAGAATTGGGCACGTTCAGCCTGGAAAAGAGAAGGCTTCTGGGTAACCTAATTGTGGCCTCCCACTACCTGAAGGGAGCCTACAAGAAAGATGGGGAGTGAATTTTTACAAGAGCATGTAGTGACAGAACAAGGGGGAATGGATTCAAACAGAAAAAGAGTAAGTTTTGATTAGGTAATCAGAAAAAACTCTTTATTGCTAGGGTGGTGAGACACTGGAACAGGTTGTCCTGTGAAGCTGCGGATGCCCCATCCCTGGAAGTGTTTAAGGCCAGGCTGAATGGAGCTCTGAGACATCTGGTCTCGTGAAAGGTTCACACTGCAAAATATTTTGTAAATAGAGCGAGAGAGCATGGATGTACTACCAGTAGTTTCCCAATACATGCAGCAATTTACAGAAGATAGAGGGCTAGGGCAAGAGATTTATTTGGGACAGTATTTAAATAAAAAAGAGCAAGCTCAAGTTGGAACAAAACCAGGTATGGATAGGAGTAAACCATTTCCACCATTTCCACTACTCCTTCCATCTACTGTAAATTAACTCAATTAGTTCACGAATATTTTTCCCCTCAATTCAAACACCTCCCTAGATCAAAATAGAAAACATTTATTAACTGATGCTTCCAACTGTGACAGAAATTACAGTCATTTTTGTAGTACAGATGGTGTAAAAATGCAATCTAAAATATGATTAAAAGCTCAAAAGATGAGTAACCCAAGTTCATCTTAGAAATGGCTGTTTGGATGCTGCTAAAGAAATATATTTGGAGTTAATTAGTTTGCTTTTCATCTGTTCGTCAATTAAGAACTTCTTACTCTTCCTTAATCATGAAACAGCCATTAAATTTAACAGACCTCTCTAGATGACCTTATATGAGAAGAATAAATTAATTCGACAATTTTTCTTAAAAATATGAGAATCATTTTATGAAAATAATGGTACTAGCAATGTTCTGGTCCTTTTAGACTTTGAATCATAGCAAACCCATTCCATATATAACACGAATTCTTCTTGTAACTCTCATAAAATAAATATTTTGGAACACTGTTTATTCACATATTTCCTGAGATTACATTAATTTTTTCATTCTTTATTAAAAAAACCCCAACCAACCAACCAAAAAACCCAAACCCAAACCAAAGAAACACCATGAAAAAGGTGCTAATTCCTAACAAGTGAAAGAGTACATGGGGGTAAAAAAATGTAGTTTTCAAGTTATTAACATTACATTGCAAAGAATTAGCATAATAGAAAAAAATCCTCTGGAAGATGTGATTAGAACACATTTCTATATACAAAACAAGGACATATCCCCTCAGTGTAGTTCCTTTAAATCCTGCTGTGTTGGAATGTGGTTTTTTGTCCAAGAAAGTCTTCATGTATCAGAGCAGTTCCTTAGCTGCACTTTCTCCATATGTGAATAAGGAAATAACAAACTACAAAGAGCTACAAAGCTGGATAGTGATGTTCACAGATACATTCTGCTTTCTGATGTATTCTAGAAATATTTCTTTTTTCAAATCATGACAGTAGATCTGTTGTGCTATCTTCATACACTCCAGAATTAATTCACTTGATTAGCAGTCAAAATGCCCTGCTTAAACTTTAGTATTAAATTTTAAAATGTCAACCATTTTTAAAGTAAAAGATTATATTTTCTCGGATCTCAGACCCTTTAAAAAAAACCCCACACTGTGTTGTTATGTTCTAGGTTTGCCAAAAATCATGAAAATACACTGTCATAAAGACAGAATCATATTCCTACTCATGCTATGAAGATGGTGGTAATGGGGAAAAAGAAGTACAGATATCCTAAATAAAGTCTGAAGCTGCTTTACCCATCAGGTGGGTAAGCAGAAGGTTAGACGCAGAAGCCCACCTCAAGTGGTGTCCATTAGCCACTTCTACCATTTTAAAATTTTCTCAGAATGCAGTTTCGTCCATTATACAGCAGCAGAAAGGCTAGTTCTCTCTGATTTAATACAATAGCAAAATTATCTTTCAAGTATATAGCTTAATAAAATGATACTGTGCACACCAAAGAAACAGGTCTTTTAGAGGTATCATGAACCAAATTCGATAGTGCTGTAAAATATAGAAGAAACAAAGTATTAAATACAGATGAGAAAGGAAGGCCCTTTTAAGATTGAGGTGAAACGATAAAGGAATGTGTCAAGATTTTTAATCTACATGCCTGACCTCAAGGCTAATTGAGAGTTCCTGCTGTCTGTACTGTCAGCCCCATATTATATGGACGACAAAAAATAACAATCAAAAAACAACAGTAGTAAAAAGGCACGTTATTCTGATTTGCAAATTTCACCTATTAAACAACTGCCCCTATTGACGTTGCAAATAAAAAAACATTAGCATTCTTCACCTCAGAGAAGAATCATGATTTTATGCAGCTGCAAATGTAGTTGTGCCAGACGTAAGAGTTATACTGCATTTGCCTGAAGGTTACAGAAGAACAGCTTCAACAGTTCCTTGACTTGTTTTACAGCAGTACAGCACTGCTGACTATTGAAATAATTCCTGAAAGTATACGATAAAAATGAGGTGGGATTTGACTGTCTCATTAAACTCACTTTCTTATTCTGAACCTAGCTGCAGTGCCAGAAGGCTGAATTTGACTGCTCCAGTACCACCTCTCTTACCAACTCAATCAATCCTTTTTATTTAGAAAAATTATTTTTATGATATGATTATTCCATTGCATTTGATATATCTACTGCTATAGCGTTCTGCAAGTTGAAGTCTGTTCACAGAGAACACGACTCAACTGAGTTAAGACCTTAGGATGATAACTTTCTGTAGTCAGGGCAAGACCATAAGATATAAAATGTGTAAATCCGACTCAGCTCTCATGGTTCATATCACCTTGGGCAGCAGAACAGCACTGAGTAACCAAAGGTAGTCTGAGCTCTAAGCCAATATAACTAACTTTTAAGAAATATGATTTGAAGGAGATTCATACTATTGCACCACCACCATTAACAACCACCTTCATTCAAAATCCCACTATGTAGAGTGTTACTGCTATTATTTTAAACAAACACACAATGCCCTGGAAACACCTGGACCCAAATCCCCATAATTCTATGGAATTTACCTCATTTTTTTACTGTTGGTAGAAAAAAACCTGACCAAGTTTACTCGGTCATTTACTTCCTTCTTGTGCCTTGCAAGAACTGCGTGGATACAAAAAAGCAAGGGCTTCTTTCTTTTTTAGGTGGATACAGATAGTAACACTGTTAATATGGGAAGCAAAGGTGCAAGAATGGTAAGAAACTTGCTCAAGTCTCTTTAGAGAAACCAATGTTGAGGACACAGGTAAGGTTGCAGAATTCTCAGTTTCAGTCCAGAGAGGATTTGCTAACTTGAAGCCCAGCAGTACATTTTTGAAAGCAATCTTCTGCTGCAGAATTTTGTATAGCATTCCAGCTCTTTCTTTCTGTTGTGTCTATGCCACTTCTTTCTTCCTCCTCTCTTATCCTCTAGCAGGGTAAGAGGAAGTTTTTGAGGTGAGGTAGATGAAAGAGATGGGAATCATAAGGGAAGACTCAGTCTACAGCAGACAGAACTGTGGGATTCTCACTCTCATTTGCTCTCCTGCTAGAAGTGCAAGACACAAAAAAAATTGAGCAGTATTGAGCTATGTTAGCAAAATCACATTTCTGTGTATTTTTTTTGTGGAAACAAGGGGAAAAGGAGTATATATCTGTTACATTTATTCAGGGACAAGTCCCTCCTCCAATCCTTTAAAAACAATTCTCATGTGATCTGCTTAAAAGTCTCTTTTGAAACCAAATAAAACACTTAATGTCCTAAGTAATCACCCTAAACGTTCACCTTTACAGCTTCAGAAGTTGGCAAGTGTAAGAGAATACACCAAAGATAAAACATGTGGTTTCCACTCCAAGAAAGAGAACAGGTAAACCAAGCCAAGTTGTTTCCATATTTTTCAATATGATTTAAATAACAGACCTGTTTTCTAGGCCTGTACATATCCTTCAACACACATGCTAATAGCATTTCCAAACTGGAAGGAAGACTATTTAGAAACTGCATTCCCTACCACCCACCTCCCGTTTGAAAGTTTCTATCTTCTTTGACCCAATGCCAACATGATAATTTCACATAAAATAGGAGTGTAGGAGGGTATTATTGGCACTAAAGCATGGGAATAACCTGCAGGAGAAAAATAATTTTTCTTATTTCTTCCTTCTGAAAATAAAATAGGAGGAGTTTGGACAGAAGAAATGTCTGTTTTAGCACAAAAAGGCAGAATATAAGGAGGTATAGATGAGAAACAATAAAATACCGGAGGAGTAAAACGTTTACAAGAGATTACTTTGAAACTGAATTCAAAGCAAGAAATTTATCCTATGTTTAAATAAAGAAAAGCTCAATTTTTTTCTTTTTTTACCTGTAACACAGCAATTAGGTGAGCAACAGGGATTTACAGAACGTGCTATATGTGCATGGTGAAGAGGAAAGGGATATCTGGTTGCAGCAGGCGTATAGGAATGACAAATACAGGACATAACCAGAAGCAACCAGAGCAAAGAGCAGCACTGCACGGCCCTGGCTCTGCCTGCAATGTGCATGTCTTGGCAGACCCTCCAGTCAGCAAGGCAGGAGCAGTCCCATGGACTTGATAACAAGAGCTCAGTCCTCGAGCTTCCATCAGCTGATAAATGCCAAGTTGAGCTACAGGTAAAGTTCTTTATTTTGCTCCCTTGCTCATACTTCCTCTTACTCATGCCCAGGAATAAAACTAGCAAGGGCAGAATACGGTGACAAAAAAGAAAAGGAAATAAGGAAGCTGATTGCTGACTTTGTTCCCCCTTAACATTGCATCTTGTGCTTCATGGACCTGTGTGTTATATTCTAACTACCTGCACCTATCACTTCAACAGACACCAAGACAAGGCCACTGTCAGCACAACAGCTGGGATTGATTCTTCCTGGTACAGACAGACCCTGCTCCATGGGAGAAGCAGACATTTTTAAAGAAGTCTGGAAGGAGGTTGCTAAAACCAAACCAAGCTTTTTTAGTACCTCTTAGCTTTTAGAATACCACCTGTGTATTTATACCACCGCTTCTCATTTCAAGCATTTTCCTGGGAAGAAACTTTCCTTTACAGAAACATGGGGAGCCTTCCTTGCCCATATTATGTGTTTTTCCATTTAAAGCAGCATCTGGTCTAATGTGTGTGTTTCAATTAAATGCAATCATTTGTAGTTCTGAAAAAACATATACAAAAGGCCATACTGAATCAACATAACTGCAGTCAGTGACATCTATATTCCATAATAAAACAATAAATACTCCACAATAGTATAGTTCTAAGATTAAAAACGGGGGGAGGTAATTTTAATGAATTATGATCTGTGGTTCCTGCCGCTATTTAAAAAAAAAATATATCCTTTGATCTTTGCTATAAAGAACAAATAATACTTGTGCTGTAGTGCAAAGAAAGCCTGGATTTCTACTGAGCTGAGGTTCTATTCATTTATTAAAGAAGGAAAAGGTGACTGCACGGAAACCAGTGCCATGAATCATTCCGATAATTCAGAACTATGCCACCCAGTTGCATATATCTCTTAGAACCATATGCAAAATATTACTGTACACAAGCAGGCAGATTAGCTCAAATAATGCTCTAGCCTAGCAAGACAGACTTCTTTTTGTTGGCTTCAATAAGCTCATACAACTTTATAATATGCAAATCTGAGACCGCCTTAATTGTATGATGCTATGTATGACAAGATACAGAGTTGCTTCTAGTCAGGAAAAAAGTGTCAGTTATACCTATAAATCACAATGCTAAAAATAAATATAATCCAAATATTCTGCTGAGAAAACATCAAATTAACATGCTTCCTTTGCTTAGTGTTTCTGTTTCCACTTGCTTCTATATGTTTCCCTCTAGTTATGCAACCTTCTTAACTGCCTGACCCACTGCCCAACCTCAGCCTTGCTCTCTTCCTCATCAGCCACAAGTGCACTACTTCTTCCTTTCACTACTACAAAAGAGAAATTAAAATGAAAAAAGTTACAAAACATTCTGAAGTTGATTGTATATGTTGTACTTCGGTACTTAATAAGAAAGTAGTAAGATAGAAATCTGATAACCCTCCTTTTCCCCTAAAACTCAGTTCTGGCATCTTAAGTTCAGGAAATCCAGAACTTCTCAGAAAATGAAATAAATAAAATGAGTAGAAATAACCTATCCTTTCGCTGATTTCAAAATAGTGGTGGTGTAGCCATAATGATCTAAGGATACAAGAACAGCAAAATTCATAGGGTAAATTATTTTTTAAAAAATAAATTAATACTATGTGATACAGTTGGGAGAAACAGAGGAGCTTTCAACAGTCTGAGAATTTTTTTAACAGCAGCAATTTTGCTTATAACGGATATTATCTCTGCATACAGATTGTCTTTATAAACTTTGCAGCCATCTTTACCCACAGAGCTTTCCAGAATGGCACAAGGCACTGTGGCCTGGCCAGGATGAGGCTTATTTAACACCAGATACAAACTTCACTGGCTTTGATGGACTTGCCCAAATTCACCACTCAAGATTTTCTTCCTGTAGAAACGAATGGAGATTGTGGGACTATTGCATGCGTCCTCCACAGTGATCTGCAACTCCACAATGGCATTTAGCTGAGGTTTTCAGACAACTGTGATCAAACTCAGAACTATTGCTTTGACCTGCATATTTGACATTTCACAGATTACTTCAATGAACTTCCTCTTCCATGACACTGCGTTTGCAAAAACAATGTGTTTGAATATTCTCTGTATGAGGTTTATGAAAGGCCATTGAACTATCTTGGCCTTTTCTGAAGCAGCAGACATCTGACTACTCATTAAAATATACAAGAGTTAAACTTGGACAAGACAGTGAAGAAGAGGAAAATGGACTTTCATGAAATTTTATCTAAAAAGACAAAAAGCCCAAGAAATATCTGTAAAGGTTTTCTCATTCAAGAGTCCTCCTAGTTAAATCAAGATTTCACATTATATTAATTCTAATGAAAACTTTTTTCTCATTCTGACAGAGAAATAAAATCAATACTTTATTTTGCATCCACAGAAAGATTTTGTATTTAATTTGACCTTGCAAATGTAAACCCCAAACAATTTAACCTTGTGTACTACAGTTAAGTGGAAATGAATTTTACTTCAGAAGATCCAAATTAAAATGGATTAACTGCCTGATCAAGCAGGAATTAAAAAAATCAAACCACAAAATAAAACTAGTACTGAGATTCATCTATAAAACCAAATGTACAAACAAAGTTGAAGGTTGTAAAAAAATACTATAAACATTTGGAAATCACTGGTACGGCTTTAAGTCAATGAAATACAAGAAGGAAGCTCCTCTTTAACTAAGTGCAGCATGTCAGGGCAGTGTTAACTGTTGTCTTTTTCTTTGCAGAGGTTTGGTGCATGCAAACATGGAGATGATTGGAAACAACTGAAATATGCCTGTAAAAAACCAAGTAGATGATGATTCAAATGGCATGTAATCTTCTTGGGATTTAGGATTAGGCAGAAGCAGCCAACTAATTATACATTCTGTTTGTTTTAGCTGAAGGAACAATGAAGGTTTTACAGTTGCTACATTCATCACACATTTTTCAGTGTTATGTGGCAAACAATATTTATGTCTTTCCTCCACGTGAAGCAGACAGTGAGTCTGGCAGGACTGTTTTTTCTTTCCCTAAGCATTTGTTTCTTCACCTTCTGTTTTTCTCATATATAAGTCTCTTGAGATATATCTAAAGGCACATTCACCTTGGTATTCATAAACAGTGTTTATATGAGGCACACCATTTACAATGGCATTTCCCCATTCACATCACTTTCTGAGGAGAGGGGCCAGACATTAAAAATGTCATATGTGTTTATTATTGACTACAATAGTTTTGTGTTTTTTAATCTTCTTTTCCTTCTTCTTTCTTTTAAGATTCCTATACCTGGAATATTTCACTGAGAGCAGAGACAGCATATAACATATGCAGGCACAAGTTCTATTCTGTAGAATACTTTAAAGAAAAAAAAAGGTAGTAAGACCGTTTTGAGTTTTTTAGAACAGGAGATTGAAGTGTATTCTAGGAACAACTTTTTCTCCTTTCTGGAACCCAGAGGGAAACTTCTCCATGGTTGGGATGTGTGCAGCATGATGTGAGAAAACTCATCTGGGCTCTGTCCTATGCTGCATGCATGTTGGGTTCTCATCATCTGAAGGGACAAAAGATTTATCATTATCTCTACCCCTCCTTTAATTCTATCTTAGAATGATCCATTCCAGTGGTCATTGTTGGCCATTTTATGGAGATCCAGAAAGAGCCCTGCACCATCTTAGCCTCCCTGTTCCACTGGGAACAACAGCTACTGTAGATACACAATAAAGCATGCAGAGTAAGAAAATCGCATCTGAGAACGTACCTTCTTACCTTTCAAAACAATCTGCTCCTCCACCAATTCCTGTATGAAATTCTTATTATATTTTTATATTTTCAGAAACAATAAAGGACTTCTTTCACTTGTGTACAAAGAAAAGTACTTAATTATACCGAACAGACATTTTCAAGATGAAAATATATTCACAAAATTTTCATCAAAAAGTTCTAAGTGACTGATGTAAGTAATGAAGGTAAAGATGCTCCATCTTGTATATTTCTGCCATTACAAAAGTTTTCTTTGCTTTACCTAAAGGGTATCTAATTCCATAAGATAGCTTATGTTCAGTTCTTAAAATACAGTTTGCTGTCACTTGGTACATAAAACCAAGCAATTGGGATTCATGGTTTCACACACTGCTTTTATTATGTGTGCTCACTGCAAACAGTTACAGTGTGGATATCACTTTCTTAAAATAGAGTGTTTAAAATAATTAAGTCTTTTACATGAGGTCACCTTTTCTCAAGGCATAATGTGATTTTTAATTAATACTGGAAATCCTGTATCTCTGACAGAAAGACTATGAATGCAGAGACTTTATAAAAATGCTTAAATTAAAAAATGAAGCAGGAGCTTCAGATTTCTGCAGAGACATGTGCAGATCTTTGGTTACAATTTTTAAGTGTCTATTCATTAGACCCCTCATAAGACAAAGCTGTGCATGGAGCCAGCTGGCTTTCAGGTACTTTTGATGCTGTCCAATGTATTTAACCATGAAACTGGTGCAGTATAACAATTCAGGAGCTGAGAACACGAGTACAGTTAAACCTTAACAAAACCGAAGATGATGAAAATGTTTGAAAGTGGAAAAAGCAGCACTAAGACAATCAGAAAAAATACTACTTCACTGAGAATTCTGGTAAAAAAACAATTCACCCCAAATGAAGTTTGTTTATATGGAAAAACCAGGAAGGTTGCATTTGAAAAATTATCCAGTAATTTCAAATCTGACCGTGCTGAAATTAAGATAAAGAAATACCTAAAGACACTGTCCACAATATACTATCAGCAAAGAGTTTAAAATACAAAATCACACAGAAGTCCACCTTAATCCCTCCTCCCCCACCCCAACCATTAGAATATCTTTTAAATCTTCATTGTAGATATGCAAGTTAAAGATAATTACTTAATTGTGGATACAAATTACTGTGATTGTTAAAAAGATTTTTTCTTATACAGTATGTTTGTATACAGACTTGTATTTGTAGCACAGCATAGTATAGCACACACAGCAATAAATCTGTAATATTTATATATACACACTTAGGTGTAAACCCAAATTTACACCCCCAGAGACAAGGGATATCACTACTAGCAGGGCCTCACTTGGAATTTATCCAGCTTTTGAACTGCAGATTAAGTATTATTTTTATTTTCTTGGAAAAATAAGGTAGAATTTATCATATTCGAGCAAGAACAGAATGTCAGGGTTCACAAGACAGATGGTGCCTGAGTACCACAGCAGTTGTCACTTTGTTGTTCACTGCTGAGGAAATACAGCAGAACAATAACTTTGGACTGGTATTTGACTTAGACACACAAATACATGTCAGCCAAGTCTTCTCCACACACTCATACATCCTCACATGCCTGTTATTTTTCCTATGGGATGCAAATTCCTTTTTCCCCCCACAAATAAGCTGCTAGCAATTTTTGATTCTAGATAATTTATAGGCTTTAGCTTGGAAGTCAAAAGCTATCTTACTTTCCAGAAGAAAACAGGCTGACACATCATTTTAAATATTTCACTGAAACTGGGATTTTGAAAGATTCTGAAAGAGGAGACTGCTCCTCAAAAATCACAACCGCCACCACAATATATACACACACAGATATTCATCAGTGATTAACTTTCTCTTCTCATTGGCTCTCGGTTTTTCTTTTTGTGGAATTATCTTCTCAGAATCCGGGTAAGCTGTAATAAAATAAAAAAAATACACCAAGGCCCAGCAGAGCTCTTTCTAAAGATAATTTGGAGAACATTCTCAGCAGAAATGATGTATATGTATTGGATATAATGGCATATTATCTACCACTAAAGACAAAATAGCTTTTTTGGCAATCACATTATCCTATTTCCAATATGAGTAACTGTATTAATTTGATTTAGATATGAGACATTACAAAGGTTTTACAGTAAGTACTTTCACTTTCTCTACTTCCACAAAATGTTTTGATGTACAGGCGCAATTTCTTACCAGATGCACTGAGCTTGCACAGTGTACACAGTTGCCAACTATTAGCAGAGGGATCTACACTACATACTCACAGAATCCAACCAATAAAGGGTTTCCCCTCACCTTAAAACTACATGCATCACAAGGAAAGGAATTGCTCAAAGATAGTATTTATAGAGGAGTTTAAAAGCAACAAAACCCTGCATATAGTCTCAAGAGAGCAAGAATCCTTTGAAATAATAAAAAAAAAAATCTTCACACACATACGTTCCCAGATTATTATTCAGGTCAAATCCTCTAGATTTCTAAATGTGAACATGCCGAATTTTTAAGGATAACTACCAATGTCATCTCTTTTCCAAACCCAAACATCCTACAATAAATTGACATCTTTTGATACAATATTGCTTATAATCAGAGCAACAGCAAAACCAGATACCAGTATATTAAATATCCCTGGAAAGGAGTTCATTAAAAGGTTTAGTCATCTCATTTGCTCATTTGTTATTGGAAAGCTTCATAAAGAATGGAATATGCACACAGAAGTAGGTAAAACTTAAATTTTAAGAGTATTTGCCTACTCCTTACATTTCTTTCAACATAAGGAGTGACAATAAAATTAAAAAAGAACAGAACAAAAATTCAACCTCGAATACAAACCGAAATTCAAATCCCTGTGTTCTCCTTATTGAAACAGAAACAAAACCACAGTGGCGATAAGAGAACATGCAGCATTACTACAGCAATGCAGGGCATATCTGTGCAGAATTAATTGACTGCATTGATTTCAGGAAGCTAGGTCATTAAACCTGCACGGGCTAAGATAAGATTGACTGGAGTTGTTCAGCTGAAAAGCATAGGAAAGCCTTGAACTTCAGAAAATATGATAATACAATATTTCTTCATATTAAGCTGCTTACTCAAAGTTGAAAACACTAGTAGTCTGTATGAGTTGTTGTGGGCTATGTTCCTAAGCTGGCATATACAAATTTGGAAAGAGACAAAAGGAGTTTCACAGTATAAATCTTTCACTTGTTAGGGATTTCTATCAACCATCCTGCAGGCCCTGAACTCACCCTTTGACACTACATCCCAGTGTTTGAATGACAATATCAATAATTCTTCCATTCTCAGAAAGATACTTGCATGCATATATATATATATATTTTACTTTTTTCTTCATGTTTTTAAGTGTAATATATCTTGTTCATATCTCACAAAGCTCAGAAGATCTTTTGCAGAATGCTACTATGAACAACTGTCCTTTTCATTGTAGACCTTTGCTATCAACAATGTATTGGGTGGTTCCAGCTTCCACAAGTCTGTACACTGATGCTGCTATTCCAAGTTGGAAGTTGAGTAATGGGAACACCAGGGAGCAGAGTGCATTCTGAAGGCTGGAGGATCCAAGCTTAGCTTTTATGAATTGCTAACAGGGAACTTAAGAGAAGATACTGATTATGCCTGTTGGCAAGACTTTAGCTTTTTAACTTTTGTAGTGTCTCTGAGGTAAACTATATTTACAATGATTCAGGCAAAAGATGGTGAGAGTTCCATATCTGTGAGGCCATGGCAACACTACTCAAGATCAGTTGTTGATTTACTAGAGAACTGTAATTCAACGCTGGGCACAGTTTGATCACTAGTGAGGTCTCATGCATTAATGTTTTCCTGCACATTTATTTTAAAAACAATGTTTGCTTGTTTGTTTGCAGTCTCGTAGCTTTTTAGAACAGACATATGGGGTGGAGAGAATCATAATTCACCAATAATCTGTGTTAAATTAAGTACTGGTGCTGAAAATTAGGATAAAGAAACCCTACTTAAGCATTGTTGCAAAACCTGATGACATTCTGTTTCAGAGCATGGTGCTAATAACACCAAGGTTGCAGGTTGGATTGCTGTATGGGTCTGTCTTTCCCTTAACAGTTGGATGCAATGGGCCTCGTGGGTCCCTTCCAACTCAGAATATTCTGCGATTCTGGGATCTCATGCTAAGTTTAAAAAGAAGTAAGGAAATTCAGCATATCATCAAAGCAGCAGAAAGAAATTTTAAGATTTACATAAAACACTTGAAATGCAACCCAAGTGCGTTAGACAAGTCCACTATTCCTAACAAAAAACAATGTCGACACCAGGCAGTGACTATAAACAGTTGATAGAAAGCAAAATTAAATAAAGTTAAAACTAGGAGTAACATCGAAATATGGGCATTCGTAAGTAGAGATTTATTTAGAGACCTATTTAACTGAACACAAACTGCACGAGAGGCTTGTTGCTCCTTTTGTAAGACTGGAACCTACAGGAATTAAATACACAAATACATACAATCACGCACTTTTCAACATACATCATTAAAAAATCCTGTCTAAATTTTCATAGTTCGGAATATGATTAATGCAGCCTATCAGAAGCCAGATGGTGCAAAACCAGAGCCATCAATCAAAATGAAAAGACCACTGAGTGCTATCCAGAGCGATGTGCTCTCAAATGGAATTTCTGGTCACAGATCCTAATGCACGATGTGAAAGGGAAGTCATAAACACTGTGGCACTGCCCCTGATGAACAGCCAGAAACACAGCAGGCTTTGTTAGGCAAAAAACACTGAAGAATTAGTACTTTGCTGCTGTAGGCTCTGACTGGGAAAGGCTCTGCAAGCCAAATATATGTACATTAAATAAAAAATTAAAAGCAGTGTCTTTAATGAGTTTAATAATGTTTGCACTGATGACAGTATCTGTCAAACTGTGCACTTGCCATTTGATTTAATATGGGATTGTGCCATACATAAACAAAGCAGCTGCCACTGTCTGTCTGACACGTGAATTGGTATTTAATGTCTGTTCCCACACAGGACTTAAAAATGGTTCATATTTTTAGCTTTATTACACATCTTCTGCAAATGCTATACAGAAAACAAGGTTGGGGTTTGCAATGTAAAACAGTGATGGCTTACATCTTGCAAAGTGTTTTACCAAGCAGGCCTATTATTTAAAAAATGAGCTTGTAAAAATAAAAGGCATAAAGAAGCCTAATTCACCATACACTTGCTTCATAAATGATCCTAGCAATATTAAAGGAGATGAAAAAGTGAGCAGCAGTAATAACACATAGGTGTTTTTCTCCTGGAACTAGCATGACAGTATGAAATAAAGGATTTGTCAGCATGACTGCTTGTATTTGCAACCTGAAGCATTTTATCACAGCATATCTCTTATGTGTGCTACATATATCAAATTTCACAGAAACATATTTTGTAAAAAAAAATTAATCTCATGCTCCAATTTAAAGACCTGCATCAACTAATTCCATATCCATTTCTTTTTCTATAGGGCTAGGTGACTATCTATGACTGTCATGATTGCATGAGAAACGGGTGAAAGAAAAATTAAACATGACCTGCAGCAGCATTTATATGAACTAAAATGTCATCTTTAAAGATCAACTTCTTACTTGCTTTCAGCGATATTAGAAAATGCCACACTTATCATGAAGAAATTGTAATGCTTTTGGTCCTTTATGGAGATATAAACCCTCCATTTTTATCCTGATGGATCGTGAGATACCAAACCTTAAATTTGCCATTAGCCCCACAAGCATCTTATACTTCACATAATGCAATTCAAAGAGAGGTAGTCTCTAGAATCACATTTTTGGATGGATGAAAACCCATTTATGCTCATAAAATATCAGAACACAAGGGAAAAATAATATGAAAAACATGTCATATTAAGGGAATGAAATGGGCCTTGCTAACGTGCGTTTATAACAACATCCAGGTTTGTACCTCTCTTCCTACTGACAACACCACTCCTTCCTTCTGATACACTAAAGCTCAAGTACAGCTGAAATTGAGTCATGTGTCTTAGATGCCTTCTTGTGCCCTGAACTGCAACCTAAACCTTCATGGTATGTCCACACTGCAGGATGAACTCAAAGCCTACTGACTGTGGACCTCCACCCTGGAACAAGGTTTGTAAAAGTCTTTCAGGCTTACACCTGAGTATATGTTAGGACGTGGGAAATTTAACTAAATGTTGCTAGTTTTACTGTAAGCACGTATACTGAATCATCAGAACACTGACATCCTTCAGCACTCATCCTGCAATTTTCAGAAAGAATGAGCAATTAGTAAAAACCACAGGATGTTTTTCTAGTTACATCTGAATACAAACACTCTTGTCCCCTAAGATCATGAGAGCTTCCCTCAGACACAGGCAGACTGAGTGCAAGACCACTGAGAGCAGTGTTTGTGAGAACTCTAAATTTCACACGCAGCTAAAATAAGATGTTTCACTGCAGGTGACAATCACCTAGATTAACCATGCAAAATCTACATGGTTTGCTGGCAAATTCTGAGACTCCTCCTCCAGCTGCCCTTCGAAGTAGAGCACTTCAGGTCACACAGAGTGGCCGAACTGCACTGTGAGGACAGACGGCAGGAGAACTAGTTTTCTGTGTAGAGCAATCTGAAGCCCAAATTATATCTATTGTTTTACATGGTCACTTTACTCAAAGTTATCTTTTCAACTGTATAACTAGCCTTTCTTCATGCTCTTGAGAGGAAATTATAACAAAATAAAAACTAATGGAGTGTTTCTAGTTCCAGGAGTTTATATGACAGCAGAAGATGGAATAGCAGCCAGTACTGACTTATTACAAATTGGGGAAAAATGTGATCCCATCCTTCCCTGACTTATTTGAAATACAGTAGATTGATTCCAAGTATCATCCAGAAACAATCTCGAATCAAAGGTTTTGTTGGTTATGGGGTTGTGTGTGTGTGTGTGTGTGCGCATGTATGTGCATATATGCAAGGCTATGCAGATGAATATTCAGAGAGGATAAGGAGATGAACATTTCCATACCTTATTATCAGACACAGAGCCAGCAAATCCACACCTCCTTCACAGCTTTATGTCCAAAGGTCATTAAAACAAGAACATTTAAACAGGAGTAAGTAAGTAAGAAGAAAAATAAATGGAATATCCTCCCTCCATGCAAGAAAGTCAAAATCTTACTCAAGATTTCAGGTACTAGAAAATTACTCAAAATCTTCCAATAATAAAAGTATTGATGCCCTCTTGATTAACATCTAAAATTTTAAATAATATATCAAATTAATTCAAGTATACAGGTCTCCAGTGAGAAGATGGGGAACAGAACATAAAGATAGTTATCATATCTATTGGTGAAGTTCCCAGAATTTTGGTCTCTTGATATGTCATTAGTTAAAAGCAAGCAAGCTCAAGAGTTTGGTCATATGAATATGTAGGTCAATAGCAAAGTTGAAATGGTGAAGAATTCTACTACCACCTCTGTGGATGGGTTTCCACAACAGTGTGCTCATGCACTGCTACACTTGATGCACTGATGCCTTCTCCTCCCACAGCCACTTTAATGCCATGCCAAAGTACAGCTGTACAGGGCAGGTGGATAAAAGTAAATAAGAGAGACAATACAATGTTAATACCTGAAGGAGATATTAAAGAAAGAATAGTTTGGTAGGAAGAAACAGAAAAAAGAAGGTAGAGTACATAGGGAAAAAAAAACCTTTTTTTTTTTTTTTTAGGGAAGAAATGGCAATAGAATAAAGAAAGAGGCGGGGGTAGGGTGGGGAAAGGAGAGAAAGTGAGAGAGAACTGGGAAATCCAATCCACCACAAATTGTACAGCCACAGAGAGATATAGATCAAATGAGGAGTTAAGGAACGGGACAAGGAAAGATACCTGAACTTGAAATGTCCATAGAACTGTTAGCTAAACACTCCATCACATTGCCAAGATAAGATTGAAGGGAGCTTAAAAAAAACTCTAACAGGGCCAGGTCTTTTTATTTTTTGTGATGTAAAGGTTTTCCAGCAACTAATTTGAAAAAACCTAAAATACCTTTCTTTTTCGTACTTTTGTGTCAGTAACAGAGCAATGATGGACAAGGCACATAAATGATACAAGACATGCAGCAAAGGGTAATGCCTCTCTCTGGAAAATAACAAGAGGATTAATGTACATCGAAGAATTTGTTTTACTTGAGTTCATATGGCAGATATTTAATGTCACTGTAAAACTTGTCTCTCATTTTCTGTTTCAATATTTTTTTGGAGGTAGAATATACTTATTTGAGGCAATCTGCTCTACCAGGTAGCATTTACGTGCTGTACCAAGGAGAAAACCTGTGAAGTAAATGACTACTATTTTTACAATTGTTTAGCTGAAAAAGTATATACTTGTCTTTACACGGGGGAGAGGTATGTAGATTACATCAGCTCATTTACTAAAACTCTTCTCAAGATCGTTAATGAAGATGTTTCAATAATACATCAGTACCTGTGAAACCATGTTCAACATCTAAGCACATACATCACTATATAGCAGTACCTTTATGTGTAGTTGCAAACGTGATTTAACAGACTAGTGTTAAACAATTTTTTGAAAGACCATTTTAAAAGGACAGAAAAAATACACTCTAGCCTAAAACTGGAAGAGCCTCCCTTCTGGTTGATAATTGAGGTAACAATCCCAAACCATTCAGATAGCATCAGACAGGGTTAGATGCTTTAAATATCCAAATACAGCAGAAGATACTAGTATTAAATATGGTTTTAACCAAAATATTAATCATATATACCTGTCTGTATATATTTTAGGTTTTGTGTAAAAAAATATCAACCAACAAATGACTGGTTTTAGAGCAATATATCCATGAATTAGGTTGTTTTTTCATTTTCTGGCTGCAATATATACTTCAAATAAGACTGCAACTCTTTTGTCCCAGCATTTCAGCTATACAACTAAAACACAGCAGATATGTCTTCCTCTATAGAGTATATTCAATGGAGAAGTGAGCCCTTTCATTGTATTGCTTGCCTTGTTTCTTTGTCTGTTCTCTACAAATCCTGAAAAAATTCCCAGTATTTGAACAGTCCTTTCCAAACTGTCTGTATATTAACTTGCTCTGTGTTAAGAGACGGCATGAACTTCAATGTAGCTCAGAGTTAAGTCAAGAATAAGCAGGAGCTTTTCAGGCAATTAAATTTTCTTCTCTATCATCAAGTAATGTTCAAGTGTGCCATTAACACAAGGCCACTGCACTGCTCTTCCAAATAGAAATTGCTTTTCTCTTTCAGTAGTCTTCTTTGAAGCCTCACATTATATCAAGAGCATAAAACAGCTTTATATAACCTCCTCCAAAAAAGCAGTTCTGAACATGAGGGAAGGGAACAGATAAGAATGGATGTAGGTTACAATACGAATATTTCCATAAGACACAGTCATATCTGACATCTGAGCTATTAAATTAAACCTGAAATCTGTTTCAAGGCAGGAGATAGCAAAAGGCTCTGTCCCTTTTCAGCAATAACCTAGAAAACCTTTTCATCTTACAGAAGAACAATTCAAAGCACCTCCTTTAGGAAATTCAGACTATGGTTTATATCACAGGCATTGCAACCTCACATTTGCCTTATGATTTAGTACAATGCTGTCCCTGGAATAAATGGAAAGCAGGTTAAAGGATTTTTATTATTTTCCAGAATCATATACCCAAGTCATTATCCAAAAAATCTGAAGGCCGACACAGTATCTCAAAACCGCCTTTTTTTTTTTATGGATAAAAAGTAAAACCTACACATTCACAGCACTTCCACAGCACATCTTAAAAAACACAGTTAATAACCGAGCAAGATTACTGTCCTTAGGAAAAATGTTATGAATTGTGTGTGGTTTTAAGCAGTTCTGTAATTTCCCATTTCCAGACTCCAAAAAGCATCCAAACCTGGTTTGTTTACACATGCTAGCTGCCATCTCTCACATCTAAAACAAACCACTTCATAATGCCAGTAGCTATGAAAGATGACAGCAGCACACACAGAAGCAGAAGATGTCAAAATCTGAGAGATCTGGAACTATGAACATAGATTACTGAAAGATGTAAATCTCACCTGCCAGATATGTTTAATGCTGCAACTACA
This sequence comes from Manacus vitellinus, assembly GCF_001715985.3. NCBI lineage: Eukaryota > Metazoa > Chordata > Aves > Passeriformes > Pipridae > Manacus > Manacus vitellinus. Next base: position 1,392,296 of record NW_021940534.1, read on the forward strand.
TTTTAGTCTTTCACCAGTTTCTTTTAAGAAACTACTCTCATAGCAACACTTCCAACTCCACAAGTGTCCAGCATTTCAATTTACATATCCACTTATAAAAGCACATCATACCACAATGCAGAAACATCTTCAAAAACAAAGCTTTTAGGACCTAATTAAAAAGAGTAGTATGGTGATGTCTGCCATTAGAAAGTTAACCAACAGGAGGCATTTTAAAGCGGTTTCTTTCTGTAGACTCCAGAACTCCTCTTGTTCAAATGTCTTTATTTGTAAAGGATTCCCTGTACACGGAAGAAAAATGAAAGGATGTAGCTCATCAGTAGGAAAACTGATGCCAGTTGAAGCTCTTAACTTTCCATCTCCCCTCATTTCTGCTGTTTAACTAAACAGTCCTCACCATGGTAAGACAGTTATTTTGGTTCTCGGTGCCACCACCGCACCCTCCATTCCCCTGCTGCAGCGTGTGGTCCCCAGAGGCCACCACCTACAGCACAGAGGTGGAAGGATTGCAGAACTTGACAGGTTTTTTTTTATCAGAAGCCAACTGACTCCAAATCCTCACCCTTCACCTGAGGTGTCCATGATGATTACCAGATAATGCCACAGCCTTGGGCATTCCTATGATTAACATGTTGTGCTACTGTCAATGAAAACCATTTAGAGCATACAGTGCCAAAAGAGATCCCACCTATTTGATAGTGGCTTCTGAGATCCCACCTATTTGATAGTGGCTCCTGTCTGTTTCATTGGGAAAACACAGTTTTACCACCTCATTATTTACAGCCTCTTTCAATGTGTAGTAGTACAATTTTCAGAAATTTTCTGACACAAAGGATCAACTATCCAGAGGATTTACAGAACTCAGCAAAAGAAACCTCAGCTTAAGGAAGCTAGATTATTTAATTTTCATTAAAAATTGGAGCAAGAGACTGTATGCTATTGAAATAATTGGTTGAAAACAGGGTAGGTCTGTAAGTGACAGCAGCCACTGGTACCTTAAGGATAGACATACATAATCTTGCATTAACATTCCTCGAATCAGTTATGTGCATAACTATCTTTATCAAAGCCGACAAAGTACAGGACATCACACCCCTGCCTCCCAAAATTGCTTACTAGGCTAAGAGCTAGCAAAACCCCCCCAAAACCCCACCCCAACAATCCTAACAAGAAAAAAAACACAAGGAACAAACAAACAAACAAACAAAAAAAGCTTTTTGTTACTTACTTGTGTCTTAACACAGTGCTCCATACAACTTGCCAAACACACATGCATTGTTGAGGGGGTTTTAGTTTTTTTAGTAAACATTTCCAAAACACATTAAGAAAAAATATTCAAAAGCATGAAGATTTTACAATTATATTAGCAGTATTTCATCACTTGGAGCACATTTTGAAATAGGAATTAATTTTTTTTAATCCTGAGCAGTTTCAGTTTGGCAGAAAATATCTCAAAAAACTCTTTTCAAATCACATGAATATTGACTTTATTTCTTACTTGGTTGGACACACTATATGCCAAAATAAATCCCTAATGCTATAAGATGTGACCTTATTTTTTCATAGATCATGCCCTATTTGAGAGCAAGAGATTCAGGTTGCAAAAGGCAAAACAAATACAGAGCTGAGTTTTAAGCACAGCTCTCAGGGGATTTCTCACTGTAACAGCTCCATGCTGCCAGAGGCATGTATGGACATGCCCTAGGGTCTCTCTGGCTATCCTCCCAAGGAGGCAAAGCAGCAAAATGAATAGTACTTCTGCTGTACTGTGTTTACTATATGTAAAAACATTCTTTTGCAGAGCATAAATTGAGGATTATAGTTTTAAACAACTGCTCCAGGGCCAGACTGAATACTTAAACTCATCTGACAAAAAGAAGAAAAGGAACTAGGGCTCTGTGATGCTGAATTTGGACACTTGATGCATATGGGGTCATCAAACTCCTATTAAGCTTCTCAAACCTGTTGTTCTGACCAAGTGACCTACTATCACAACTACTTTAATAGCTTTGAAAAAAATGAGACATAAATATTAAAGGACAAACATAATCTGGGAGAAAGGTCCAACTCCATCATTTTTAAGTTAAACATCTACTGCAAGTACAGTAAAATTCTTCCTGTGTGCAATGTGGAACCTCACAGTGTACACACAAAAAAATTACTTGTGTGCAAACATAATCTTTCATGAAATGAGCTAGTAGGAAACTGGTCAGATTATAGCTAAGGGTAAAAAGAGTGCTCCTCAACTACCTTTTAAATTTTGAAACACTAAAATTATTGCTGGTACAGCTTCACGAGGATGTCAATTTTATATTCCTTTTCTGACTGTCCTAGAAAATGATAAACTGTACATATAATTGGAAAATCTGTTATAATGCTAACTAGAGAAAAGTTACAAAGCAATCAGAACTTGACTCTCAAGAAAAGCCAGACTATACATATTCCTACTCTACATAAACACAGGAAAAAGCAAGTATTTCAGCACCAGGAATAGCTTCATCTACAAATAGAGTTCTATGTATTTTTACATATGCTAAGGGAAATAAGTTTGAACAAATGGGAATCACACACCTGGAACAGTTTTTCATACCCAAGATATTGTCAGTATTTCTTAAATAATTATTTAGTTTTGAAAAGAATTAATTTTAGAAGACATTTATTTTAACAATAACAAAAGAAAAGTCTATGAAAATGGAACTCTTTGAATGTGTCTGACATCAAGAATTCAATATGTTTGCCAGGCATTCAAGACTGATGTTGCAACAAGCTTTTTCAGTGGCACTGGAGCTGAGAGACCCACAGGTTCTGTATTTGGAGGCTCTGTAAGCAGTATGGTGACACCAGGTTAAAGAGAGCAGGCTCAAATCACCCTGGATAGGATAAGTACACAACTGAAGGGCAATTTTTGAGATTTGAGGCTATATGGTTTCATCTAAACAATGAGTTGGGCAACTAGATGGTAATGTAATACAGAAACTTAACTACTTCTCCCCTGCTATCAGCAGGAGCAGGATATCTCCCACTTTTCCATCCCTTCTGCAGAGAAGAATTTAAAAGCTCTGCCCCCTTTGCTGCTGAATTAACGCCTCACTGGATAAGACTCCACACCTGGAAGTGGAAGGAAAAGTAAATCCTTGCTTCCACCTCCATAAAAGAGCTAGCTTTTCACCTGGGAATGCAGGACCACAAACATTTAAATCTTTCAGGATACAGTGACTTACACTAGATAGGCAAATACATACTGAGGTAAAATTTCCAGGAACAGCTACTATTTCTAAGAGCTATTGGTCTCCTGACCATGCATAAATAGCAATAAGGTTAGTAAGATCAGTGTAGTTACTCCATTAGTGTAGTTACTAAACACTTTCTGTTTTAGGGAGTGAAACACAAGCATGCAAGAATGAACATTTTCTGATTTTTTGATTGATTTTTCTCTTTTCTGGGAGATATCCCATTACAAAAGGAAGACGTACTATCAAGTCTTGGTAGCAAATCCTGTAGTTCATAAGCTTTTTACATCTGTTTTAACTACTGCCACTAAGTGCCAACTTATCCTTAAGTTTACCTCTTTTCTACTTTAGAAAGGTTCTCAGGGAAAAATCTTTTAATCAACAAAGTAAGAATCCTGGAAGTCACTAATTCCAACCATTTGTGCCATGATCCTACATCACCCACACCTTCACAAAGCCATCACGAAATCTCCCTTTATGCACCATGTAAATCAACCAAAACCGAGCTAGAGTAAAACTAATATAGACCTCCACTCGAAATAACTGTACTTCCAATTAATGCTGATTACTGTTAGATTTAATATAAAAATTAAAAGCCCTCCCTTAGACTGGAACAATTGTGAAAATGGCAGCTGAGGCAGAATTAAAAGCACAGAGCAAGAAATCTGCAGTGAGTTTGTTGAAGCCACTACAAATAGGAAGTAGTTAGCAGAAGGAAAACCTTCCCTGTCAAATGGTAGATGAGGAAAGATCATAATTTTAATAAACTTTATTTTAATAAACTTTATTCCTCTTCCCCTTCCTCTTTTACACTCATATATATATATGTATATATATGCAGAATGTGCTTAGGAGCAAAAGAGTGGAGCTTCAAAATCACTCATCAAACAATTGTGCTACTTTTAATAATTTTTTAAAGGTCCTAAAACAAAGATCAAAAGGGAATATATCTAAGCATTTATATTCAATTCCACATTGCCTGATGACTAATTTGTAAAGAGTGCAAAAGTCTTCACAACTGCAGCCAAAATCATTCGAGGATACTTTGATATAATGCCACAAAGGATATGAGCAGGAAGGCAGCAGGAGTTACAAATGGCCAAGTTCCATTAAAAGTGCTAATAAAAGAATAATGGAATTTCCTTGTACTATGAATAAAAAGGGTTTGGTACAGGAGTATTTAGACATGGAGAGGAATATCAGAGCTCCTAGTTCATCAGTTGCGTCTCCTTATTAGATCTTACTTGACTTGTTTACCAATCCTTGTAAATAATGGGAGACAATCTATTAAAAAGTACTTTGAAGTGATGGGTTTAACTTGAAATTATATATAATTATTAAAATTATAGAATATACCTACTGATTGACAATATTTTTTTAAACCATAAATTTTCAAGCTGCTAGTAAATACAGAATTCTCATAGCAACAACCTATCTGATAAATTTTATCCATTAATTTACACACTGTACTTCTTTCTCATAGACATATGTGCAGCTACACACATTTATGCATATGTTCACGCAAAGAGATAGGTGCACATACATACACACTTCTGTCACCTTCTTCTCCCAGATATAAAACCCAGCTGATTTTTCTAATGTATTTGGTACAGGGCCAGGAAGAGAAGAGGTAGAATTCAGAACTTTCCTTTGAAATGTCCAAACAGCAACAGAAACATCTCAAATCTTCCTTTGTTTTAATGGATACTTGCAAAATCACACACACTTCACAAAACAGAAGTAGCAAAGATAGACATTTTGTGCTGCTGACAAATTGTTAAAGAGTTTTGTGCGCTTGCTTAAAAAAATATGCCCACAGATGCAACCAAGATAAGAGGAACTCCCCAAAAACATTTACAAACTTAACTCTCCTTCAATCTGCTGCTTAATGCTCTCTTTTGCATAAGGTCTACAAGAACCCCATGACATAGTTATTGCACAGAAATGTTGTGATCTCTGTCTCTTGGTTCTCCAAAATCTTCTTGTAACAGCTTTATTTTTTTATTGCACATTGCAATGTCTTTAGGGAAGAGACCTTTTTTTTTCCATTTAGTATGAATTATAATATATAAATTTTTTTTTGTTTGTTTTGTTTTGGTTTTGTTTTTTTTTTGCTTTTTTTTTTTTTTACCAGAGTTCCCAGACTTTACAAATAAGAATCAAGTTATAATGTTTATGTGCATTTCTTCTTCTTCCCCCAGACAACCACCAGGCTGCTAGCAAAGCAGCCTCTTCAAACCATGCTCCCAGAATCAATAGATAATTCACTAGTATCATGTATCTCAGGGCCTAATTGACACAGCAGGCTAAGCAACATACTCAAGGGTAACACAGTTTCTAAAGAGAGAGTAAAAAAGAGGGGAATCCAATACCACATATGGTCACTTTGCAGGATTTAGTGTCAGTCTATAAATTATACTAGACTTCATGAAGTTAATGTCAATCATGGGTTTCACAAATCAGAAAATGCACCTTCTCAAGCTTGGCTTGAAGAAACAAAGAAACATCTATATGATAGCAAAATTTAAGTAAAATGAATACCCTCACGCTTTCAATTTTATAACTTACTCTCATTTTTGTATTAAACATGAAAAATAGTTATCACAAATGTTTGGAATTTTTCTTAACAACAAATATAGGTAGTATATTTTTTTCTTACCTTATGATCATATGGATTGTATGAATGAAACAGCTGGGACAGATCCTTTGTTCTCTGTTTTTTCTGTAAAGGAATATTAATAAATAGACCATATTAGAAAAGTTAGGGGAGAAAAAGAGACTACTGATTAAAAAAGCTATATTCAGGTACAAACACATTCTCTCCCCACTTTGTTAATGGAACTGTAGGTATGAAGAGTGGTGTATGCAGATGAAGGACATTAAATATTAGAGGAAATAATTAACATATATATTAACAATGTTAAGAAAATATCCTTAATAAATAATAAACACTAATCTGTGGAACATCAGTGGAATGTGTAAACAATTCAGATTAGTTTTAATTTTGCACAATAAATTATAAATAACATTTTAGAATACAGATAACAAAACTTAGAGATTAGGCTACAATCTTGCAAAGACTTGTCTACTATTCTAGCATGTACGTGCAGTCTTGCCTTATAGGAGATTAGGTTTAAAGGAAATCAGTTTAAAGAAGAATAATTTATTATTTTTCTATTTCTTTTGATGTTAATACTCTCATTGCCTTGATTGTGGAAAATTAATAGGTGATATGCCATTTAATGCCAAGGCAAAGGGAAAAAAATTTCTTCCGTCAAGAGCATTGTTCAAAGACAAAACCTGCTTAATCCAGCTTCTACTGAATTTAATGAAAGAGCTTTCAGTGATTTCAGCTGATGTTAACAGACTCTCTCAGCTGCATCCTATGGAGTGGGGGCAGGGAAAAGGGAAAAACACCCTTCATCTTTAATGCAGGGATGAGTCACAAATAAGTTCAAAGTTTTATTATGTCAAAATCAATGTTTATTTATAGTTTGGGAAGACTATGCGTGTTGGAAAATGTGTTAAAGGCGAGACAACTGCATGAACTCCTTGCTTGTAGTTTGTACCAGTGTCTTATTTAGCCATCATTTCTGTAAAAATAATTTTCCAGCTAAATCGGTAGGACCTGTTCATGTTTTCAGCAAGCTGGGAACTAAATAGACAGCTGCATGACTGTAGTATTTATTTTAACTTCTGGAAACTATGGAGCAATTTAGTAATTTTTGATTGTACAAGATAAACTATGTATTTCCTTTCTTTACACAGTTTTTATTTTCAGTGAAGCATTCAGCAACTTAGTCACAAAAGTGGTAACTTCTGTTACTAGCACAAGTTTATGACATCTGGATATTTCTGAATCATTAAAGATATCAGATTAATATTACTACTTTTGTCAGGTGTATATATACCTATGCTTTAGACCACCAAAGAGTCAAGAAAATAAATTTTTACTCACTACCCCTCTTTAAGGTGAGGGAGAATGGTAAATTTTGTTCTCAGTATGCAAAGGTTACTTCTGTCATTCACAATTCTATTCAGTTACTATCATTAATATCTAACAGGACTCGTTTCTCTGAGTTTAATACAGGGCTTTAAAACCAACAGAAGTTATATTAAGAAAGACATTTCTCAGTACAGACTTTCTCAGCAACTGAACATGCCTTTGCCATAGGAAAGATCTCCCTTGATAGAATAAACTTCACTCTCTAACTCTCATTTGATATTTCTTTTACTTCCACTGGGGAATAAAACCCATGCTCAAATGAAAGCATCAATCCAAATTCCAAACCAATCAACCTACAGTTCAAATCACCAACTTAAAATGGCTTCTTTCCTGGTAGTACCATTACACACAGTCAAAATGCTTAAAATACTATAAAGATGATTTGGAGAAATGTGATAATAAATTAAAAGGAGATCTCAAAATGATTAATAAAAATATTGCTTTAAAAACTTATTTAATGTTGTAACATCCAAGAAGACAAAAGCATTTTACTATGGATTATGGAGGCCTTCACTGATCTTTCCAGGAAGAAAACCCTACGAAATTCAGAAAAAGTCTAATTCTTGCTTTTTTTCCTGAAGACTATGTCTCTTGTATTCATTTTGACTGCAATAGCTTTAATAACACACAATAAAACTGTATGACAGAAAATGTCTATCTTTCACTCTCAGACTTTCACCAAAATGCTGGCTACACACTCAGCTAGACTAGATGAAGAATGAAGATGGCTTCCCTTACACAACACACTGATAGTTTTCCACTTTTTATTATAGAAAATTATGGTTCCTTTCCTGCCTTTCCACAAAAATTTTGGGTTTTGTACAAAACCAAAACATTCCTGACTAGGGAAATGCTGAAAATCCATAACACAGAAGAACATGGAATAAAACTTCTTGAGATGCACAATGCATCTTGAGATGCAAAAATGTCCCAAAATACCCAGGATGCCCCATATGCTTAGCTGATGTAAATCTAAACAGCATTCGACTGTTTTGTATGGACTCTGAATACACAGAGATAAAAATGCCTTAAGCAGAGAGTAAAGGTTGCTTAGTGACAATTTGCGTCTTTCTAGAACACCAAGTGCAGTTAAACTCAGACCTTTAAAAAACAGAAATATAAGACATTTCAAAACACAGAGACTAAGGACAGAACAAGGAATTCATGCTGCTCGAATTAACCTCTTCAACAGAAAGTACTTCAGGAAAATAATAAATTAAATAGCTACACCAAATGCTAAACATTGTAAGCTCACACACGTATATTGCACTTATCTGGTGATCCTCTTTTCACACTCAGGTGATAATTACCTGTCTTTCAGATGACTTTAATGTAGTCTAAAACTTGTTTGTTTTCCTTTCAAGCATGGTATCGTAGGTCTACAATGTTTATTGTGAAGGAGAACTACAATATTGCCAAGGTATTTTTATTACAGATTACTTAGAAGCTACTTAAATGGAATACTGTCAGTTTTCATCTAGGAATAAAAGGGACAAAATTAGTCCCCAGTATGAAGGTATTACTGATTTCCTTTAGACTTAACTTTCAATTTAATAAAGTCTATTTTCACCTTCAAAGTTCTCAATAATTTCAGTCTAATAGTGCGACAGATCTGCAGATTCTAGCAGTTCCATTGAAGGTGTCAGCCTCAATATATCGCCAGCAAAGTTCTCCTATCTCTGTTTTTTTTGCTCCCATGATTTAAAATCTCTCCAGTAATTGGGGCTGCCTTCAGTAACAAGGACATATACTTGTTCTGTTCAAATATTCTTCTTTTCCTTCATGAGCACAGTGAATAAGAATGTGTTAAGGCACCCAAATGAATGTCTTTATTTCAGTTCTCTTCCCTCACCTATCAATCTTCTCCCTCATTTCTCTTCTACATACTGCTGATCAGAATTAATAAAACAATTTTATATTGCCACTGGAATCTTATTTAATTTAGAGCTTATAGAGCATCTCACACCCTTGAGCAAGCTAACAACCAATAGCAATATTGTGTTTTTCTTTCAAACAAGTCTGGAAAAACCACAATACCTCCTTCTGCAGTATCTAGTGGATTACATAACTAAGAGTTAAAACCACATTAAACTTAATGAGTCAAGGAAAAAATTAACTTTGACAGACTTTGGGAGAAGAGTGAAGCAGCTTTGCAAGTATTTTCAGTTTTCTTCATCAGTATAACTGAAAGCATAGAGACTCCAGCATAACAGACACTTGCAAAAACCATAAGATTGGAGCTTTCTTTTCAGAAACAGCAACGTCTAACGCGTTTTGTGCTATGGCATTCTCTAACTTCAGCAACATGCATTTTCTGACCAGTAACAAAGCTGTGTCCTTCTTTTTCCCTATGTTACATCTGTGATCTCAAAATTAAAAAGGCCTTGAGTAGTTCTAAAGTCCAAACTTCCATAAAACAGAATGGAATTGGGAGCACCCTATACAAAAACACCAACTGGACTAACTTTAATCTCCAAAGAGTTCCTTGGCAAAACATCACTGAAAGAGATAGTAACTCCTCCAACCAAGGCATATTTAAAAGCCTTGGTTGGAGATTCAATCCATAAAGCCTTAAATCTATGTACCTATAACCACAATACAGATATGAGCCAAGCCACTGGAACCGCCATGTTATCGAAGCTTGCAGATTGCTTTTTGTTCTGCAAAACAACTTTCAAAAAAGTGATCAGAAACCAGTGAACCGATCTCTTCTGACCTTGAGTTATTCAGTGCATCACCCTCTTAGAAATGATCCTGAAAAAACCATTGTGCCCCAGCCAGATTTCTTGATAAAATCATTACTGGTGTTCATTATGCTCTTGCATCTGTGCCCTGTAAGGTCTGAAAGGGCAGAAGTGACAATACAGGCCTGACAAGTTTTCTGCTTACTATAGCTAACTCACTTCTACTGATATGCTTCCTGTCTTTCTGATCACATCTATAAAGAAGCATACAAAATAATTTGGTGATTGGCTACTCTTTTTGATCTAACCTACCTGAATTACTATGTTAAAATGGACTCACTGTTCTACTTCAATTACTGACACACGTACATATTCAACTTGTTTTAAGAAATTACTTTCCAATAATTTTTGATCCATACATTGAAAATATCACATCCTGTATAGCGTGTTATTCAGCACTCCCCCTCTATGTTACAGGATAGTGGACATTTTTTCCAACTCCAATTAACGACAGAACTATATATTGATAATTCATTTTGTATACTCTTATACTGAGCGATTCTTTCTAAAAAAATAGAACAGTTTTATGATTTCATGCAATGTGTTTTTCTCTAAAACAGGAAAATATATAAAATTTTACACACTTTTACTAACCATTACTACTAGAAAATGATTACAAACATTAAAGCAATCCTGTCCTCAGGATTATAGCAACACAAATTGTCATGGTTTAGTCTAGTTTACATTTTATGTAGAGATTCTGATTTATGGAAAATTACAGATATTTTCAAAAAACAGCACAGGATCTTCATAAGAACATCTGCCAACCTATTTGAAAATAATTTCTTGAAGGATTCATTTTCAATTAAACCACGTGCATTGCAATTTCCTCCTTATCTCCCATATAATTTCAGCTATGTAATACAGACTCTTCAAACCCATATATTTTACAAATATTGCTGAATTTTATTCCTTCTGGTACATTTCAGTTATTTTAATTTAGTTTAGTATTAATTTGCTATTCTTGTCATTTTTCATTAGAGAGATGGGCAAATCACCAACCATATGAAGTTTAACAAGGGCAAGTGCCCAATTTTGCACCTGGGATGGGGCAACCCTTGTTATATGTATAGATTAGGAAATGAGAGGCTGGAGAGAAGCTCTGTGGAAAGGGACCTGGGGGTCCTGGTCAACGGCAAGTTGAATATGAGTCAGCAGTGCCCTGGCAGCCAGGAGGGCCAACCATGTCCTGGGTACATCAGGCAAAGCATCGCCTGCCAGTCAAGGGAGCTCTGGCATTGATGTGGCCTCACCTTGAATATTGTGTGCAGTTTTGAGCACTGCAATGTAAGAAAGACATGAAGCTATTAGAGTGTCCAAAGGAGGGCAACGAGGATGGTGAAGGGTCTGGAGAAGAAGTCATACGAGGAGCAGCTGAGGTTACTTTGTTTGTTGAGCCTGGAGGAGAGGAGACTGAGGGGAGACCTCACTGTGCTCTTCAGCATCCTTGTGAGGGGAAGAGGAAGGGGAGGGACTGATCTCTTCACACTCATGATCAGAGACAGGACTCAAGGAAACAGCATGAAGCTGAGTTGGGGGAGGTTTAGGTTGGATATCTGGAAAAGATTTTTCACCCAGAGGGTGGTTGGGCACTGGAACAGGCTCCCCAGGGAAGTGGTCACAGCACCAAGCCTGACAGAGTTCTAGAAGCATTTGGATGATGTTCTCAGGCACATGGTGTGATTCTTAGTGATGTCTTGTGCAGGGCTAAGGGTTGGACTTGATGATCCTTGTGGGTCCCTTCCAAATCAGGGTATTCTATGATTCTATAAATTATGCAAAATTTATTCTGAAGACTTTCACAAAGAAATTCTTAATTTCAGAAAAGGCCTTCAGCACCTGTTTATCTTAATGGTCCTTAAATTGAGTATAGTTTGTAAAATGCTGTCTCACTTTTGGTAGATATTTATGTCTGAAATTCATAAGAAATGTCATAATCTATGGGAGGTGGGTATTTTCTTAGGATGTCTGATGTAACTGATTAGGAAGACTGTTTAGCTCAAAAAAAATTTGTAGGACAAAAGTATCTGACAGAAACTTGGCCTGGGGTATCAGCCATATTTCAAATTAGATTGACACTAAATCAGAAATAAAGTGATTGGTCACGAGGGATAGACTGATTTTGAATAGTTATTGCAGCAAGTAACATAATAATATAAACCAGAATGAACTGAAAAGTATATTTTAGTAATGAAAAGTAATTTTTATATATACCTATTAAGATCAGGACATATATGGGCTTATAGGAATGACTTATTCTGCAGGGCACTCTTCCTTCTTATCATCTGGTGAGCTATGTGTGTGCTCTATCACTCTATCACACACCAGCAGCCTTAAAAGCACCAGGTTTTCCAGCACCCTCAGAAGAACAAAAATAGAAGTGCTGCAGAGTGCACAGCATGGTACAAATAGTGAGCAGCAAACAATGCTCACGTGCTTGCTGCATGAGAGAGATCAAATGTGTACCCACTATACACAAATTCACCAGACACACGAAAATGCCCCGCACTGTTTTACTTTAATCTATTATTCAGTCTTCCACTCTACTTCCAGTTTTCCAGCAATTCCACGTTCCCAGATTTTTAGTCCAATGACCAGAGATGCAGGCACAGCAAGGAAAACAGCAAAACATACAAGTTCCAAAGCACTCATTGATCTGATTGATTGTGATGGCTTTGAAAGAGTGTACTGGGATTATCAAAGACAGATGAAGTTCAAGAAAGGGTCACCAAGAACCCATCTCAGGATATTTCAGTGTCCTCTTCTTCCAAAGCACATTTTATGGGCCATCATAAATGTTACATTATTTGCAAATTATGGACAAGCTTAGTTACCTCCATGATACAAATTAATTCGCTATCTGTGTTAAGTCACAAACTATTAGATCTAAACCACATTGTCATTTGAAGAAGTCTGGAATTTTGAAAATTTTTCTACTCTGATGCCTACATCCAGTTCAATGGAATAACTTATGGGCAATAGTTCCTTGTGACTACAGGTGCTGGCATTGTTTCAGCTCTGAGCAGTCTGGTTTATAAAGTGAATTAAAAGTCCAAATTAAAAAATAGAAAAGTTTTCAGTATTACATAAGTTACCTAGCTGCAATTCAAGCAAATATTATAAAAAGGCACAGTTCCATGGTTCTTCTACTTCACTATGAGCCAATGAAGTGGACAGAAGGACAAAGCACATCTAATCTAAACATCCAGTCACCACAGAGGTTCTTTATGAGCTTGTGTGAATGGGTTCTATACGCATCTATAGATTTGATGGAGCTGTAACAGAAAACAGCAGGCCAAAGGCAATAACATTACCTGATGAAAACGTAGCAAGTGAAAATTTTCCAAGGACTAATAAGCTCTGAAGACTAGTACTCATGCCAAATCTGCAATAACTAACAAATTCAAGACAACAACAGCCTGTTCAATCTGCCCAAGGCCACTACAACCAATAGCAGACAGAGACTCGGACCACATCCAGGAGGGTGGTGACTCCTCTATGCAGAAGAAGACTATAGGATTTCATTTGTACCCAAAGGAACGCAGATCCCCCTGAGGTATTTTCCAAGTACCCCACCTGGAAGCCAGAGGCTGACCCTCCCCATCTGAGCACACAGCTGCAGCTGGCCTCTTACCTGCTGTTCCTCTGGTAACCACAGGTGAGCCTGCGAGTGAATGCCGGCAACTAAACAAATGTGTTGTGCAAATAGTTACCTGCTTCTAACAATAATGGTTTGGTTCTACTAATAACAGAAGCTTAATGAGTAAAAGGTGTTTAAAGAAATGTTTGGTTCTCTCTCTGTCTCACTTTAATTCCCTCTCAGGGAAGAGGGAGTTTACAAAACAGTCCTTAAACTTCCTGTAACACTCTAACCTGAAGCCCCAGATCAAAGTACATAATTCATAATCACTGGTAAAGGAGAAAGATGCACAATTTTCAGCTTTTATTGCCCTCATGTCAACTAACTGATCCAATCCTTGTAAATAATGGCAAAGGCTTCCAATATACTCCATATATATATATATTCATGGTTTGTACTGTGATTTAAATATAACAGAAGTAAAATAAATTTATGCATTGATTTTCCCCTGATGCCATGTTATATAAACTTCTTTTGCAGAACAATGTTATAATCTTGAAAATTTCAATGAACTAAGCTCAGGTGGGAAATACAGAAGAATGACATACACTTCCGACATTTATAAGCAACTGCCATAGATGCAAACCCATAAAAGCCTACCAAAATAATAATTAAAAAAACCCTCCAGGACACCACTAGATTTGTGTCACTAAATTACATTTCCATATTTTTTTTTTATTTTTTAATTTTTCTAAGAAAAATATTTATAGTGAAAGGAGAAATTTCCCTGAGACGCTGCCCATATGTATATTTATACTGGAGATAAAAACTGTTTTCTCCCTTAAAATCAAAGACTCTTCTACCTTATCTGTGAGAGTATCTTCCCTCCCTTCTATTCTGCACAGGAGTATGTGGTGTTCCAAACTCCTGATGCCATGTCAGCTTCCTTGCAACTAAAAATCTCACAATAATATTAGACTTTTCAGACAGACTCACGGGGGGAGGATGACAGGTCATGAATGCTCGTGGCCACTATAAATCTTACAGGACTACGGTTTCCAAAAAGTAATTTTTTTTTATACTGAACTGTCAACATGTGGGCTGCACATGGCTGCAAGTACCAGCCCACAAACTTACATGACTTTAAGAGTACTTTCATAATCTTTGCAAATTCTGTAACTATTTCAGGCTTGCCAGTGAATTTTAGAAAGAACTTTGCCTCTTCCTCCACGTTTATATTCTCCACATTTCACTTTCCAATGTTCCTTAATTATTTTTCTTAACAATATGGCCTAGATTGAACCCGTAGCCATATTTTACTTTAATATGCTCACATTTTCAAATTGGATTTATAAAGTTCATGAGGAAGCTGTTGGTAATTTTCATCCCAATCAGTGCCTGCTGTAAAACAAAGCAAAATTAAAAAAAGTGGAGGACCAACTTGGTTTCCTAAGTGTATTTCCAATCTAGCTTTGAATTTTGACTTGTTTTCTCAAGCAAGACAGTTGTGCTCCTTGAAAATGTAAGACTTCTATTCTACTGAGTGTCTGAAGTACACCAGTGTAGGATTTAAGAGCCACAGCTCCAGGCTAGAGTAAAAATAGTTTTGTCCTTTCTCAGGGGTATGACTCTGCACAGTCCAGCTGTTACTGTGCAATTTAACTCATTCCCCAGATTCAGCTATGAACTGAATTATCAGCAGCTCCATATGCAGATCATTTATAGCTTTCTAAAAGGGTACAACCTATTTTAAAACCTACCAGCTCAACTGTCTCACACAACAACAAAAACAGATTTTCATTTCAGCACCTGGTCAAATAACTTGAAGTGGTATGAACTCTAGCTGAATCTAGCTCCAAAATAAAGCGGTCTTTAAACTTTTGTAAAGTTCTATTTAGCAGCTTTGTCTAACCACAAAACCCCTATTCACAGGTAATTACCTTCCTTTGAATTCATTGCAAAAACCCGCAGTTCTGGCTACACACCAAATGGTGAGCACTGGGGTAGATTTAAAGATACAGCATAAAAGTAGTCAAATGTTTTGACCATATTTCAAAAAGGGGAAAGGAGGAACCTGGCTTTCATAGGTCAGCCAGTTCATATAGTTTCTGGAAAACAAACCACCAGGGAAGAAAACATGCAAAACTATTTGTAACCATCTAGAAAGTAACAAAAAGAACCGACACTGATGTGCCACTAACCAACAGATATCCTAATCAAAATAAATCCCATCAGAGAATAACTGGGTTTGTAGATGAGAGAATTCACAGCTATCTTGGTGGTTTGTAGGGCTTTCTGCAGTACCTCACATGTTTTTCTCATAAAAATCAGAAGGGAACAAAATAAAACTACTAGAAAGCAATTTGCTGGAAAATGTTAACTTGGAATACTACAATAGTTCAGTGAAAAATATGAAGAATTATATATTGTTTTTTTCTTCATGGTCTGCCTTCCCCTCCAGCGTTTACATTTTTAACTCCCTGCTCCCAAAGTTGCCATAAAAGTCTTCACTCAGGTCTTTATTCTGGCAGAATAGCAAGCAGTAAATATAAGTGCACCGCTGAAAAAACAAAGTTTAGTACAGAGGTTCAGCAGTCGAACTCAGACATTAATCAGTCTTGGCTTCTCGAACACATGAAGTACATTCTGCATGTTACACCATGCATTATTGCATGTGTTGGGGAGGGGGGATATGTGTCAGGAGCCAAGAATCTTTGATACAGCAGAAACAGTTACCACAGCTGCATCTAATTCCTGGGCCATGTAATGCCATTTAGTCACAGCACTTAACAGGGGAGCTCAGAGGTAGTGATGGTAGGCTGGAGTAGCAGTACTGCTGAATAAGTGGCATTGTTCCTTTTTCTACTCACTTTTTTTCCTTTTCTCTCACCTTCTCATGTCCCCATATTTTGGAAAAAGAATATCCCTACCTAATCCCATTGCATGATCTTTGGATTGGTCACCGTTAAGCTAAGGCAAGAAGTACTGGTGACTCTGCTATGCCCATATTAGAAATTAGACGGTTCCTTCCTTTCTGGGCATTTTAATCACGTTAACTAATTAACACCACCCCAAGTTACACTCTCTCACCTGCAAGTGCTTAACAGTGCCACTGGTTCTGTCAAAAATCACAGAATACATGAAACCCTATCAAGGTATTTCTAAATCCATCCCAGATAGCGGATGAATTCTTTCCTTGCCTTAGCTCTAACCCTGGCTTCCGTAGGCACATTGTGCTACATCACTACCCACTAACATCCAAAGCATACGCTCAAAGGCAAGAGCAGTCCTCAATTGTCATCTCTCCCCACTGTCTGCTCAACAGGGAGCTTAGCAGCCTGTTCTTTGATGGTACACCTACAAGGTCCAGCTGTGCTAGCTTTCCTTTAGAGTTCTGAATAGAGCATAAGGTGTCCCTTGTAGAAGCAATGCTGTGCCATTTGCTGTCCTGCTGCCTGGAGTTAAAAAATGCTGAAGGAGAGGACAGCTAATATTGCCCAATACAGGACCAGTTATTTCTCAGTCAGGCTGGGACAGTCTAGTGACAGATTGACAATTATTTATTTTGAATAGTTAGAAGCACACGAGCTACCATGGAAGATTCAGCTGTTTGTGTGTAGAGATGCATGACTACAACACCTGTATCCATCCAGCAAAGGAGGAATTAAACATTATACTGTATCCACTGTATCCCAAGAATACCTATTGCTAGTGCCCTGCAGAATTTCAATCAAAGAGAGATATGGTGGATCTGCAGCCATTCAAGTCATGAAAGTGTCATAAAACTTCTTGGAGACCTCCTAAAGGGAAACAAAAGCAAAGCAGTCTAAGAAAAATAGGTAGCCATCATACAATAAAGGCATAAAATACAAGATGGTTGGTTTGCTCCCACAGAAATGTGAAGTACAACTTGTCTGGCAGACAACACTGAGAAGGTGTACATTGCATTATGCTATCCTTACAGAAAAAAATCTCAGTGTATTATGTACTGCTCCTACAATTGATAAATGTAATGACAGATAAAAGTGACAGTTTGATTAAATGGAGGGGGACATGATGTCTGATTATAGATAATTTTTTTCTACTAATAATGATGAGTATATTAACAGTGTGCTCCTTTTCTAACTCTTCTGATTCTCTCCCCCTGGCCACGGGGGAAGGGTGAGTGAGCGGCTGCATGGTGCTTAGTTGCCAGCTGAGGTTAAATTACATCAAACACATAAAATGCCCAGTATGGATGAAATTTTAGAATCAGGAGAATTTTTGCTTGAACACAGTATTTGTGGGTAGATGCATGGCAGAGGGGTAAACCACATGCAGTGTGCTTGGATGGACATGGTACACCCCTGTGGAAAAGAAACAGACTGTAGGCCTGGCTGTCCTTGAACAAAAAGGGCCTAGGGCAAGTACTGGTTGCGATGAAGGCTGCTGAAAACTGAGCTTTTGGAGAGTGGGTAGACACTTGCAGACACTTTGTCCACCATGGACATGGCATGCCCATCACTCCCTTCATGTACTGAAAGACTTCAGTAATTCCCCACTATAAACCATAAAAGACAAGATAAGCACCAAACAGCTGCTCATCTGCTCCTCCCTCCCGTAGTGGGATCGGGGAGAGAATCAGAAGAGTAAAAGTGAGAAAACTCATAGGCTGAGATAAAGACAGTATAATGGGATAGAAACGGAAGAAAATTATAACAATAATGTCCTCCTCTGGCAATATTCCAAATTACAGTTTGATTGTCCACCATCTCTATCAAGTGAGGAAGAAGAAAAATTTTAAATGAGGCCTTAAGCAACAACTAGGCTTTGAACAAGGGGACTGTTCATGCAGTAGTCCTCAGGCCTGTCCAGACAGGGCAAGACTTTAAAAATGTGCTCTAGACCGCAGTTGAGGAAAATGAAGCCTCTGGCAGAAAGCACCAGGGGAGCCTCTAGGTTGACTCCTAGGGTGGTTTTGGAGCTGGAGATACAAAGGCTCTGAAGCCTGCCATACCCCAATGGAAAAAGAGATACTGGCAGGGGTTTGAGCTGCTTTGGAAGTGGTTGGTACTGTAGCACAGCTCCTCTTAGCATCCTAACTGGCAGCATTGAACTGGATGTTCAAAGGACAGGTCTCCTCCACACACCATCCAACTGATGCTACATGGACTAAGTGTGTGGCAGTGATCACACAAAGGGATTGAACAGGAAATGCCAGTCATCCAGCAGTCCTGGAAGTGATCATGGACTGGCAAAGATGGCAAAGATTTCAGTATTGACAGAGAAGGAGGTGATTCGTGTTGAAGAGGCCTCGCACTGGGTGCCAAAAAGCACTCCTGTGGTTTAACCCCAGCTGGAAACTAAGTACCACACAAAGCTGCTCGCTCAATGCTCCCCACCTGCCTTCAGCGGGATGGTGGAGAGAAACAGTGAAAAAACTCTTGGGTTGACAAAAAGACAGTTTAATGGGACAGAAAAGGAAGAAAATAATAATTATAATAATGATAAAAGAAATGGAATATACAAAAACAAGGGATGCACAATGCAATTGCTCACCACCCTCTGACCACTGCCCAGCCAGTTTCCAAGCAGCTGCCCCTGGCCAGCTTTTTATACCAAACATGATGCCACATGGTATGGAATATCCCTTTGGCCAGTTTGGGTCAGCTGTACCAGCTGTGTCCCCTCCTAGCTTCTTGTACCCCTCCAGCCTTCTTGCTGGCAGGGCATGAAAAGCTGAAAACTCCTTGACTTTGTATAAACACTGTTTAACAACTAAAAATATCAGTGTGTTATCAACATGATTCTCATATTAAATGCAAAACACAGCACCATCCCAGCTACTAGGAAGAAATTTAACTCTATCCCAGTCAAAACCAGAACTGTTATGAAGCTTGTAACTTGGTTATTCACCTCAGTATAGTAAGTATACTTAATACGTCTAATACAGAGAGAAAAATTTAATGAGACACTTCAGAGGAATTAAAGTAACATTCAGTAGTTGAGTGTCTAAATTTTCTAGGTAGATAATATACGAAAAGACGGAAGGAAAGAGAAAGTGAACACGTAGTCTTATCTAGATATCACAATGCCTTTTTTTAAAATCTAATAATTACACCAATAATTGAAACTGAATTGCTTACACTATTGAAAATAGATAAAGATTAGAATCCACATTGCAGTTAATGGTAGTGTAATCATGAAGCTGCAGTCACATTACTGCTCTCAAAACAGCTGCCATCTATTATTCTCAGTAGAGATTAACCTAATTGTACTTTACTATGATTCTTATTTTCAAAATGGCTATTTCCTCATGTAATTTCCAAGTGACAGAAGTCAAGTTGATCCTGAGATGACAATCTCCCCTAATGTTTCAGAAATTGTAATGGATCAGATCACACAGGACAGAGACAAAAATTTCCTTGCAAGTCCCCACATGAGTAATAGCTGACTTGAAAAAATAAAGAACAGAAAAGTTAAAATTATCAAGAACATAAGGTGTTACACATCCTTAATTTTAGAAAAAAAGAGTAATTTTCACACTTAGAATTAAAGTATTTTGATCCTTTGCAACGCAGCTAAATATGAATTCCCTACCAAACACATCTACATCATGTTCTCTTAGATTGCTTATTATATTATTAGTTTGACTAGAATCTGTAATTTGAGTTATACAATTATCAGCACTATCATTTTTATAATTAAACACAGTAAATAAACAGATAAATTCAGATATAATAATAATAATAATAATAGCAGCAATAACAATACACAAAACAGCATTTCCTCATTAACACACTTCAGAATGAGAATTTTCTACTGACAGCCCACTGGACATAATAAGCATCCAGGCTCATCTCTGAAATAGTTTATTTAGCAGTAGGTAGATAAGATGGGGGCAAAGGCAATGAAAAAAATGGGATAGTATTTAAGTTCTGAACAACATCTTGTCTTGTTTTCCACATACATGACTCAGCATCACTGTAATTGCTTATCAAAAAAATAAATCATGCCTAGGTTTGTTCTAACTTTTCTCTAAACTGGAGAAAATATTTATGGTAAGCATAATCTAATTGATGGTTATGAAATGATGAGACCATTTAGACAGATGTCTGATTCTCCATGGACATTCTTTCTCCAGGAGAATTAAGGAAGGCCTGCAGCCTTAACTGCTTTTTCTGAAATTATGGTGGCAGAACTGTCCATCTAGATTAGTGTCATCTGCCCTTTTAGAAAAATACTGGTGCCTGTAAGGCTTTCAAAGATAAATTATCTATGTGAAGGGATGATTCCATGTTGAGTTACTGATTCTTTTTCTATTAAGATAAACTCAAATGGGGATCTTCTCCAAAAAGGTAATTACATTTAAGATCTCCATCCAAACTATGCACTAAAAATTTGAAAATACTAAATATTACTGTGCTTAATATTCTACCGATTGTCCCTAGAAGTCGTGAGGTCTTCTGAAAAAAACTAACCTAAAAGGAACTGACATGGCAAATATATTATTATTGTAGCTGTGATACTTGAGTAGAATCACTGAAGTTGTTGTGAACCTGAGTTGGAGAAGCGGAACTCACTAAAGTGGAGCAGTTTGCAAATAACAACAGATCTGTCCACTGCAGAAGTATTGCAAAACTGAAATAACACAGCACATACATGCAGTCTTGAGAAAAAAAATCCTACAAGAATAACAATTGTCAAATAACTTGCTTGCTGGTCCAGCATCAGTAGTTAAACAATACAGTCAAAATTCTTTCCCTATAAAGAAATCCTACCAACAGATCCATTGCAGAGGACAATGTTATGAAGATCCTGTAAAAGCACTAGCTCACAAGTTCAGACTGGTGATACAACATACCACATGCACACTCAGACACTTGCGTGGGCCACTTGTATGTCAGTTCATGTGCTATTTCTTTCCGTAGGCAAATGCAATAAAATAAATTTACTAACATGGATAATATTTTACTGGAGGATGAAAGGGTAAGAGTGCATAATGTGGACGATCATGTGCTACTTCCTTTTCCTAGCAGAGAAACATACGTAAGTTACCCTAGGCAAGGAATGACAAATTAAATGCCTGTCCATTCTTGGCAAAGCAGGAAAGACCATCAGCTGCTGTCTAGAAGTAATGTGAATATAAAACAT
This sequence comes from Manacus vitellinus, assembly GCF_001715985.3. Classification (NCBI taxonomy): domain Eukaryota; kingdom Metazoa; phylum Chordata; class Aves; order Passeriformes; family Pipridae; genus Manacus; species Manacus vitellinus. The sequence goes on from NW_021940534.1 coordinate 1,413,989, forward strand.
AAGAGATTAGCACAAGCTCTTCCTGCTCTGTTTGACTAGTTACTCTCCATTTCTCCTAAGAGATAAAAGAACAAAGGATCTCATAACACAGGATTTTTGAAGGACTACAGGGGGGAAAAAAAAAGAAAAAAGAGAAACAAAATCTATTAATTACAGATTTTCATCAGCCCTGGATTAGAGGCCCCATCTTCTTTGAAGGTTCTAATTCACTGAAAGCAATAAGTACTAGTGCTACAAAGAAGAAGAAAGAATGTAAAACTGGGTTAAATTGACAATTACCATTTTCCAAGTAAAACTTCTAACCACAGAAAGCTAATGTTCTTCTAATAATTTAGCTCTTCACATTCTGTCTCCCCATAGCACCCAGTTAAACAGAAGAGGGTAAATTAACTTAAGTTCTTTGTATCTCTTGTGAAAATAACACGTTTCAGAAATTGTGAATGAAGGAATGCAAAACAAAAATATAAACTGATGTTTTGATTTTTAAGCTTCCTACCTTCCAAAAACTAAATTTCCAATTTTTTTTCATTTACCAAGGTCTATACAAAGCATTCAAAACTAACAAAAATAATGCAACAGTGTGAGTTGGTTACACTAAGTAGACTATCTCAACAGCAGCTACTTATATTGGAAAACTTACTATTTCCTGTTATGAGATGGTCTATAGTAACTGAACAGTCATTGCTTAAGCTGTACTTCTCTAAAAAATAAACTGAAAAAGCCGAATATAATTTCATTTTATGTCTCCACCAGCTGACACATCCTATGGAATTCATGGTATATACTGAGAGTAATCAGAAATACTTTGTTTAGCTTTCAGACATTAAAGCAAAGGGATACAAGTTCTGCTATACTGTTTTGACTTCATGCTGGTGTACCAGGATAAATACATTGAAAGAAACAGGTTTTTATTTAAATTGATTTACATTGCTAGCTGACTTTCATTCCTACACTGAAAGGAAATATAAATGTTATTTATGCTGATAATAATGAGCAGAATTACTACAGGCATCAGTCTTGTATACTTTCCTGTTTTGAGATTCAGATTACAAAAATAACAAATTCAATTTTTTTTAAATAAATCAAATCATGCCTCTAGATATGATTGCTATTATTATTGCTTATAAATAGCTATTTATATCAAGGAAAATACAGTCAATAGCCATCTACCCTCTATATCAAAACAGGCTGTTTTCCTCATGGGAATTTAAAATGAGAATGTTGGCAGTCAGGAAGTGTTGAAAGGAAGGGAAGGAGAGGAAGGAAGGGAAGGAGAGGGAAGGAGGGGGAGAAGGAGGGAGGAAGGCAGGCAGGCAGGTAGGAAGGATAGAGAAAGAGAGAGAGAAAGAAGGGGAAGAGAGAGAGAAAGAAGGGGAAGAGAGAGAGAAAGAAGGGGAAGAGAGAGGAGGGGGTAAAGAGGGAAAGAGAGATAGGGAGAATGGGAACATCTAAAACATGAAGGATTAAATGAAATTTTCTTAATGGCCTCTAACATGCAGGCTGAAGGAAGTAAAGTTTACGAGTAGAGTATAAGGAGAGTCTCAAGAAGCGGCCTGCAAATTTGATATTTGACAGATAAATCAGAGACTAACACTGCTCTATTAATAATACTTTGCATAATTATTCACAATAAGCTTGAGATTGATGGAGTCACAGAAGTCTTAAAATGGAAAAAAAAATAATACTTGTAATCAATCAGCTATTGCTCTTGGTACGCATTCACCCCAAACTTGATAGAAAGCAGACAAGACCTTCAGTACAACCACGATTTTACCCTTCCTAACAATCTGAACAAGTCACATATATATGAAAATGCATTCAGTGATCTAGCTAACATCTAAAGGCAGTTCAACAATCAGTCACTTACTGGACTGAAATAAACCTTAAACTGAATTGTGGCACAGTTATGTAGAAAAATCTCCATTTTCATGTACATGCTTTATGTATTAAAGGCATTTGAGTACACTGTGTACAGTAGCATAAGAAAATGGATCTTACCACTGCAGCTGGAACTTGAGGCATTTTTGCAGCTGGTGTTCCTGGGCGTGGGTAAAACTGATTAATAAACAAGCTTGGAAACCTGTACTGTTCTACAAGTTTCATTGTTTCTTGAAAATCTTCATCTGTCTCTCCTGGAAACCCACAAATGATGTCTGTAGCAATTGTTATTCCAGGCACTCTGCAAAGAAAGTACAAAGGAAAACTTAACCAAGGAATGTAAAAGTCTTCCTCCCTTAAAGGCTCATTTACACAGACTTACAACTCTTCAACTTTAGCTACAGAAATTAAGACCTAAAATGATTTTTGGGGGAAAAAAAAGAGATTTTAACACCATTGCTTGGTAATGAAGGATGCATTTGGTACTCAGTTGAGAGCGAATGGAATAGAAGAAAGATATTGCAGCAAATATTGGATTAGGATTGTGACAGAAGAGTGAAAACATCTGGATCAACACTTCCTTCATTCGAAATTAGAGGTGATCAGCAGAGCTCGTTATTTCTTGAATTCTAATTGTTTAATACATAACATTTAAACTGTTTGAGACTTAGGTGCTAGAAAATGCCAACCATTTAATGTTTTACAATGCTGCTATCAGAATAGAACAGGGTATCCAAAAGAGGGGACCGGCATGTCACATAACCCAGCAAATTCAAACAAAATTGGCTTATGAGCAAAAAAGACATCTCTTAGTCCCAAGTTAATTTCTAACTCAGTACTCTATAAAATCAGCCTATGCCTTTCTTCAAAAGAAAAACAAAAAACTTAAGTTCACAAACGCACAAATGTTATTTAAGCAAGGTCAACATTTCCTAACCGTTCCCCTTGGACTGAATATGCAGAACCCACACAGCACACAGCAGCTCAAGAGAGAGCAGCTAACAAGAGGCAGCCACCAGACACAGCAGGTAGCACAGAAGGATGTACCAAAGGGGGTGAAGTGAGGGGGCCTCAGCTGAAACTGTGCCACAGTAGCAGTCTTGGACATGGTGGTAACAGGTCACTGAGCATTTTCCCCAGCAGACATTCGAGCAGGTGTCAAGGCTTGCACCCCGACTGGGCTTCAGATGGTGGATGCAACCCTCCAAGTCCCAGGTTTCAGAGAGTCCTTGAGGGCTCTCTTTAAAACCTCTGTCCCGCAGGAGCTGCGCCGTTTTGGAGGAGCTGCGTGTCCAAGTCGAGGAGTTACAGGAGGTTGTGCAACACCAGAGAAGATGAAAAGGAGATGGCAGTGCTAGGTTAATGGTTGGACTTGATGACCTTAGAGGTCTTCAACCTTAATGATTCTATAATTCTCTGCAACTCAATAGTTTGAGGAGCCCCTTGATTGCAGTACAGAAGCAGGTAGTGTCAACACCCACTACCAAGGGAAGCAAGAACTCTGGAGAAGGGGAAGGATGGCAGCTGGTGACTTCTGACACCAAGAGGAAGGATCTTGACCAACCTAAGGGCTTGCAACTGCAAAATATGCTCATCACCCTTAAAGTTGAAGTGGAGGTAGATGTGACAACAAGCAAAGTATCTGGCCCACCTAACCCCTAAACCATGCAAGTCTACCAAGAAGAAGCATTGAGTCACCATAATGGGTGACTCCCTGCTGTGGTAGACACAAGCACTCACTCATGTGTTAACCCAACCAACCACCTCGAGAGGTTTGCTGCCTGCCAGGGGCAAAGATCCAGGATGCTGTGAGGCTTATCTGGCCCTTTGACTGCTACTGTCCACTGTTACTTCATGTGAGCACAAATGATCCTGTAAGTGGAAACCTGGACAGTATTCTAGAAGTGATCCCAGAGCTCTTGGGGGCGGTAGTCAAGGGCACGGGGCTCACGTGATGCTCCTCATCAGGAAGCACTTTTGGACTGAGAGTGACTAAGCACATGTTGCTCTGGGAGGTCATGGAGTCTCCCTCCTTGCAGATATTCAAAAGCCATCTCATAACAGTCCTGTGCAACGGCTGTAGGTGGCCCTGCTGGAGCAGGGGGGTTGGACAAAATGAGCTCCAGAGGTCCCTGTCAGCTTCAACCCTTCTGTATTTCTGTGACATGGCCATAAAAAATGAGTCCTACAATCAAGAGATTACTGCATAGTACTTCCAGAATACCCTATGGGACCCAGGAGATATCAACTCAGTTTTCCAAATCTGACACTAGTCAGCTGGATGACCACTGCCTTGGGAGAGACTGTAAAGCCACAGCACTGTTTTGTATTCAGTCTGCTTGTGTAGAATGGGAATAATGGTAACATATTCCTCTGAGAGGCAGAAACATATAGTGCTCAGTGCTCCCTACTGACATAGATGGGACTACTTCCACAGAGCAGAGTTGATTCTACACTGTCAGTAATGACAATGGACAAAATATGATTTATGATGAAAAGTAAGAACTCTATAAAGATATTTGTGGTATGTGACTTAAAACTGTCCCTGTTTCAAGTGGGGGAATAGATGAGATATCTTCCAAAGGTCTCTTTCAACCTAAATAATTCTACAGTTCTTAGGTAGGCAAGGGAACAGCTGAAAGAGATTCCTTTAGGGGTGAATGGCAGAAGGAGAACTGTCACAACCAAAGCTCACACCTGATCTTAACAAGGGATCTCCAAGACTGTCCCCAACATAAAGAAATGGCTGGAAGATTCTATTCCCCTCATCAGGACAAGAGAATGCACAACTGTAAATACCAATGCATGTAGTTCAAATGACATTTATAGAGCATTTAAATAGCCAAAGAGAACTATCATTTCCTATTATACAGTATACCACCACAGAAAAAAAAATAATGCTGTGATTACAGTGGGTGAAGAAACTTGAGTTTGAATAACTAAAAGAAACAGTTCCTGAAACAATGAGCTCTACTGGAATAGGTGAATCTGTTTGCAAAAGATCCAAGAAAAGGGAAGCAGAGAATACTGTTCTTATTAATTTGATTAGGTGCAATATTAGAGCATAGTTTATATTCACCACAACGGCCTTCATGCAAATAGTACATGGTAGTAAATATATCCTAGTTTGTTTTGTTTTTTAACTTATATAATTTTTTGGGTTTCTTAAGTATTGGCAATAAGTTTATACTAAAGCAAATGTCCTGCTTTTAATACATGTCTGCATATATAGGTAGCAGCATGGGAATTTGTAAGACATATTATTAGAAACTTCTTCCACATTCTCCTTATGAAAAATCCCCACCAAAGAAACCAATTTATATCAATTTCTTTCTCTGTTGATGAATTCAGACTCCACCATTTGAGATGAAGTTAAAAGATGGCAGTTGAATGACAAATCAAAACCAATAAAAAACTGAATATTTTCAAGGACTTGGTTCACTAACCATAAGTGGTAAACACAGGTTGAATATTGTACAGAACAGCAGAAATCTCCAGACCTGTTGGCTAAACAGCCTCAGTTACCACTGCTCTTTTAAGACTGACAAATGTCAAGGTATGAAGTTCCCCTTGATATCAACAGAATTCATCAGCTTTAAGGACCGAGTGAACAGCAGCATCTTATTCTGCAACATGATTTTTTTCATATCATAAATATCTTGTGCAGCAATAGTTAGCTCATGGAAGAAAGAGTACATTCCTTTATATACATTCCTTTATAAATCAGTACCACCTAACATCAGCTGCCATGTCTCAGAATATGAACAGAACATTCATTACATTTGACAAAACCATTATAATGAAGTTATTTTAACTATTTTAATGACACAATTGGCAACAGTCAAAGCATTTATTACCAATGGTAGTAGTAATACCATCCTTTATAAAGGCTTGGTTGTTTCTATAGCAACATGAATTATAAGGTCCAATCAAGCTAGATACAATAAAATATGCTCTTTTTCTCCATAACACAAGTTGTCATTCAGTTAAAAGGAAATTACATATTTTAAAAATTCATAAACTCTACAAATGTCTGAACTCCATTTGCTGATAAGGTGTTAATTATCTTAGTAATTAGATTTATTCCTGGATGGAATTATTACACACAAAGAAAAGCTTGGGTATGAAAAGAGAATAAGAACCACAGTGTATTCAGCAATAGCAATTAATTACAGTTCAATCCAGTATAACTGCCTAAAATATGACATTGCACAGTGCATTTTTATATCATTGTTGATTATGCTGTTTTCAAAGAAGTTTAAAAAGGGGAGAAAAGCATAAGATTTCACTCAGAATAAAATCCAAAATGTCAAAAATCAAGCTCTTAGTCTTTTTCAAAGCATTGATGAACAAAAATATGTACAATTAGTTCCACATGAGAAACATAATTTCTTAATGAAAAAAAAGATCGGAAAAAAGATATAACACAGAAAAATATAGAACACACACTCTTGAAAATTGAAGTGACCTTTGCTCTGACAGCCTGAAAGAAAGCAGCACAAAATTCTTTATTACACAGATTCAGATGATGTTTAAAAAATTGCCTCCTCTATGAAATATGATGGAAAATTACACTAGAATAGGTTCTTGTGCATCAGCCAATATTAATTTTTTTTACATGAAATGCAGTTTATCTATTTTGAAGTAAGAAAAGAAAAAACTGCTGAACATCATCAGTATGCATTTTGCAACATCACATAAATGCATTTACAGTCAGCCTAAAAATTCAATTGCAACATGTTTTCTAGGATGCAGGACAGAAGCTCTGAAACACGTTCAGTGAACCAGGAATGCACAGTGGCTCTTATGAAAGTGAAAGCAATTAAAAAAAACCCAGGAAGCTGCTTCAAACATACAGAACTTAGGATGCTCCTTATTAGCATAGCTAATGGACGTGGTGAGTCTGTTTCAGTATTTCTGAGTATAAAATGACTAAAGCTTTGCCAGCCATTTTAAACCTATGTAATACTGACCAAAGTGAGAAAGATTGCAGGCAATCATTTTATCTGGCAATCATAAATCTTGTAAGACTTTTTCTCTGAAGACATACAGTTGTCTCTATTTCAAGCTGACTCTCAGTTGGAAAATTTTACAATAAAATTGTGGACTTCCAGAAAAAAAGATTAATTTGACGAATAACCAATGCCATGTATGAGATAATACAGCCCTAATACTTAGGATTCCTGAATATTGTCTCTTTTATGTCCCTCTGCATACATAAATCCCTTCCATCTACTCAAGCAGATTTATGCTCTGTCATCCTGAAGTAGATCAGCAATAGAATCACTATTATCTTGGGCAATTCTGACCATCCAAGAAGAAGCAACTACTTCATCTTACAGTGAAGACGTGTCCATTTTAGTGTGATGCTATAAGGACCGGCATACCCACGAACAAGTGCTGACAGCACAGATCTCCAAAACCTCACAGAAAGAAGGAACAAATGTTTGAAAGAATACGATGTTTGAAGAAAAGCAACATCTTACCTTCTGCCTAAGGAAGAACCAAGTCAGCCACTTGGGGCACTCTACTTTCCAAAGGAGTGACTGATGCCTGGAAGTCACGTTGTGGTTAAGTAAAGCATGTGCTGTGGGTAACTGCGGCCCTGAGAATTGCCTCCTCACAGCTCACAGGTATCTGAGTCAGCTCGAAACAAGTCCAGAAAAATAAATCAGTCTGAGGTGAGCTCTGTGCTAGTACAGGTGGTTCCTGGAGCTCTGTTTGCTCAGGTATCTCTATGGTGCTATCAATAACCAGAAAGCAGTGCAGGCATACCCTTACAGTGCAGTTACCTGCTCTTTTCTGCCCAGGAGAGAAAACAGACACTGAAAAAGCAGTGACAGGGAAGTATAGGAGATATTACAGCAACAGTCACCATGGACTGATTCACCAGTAAGGGGAGTTAAAGAACTCTTGATGGAAGATAAGTTGGGAGTGAAATGCAAAATTCCTGGTCATTTGATTTAAGAAAGAGATAAAAGTGTCTAGCTGCCAAAAATAAAGCAGGAAGTCCCTTCTCTCCCCCCCCTGCCCCCCCCCCATTTTCACAGAGTAAGATTTCTAAGAAAGCAGCAGCAAAATTGTGAAACTTTGTGGGATTCACTTGTTACTTGGATTATTTCATGTGGTTTTAGTTACACAAAACATTTCCTTTAGCAATAACCATTACAAACCAAATCCATACTCAGAGAAGAAATTATGTAAAGAAGCTAAAATTATCACCTTCAGCTACTCACATGACCACTTGAAATTCTTTTGCATGATCACATATTCTTCCCACTTCCATTTCAGCAATTAACATTTAAATCCAGAAATTACTTAAAGCCACCAACTTGCTCCTAAGCAAGATCACCCACCTCCACCCCTCCCAGCATAAGAGAATACTGGATTAGAATAAAAAATTATATGAATAAATTTAAAATGCTATATGGTCTTACAGAAGGGTATGAGAACTGCCTGGGTAATCTATAGTAATTAAGGTCAAAACAAAAAATGTGATGACCTAGCAACTTCTTGGTTCATAAGTTCGAAATTTACATTGAAAAAATGTTAGGGAAAAAGAGTGGAATTCCCATGAAAATAAAACCAGTCCTCTCTGATATGCTATTTCAGCATCATAAATTATTTTACATTTTAGAACATTTCTGCAGTATTTCCCCATTTAGAGAACATGCAAATGAAATGAGGTTAATGGATGAAATAATTTGAAGGTATGCGAGTTAGTCTTTCAAGTATATTTACAGAACCTAACAGGCACTGCGCCATTTTGTGTTGGAGCTGAAGGAGATGTTTGCATCTTCCCCATGACCACACACAGTCCTCCAAAAGCCCTTTTCCCCCCTCTTTCTCTTTTCTCTACAAGGCCTAGTCTTGTGGGATTTCTGACTTCAACTTGAATTGCTCACTGCAGAGTCACACGAGCTGGAGCTCGCACAAGAGAAACAGACTGCTCAGCTGGAAGCACTGCCTCTTTCAAAGGCTAGTAACAACATGAAACTTCACCCTGCTCCTCTCTTGACTATATGGAGATTAACCTGAGAAATAAGCCATGGAAAAATCCCCACACTTTTAGAAAGGAATTCAGTCTGTTTCTGGTCTGAAATCCTCCTGCACTTCTCTCTTTTTTTCCACGAACTATAAATGCAGCACAGGTCAATATATTCCTAATTTAAGTGTCTGGAGTTACAGGACTAAACCTGAAAATAAGTTCTGAAGTAGGGGGTTTTCCATCCTTTTCAGTTTACGATTTACTCTAAATTACACAATGGATGAACAGGCTTCTAATAAATGGATATCCACTGACAATGTTTTTCTTAGTAATCTTTTCCATATGTGTTTAAAAGTAGTCCAGGATGTACAAAGTTCAAAACCTCTGTGTCAGAAAAAAAGAGTTCTTCTGAATCCTCATATCAATTGCTCAACTGATTTACACATGGAGTGAAAGTGGAAAGTATGTTGGTTCAATGACAATACACATGTCATAAACATTTCTGTGTGAAGCCTTTTAGATGCCAACAGAATGAGTCATGGCTAGATATAAATTATCATTTGGTAAGACAGTTTATTCAAATGCAGCTATATATGTCATGAACATCAATATTTAAGAAAATATGTAAGAAAACAAGTAGTACTTGTAAGAAAACAAGCAGTTCACCACAGAGCCTATGCACTTATTTTTTTATATGAAATTCTATTTAATGCTGCCATTTCCTTTTCTGGTATTCAGTTGCTTTGGACACACATAATGACATCATCAAATTTCCAGGACAATTATCCCACAAGAGTGGGAGATTTTGCAACTGAATGTATGGTGAGTAGGGAAGATCCAATCATAACTTCTCAAGAAAGACATTTAAAATACTACTATAAAATCTAGCAATGAAAGTATAAATGGAAAGATAGGACAGCCATTTCACAGACTGCAACACAATTTAAAAGAACAGACAAATGGTAAAATATTGGTGTGAACCTGGCCAGGGAGTTGGACTGCAATAAAGTAAATATAAATTATGCAAAAGTAGTATCTGTTTCCACTCTTCTATAATTAGTATTAATATCTTTGACTTCAAGTTTTGTTTAAGTCTGAGGGTCCTTATGTTTGCTTCTATCAAACCATTCCTCAGATCAAGGCAACTGAAAAGATGAATTTACTGCATTTTGATTGACTTTCTATTGGAAGTGTAATAAAGGGTATTGGAAAAAACCTAAATGTATATTACATCCAATAATGTCAGATCCTGAGAGCAAAGGGTGAAAGCCAAAGCTTCACTCTCTAAAAAAGATTATTTAACAAACTCTCAAGCTTAAACTTAATTGTTTTTAAATTGTGTTGCATATTAGTTTTTCAGATCTTCTGTTTTAAATAGTTTTACCAAATTTAGACTTGTTTACAATGTATGTATTTCTATTAAATACAATAGCATGAGATTCCACCCTGGCAGGACACCTGCTAACATATTTTATTGAGGTACATGTTCCCACTGCAAAGCCAATTGCATTATTTCAAATCTTTTAAAATGTTCTCTATTACTGTCTAACACAACACCAGGTTGTCTCACAAATCAAATCTCCTTCACATCACAGTTTGCCTGCATTAAAGCAAAGAAGATAACTTTATGTTGTTATCGTATGTAAAAGTCTGTAGTGGTTTCATTTAGAAGTCAACTTGCTTACTTTCACTCAAATACTGAAATGCTGAATGCTAGTAAATGTTTAAGTAAGTCATATTTTGTTTATGTGTGTAAATGCATAATTTTAATACTTTTTTTAAAACTTATTTTCACAGCTTGGATCATATCTCTCTGAAATGAATGCCCAAGACACAACAAACCAGAAAAAGAAATTGTAATGCCATATTGTTTATATGCTTGCTTTGATTAAAAAATAACAAAACAGACAAATGAAATCCAGACATGACCACAGAGAAATGCTCAGAGTACTTTTTCAGACTATGCTTGCAGATTTCCCTGACAACAGGTATATGCACATGGGAGATGTGTATATAATTGGAAAGACCATTAAATCATACCATTTAATTTGGAGGTGATTCATAGTGAAACACTTCAAATTTCAAGGTGTGTTGATTTTGACTGGGGTAGAGTTAATTTTCTTCATAGTGGCTGGTATGGGGCTGTGTTTTGGATTTGTGCTGAACACAGGGTTGATAATATAGGGATGTTTTTGTTATTGCTGAGCAAGGCTTATATACAGCCAAGGCCTTTTCTACTTTCCATATTGCCACGCTGTTGAGGGCAGGGGGGTTGCATGGGAAACTGGGAGGAGACACAGCCAGGACAGGTGACCCAAACTGACTAAAGGGATATTCCATGACATATGACATCATGCTCAGTATATAAAGTTAAGGGAAGAAGGAAGAGGGGGACATTTGGAGTGGTGATGTTTGTCTTCCCAAGTAACCATTACATGTGATAGGACTCTGCTCTCCTGGCTGAACACCTGCCTGCCCATGGGAAGCAGTGAACTAATTCCTTGTTTTGCTTTGCTTGTGTGCATGGCTTTTGCTTTCCCTATTACACTGTCTTTATCTCAACCCACAAGTTCTGTAGTTTTTACCCTTCCAGTTCTCTCCCCGATCCCAGTATTGGGAGAGTGAGTGACTGCGCGGTGCTTGGTTGCTGGCTGAGGCTAAACCACGACACAAGGGTGGCAGAAACTATGTATTAAGTCTAAACAGCTACAGACTCACTGGGTGTATTGTGCTTTTTGCATTCCACATCTTACAAAGCACTCCCGGCTGCTCACAGTGGCAGATCCCACAGGGAACACATTACATTTGAGCTTTGTGACCTGCAGTAATGTCCAACGGATTTGCAAGTGCAGCTTAATAGGCTGGTTTTGAATTTGGAGTCATTTGGAGTCAATTTGGAGTGGTTTTGATGTAAGTCACCTTAAAAAGGCTGTAGAACAGTATCTGTGATCAAGACACACAATCTAACAGCTCTTACAGTTTAATTGAGGGTGAGAATAGGCATTTTTTATGACTGTTCTCTTCCAAACCCACCTCCTACCCCCAGAAGAGCTCTTTCAAAAATTCGGCTGAATGACACCTGGAGGCAGCTAGGAGACCTGATTTCCAGAACTCAGCTTGAGAAGGTATAGGTATGAAGGACACTGTGTGAGTAGGGACTGGGTTGTCCTTGTTACAGGGGAATAGTGACCTAGATAAAAAGTATATTTCATAATTAGCATGGCTCACTGCCTGAGGATAAAAGAGTACACACAGTTTTGCTCTCTTCAAACAATTATAGTGAAGGTGGCTAGAGTTTCTACTAGATGCAGCCCCAATGTTTTAGAAGAAACTTTGTAATACTTCCCATTATCGATTTTCTTAAAAAAACCCCAAACAGTTAAAGTTTGGACTAACTTTATTCAAATACAAGGTATTCTACTCTCCCCATAAACATGAAACATTTTAAAGAACTTCATTACAGATTTATAACTTCAGATCATTATTGTTTTATGATTAAAAAATGAGTGACTTAAGACAAAAAGCTCAACATCTTTAAACTTCATTTCCATTCAATCTCTAATAAATACCATCTGCTGTGTACTTTAGGGATATAATACCCGTCAAAAACTCAGCCGTATTATGAGAACCGGCACCAAGTTGATCTGAAATGCATATTTGAACAGATGTGTTTAAATTACATCTCTCTGTCTATCCACACACATAAATTCAGAATAAGCGTGTGTTGATTTAAAATGCATAAAAAAGGGATTTGGAGATGCATCAAAAGTGAACAGCATCTCAATGGATCAAGGTTCACATTACTAAAGGTCATCCCTAAAAATAAAGTTTGAATTTATTACGGGTTGCACCAGGGAACTGTTCTTGGGAACTGACTTAATGTTTGCTGCACTGAAGCAGCCATTGAAATTACACTAATTTTCTATGACCCTTCATTGTTTAACATTAGAGCTGTCAGGTATGGTCAGAAATAATAGGATCTCAGCCATAAGTAGCTTAGAATATGATATACTTTTTCTCAGTCTGACACAATGCTTATCATCAATACTAAACATCTTGGGCTCTGAGGAGCCATCCACGTCTGTTCCAGTGACAGTCATTTAGCTCTTCACTCTGACATAGAAATCAGGCACATAAAACGAAATTATTAACATGCCTTTTCGGCATGATGAAACCAAATGAAAAAACTGCAAGCAGCACTCCCTTAACAAATGTTAATTAAAAAAAAAAACAAAACCACAAACACTTTCCGAACTTGTCTTTTTGCCCCTCTATAATCTACAGTCCTGCAATGTTTCAGGGACTTTGAAGATAAGACAGACCAGTCCAAAAGCCCACCTGAGCCAGTAGTCTACTGATAGCTATGGGCAGCAGAAGCAGTCCAGGTTTAACAAGCAGAGGCCTTCAGAATACCTACCTCTTTCCAACAATTGGATTTTGTCAGAGAGATGTTTTTGTAAGCAGTAGCCTCTGATGGACTTCTCCATTAACTCATCAGTCTCCCCTTGAATCTAAACCCCTCCATATCATAACCACTTAAAAGAAAAAAAAAAAATCTCTCCTGAGCCTGCCATCTGCTAATTCCATTTGATGTCTCCTGATTGTTATGCTGGGTGAGATCAGTAACAACTCTGTTCACCTTCTTGGTACTCTTCATGATTTTACTGACCTCTGTTCTAGTCCCTCTCAATCAGCGCTTTTCCAGACTGAAGAGTCCTAAATTTTCTTTGTGTGACAGATCTGCCATATCTCTGATAATCTCTGTTAGTCTTCACAGTAACATTGCCCATTGTAACATATCCTTTCTGAAAGAGGTGTTGACAGCATCTGTTGGTTCTACTTCAGACAGAAGCCTGTATTGTGCCTGTTGACAATACAGGCACAAGATAAAAATCTCTTAAAGTACTTCTAGAATTTAGATAAATGACTTGCTTTTAAAAATTTTCTTTCAATTTTGGGTTAATTTGTTTTCTAGTAAGCAGGTAGCAAAAAGTATTGTACCTTATACAAGGTAAAGGACGAGAGAGAAATACCAATGATGGTTGTTTATTTGTAAGAAAATGCAAGTGCAGCACTGGTAAACATTCCACACCTAGAGAAACGTTACATCTCAAAATCATTAAAATACACTAACGTTGCAACAGCCACGTTCTGAAATTTGCTTTAAGAGCAAAGTCTGCAACAGGGGCTACAAACTGGTAAAAATCTCTATCCAATACAATCAGTGTTAAAATTGACAAAAAGAGGACTCATACTACTGCTTTCCTCTGCTACGGGAAAACAGAAATTGCCAAATAAAAGATGGAAAAAACAAAGTCTCTCAACAGAGACAGAAACACTATGATGCGTCCCAATGTACCTGCTTCATATGAGAAGCCCAAGATTAGCAGCATATCTACACCTTCTTCAAATCAGTATCAGCCTTCACTTCGTTCTGAGCTATTACCGAACAGAAATTCAGAAAAAAACCTGTCATTAAAGAGACTGAGCAATGAATATGTCTTCTCAAAAATAAAGCTGAGCAGAGATGCCATCTCAAAAAGTCAAAGACTGTGCAGCTGACTTCAGCTAGATATTAAATAGTTGAGGAGCAATAGCCCTCTCTTAGTATATTATTTCCCCCTAAGGTATGAATCTGATGGAAGTGAATAACTTATTGCAGAAACACACTGGCTAGGTGAAGCTTTAGAACATCAATAAGCTAGAACTGAAACTGAAAAGAAGGCCAAGCACGTTTCAAAGACAGGCCAAAGTCAGCAATAGGGCAGTAAAGGGGAACAGAAGAAGTTGTCAAAGAGTAGTAGTATGACAAGTTGCAAGACTTTAACAGAGAATGTAAGATTTCTGTCTGAAGTAGAACCAAGAACTGATCAAGAAAAAAAAATTAAGAACTAAAATTGCCACTGGGCCAGATGTTTTATTCCAAGGTTTTGTTTCAAGATCAGTTATATTAATAACTTCTGCAGCACAAAGAAAGAGAGGAGAATGGCTGCTGCAAAGCAGATTTTGAGGAAAATATGCTCAGCTCAAAAGAGTTACCCCCAAACAGCTGATAGATTTAAAAAAGACACAATTCTTTCACATCACAAGCTATACAAACAATTTGAATGGACTTTTTTTTTTGGTCTTATTCCTTTGTGAGAAATCATCACATGAAAAGTTTTCTAGTTGCAAACATTCACAGGACTGATACTGTGAAGGAAACACCAATTAACAACATATGCATGATGTGCACTAAATTTAACACAATCTCCACTCCATTTTCAAACTACCTAAAGAAATACAACTTGTACCCCACTAGCTGATCATCCAAAACACAGCACCTTATATGCTACATCCTTATTGACAAAGTACTTAAAAAAGATGTTGTTATAACTAAATTTCAGAGTCACAGCTTTAAGAGAGAGCCACAGGCAGGTCGTTTGGGGCAAGGTTTTAGCAGCCATAAGCAGTTTTCCTGAATGTTAGTCAGAGACATTTAAGTCACAGTTCATGTACTCTAAACAGTGCTGCAGTTCTACACCAGTCAGTTTTTGTTGTACATCCCTATACATTCCTAAATGTGAATTTTTCAGAGCCTTATACCTCATGAAATGCAAATGGTCCAATTTTCAGGGATGCTTTCCACTTACAAATGTAGGACATTACTATCTCTGAAACAACAGGCTTTGAATATCTGAATATGGAAGAAAAGACTAGTAGTTAAACAAAGTTAATCTGATATTAAGAGGATGGATCTTGAAATTAAGAACAGAATGAAAAATAACAAAACAGAACAGCATTTTGGATAGCAAAGCTATGATAGCTATAACTGTACATCATAATTCAGAAATGTTCACAACTGCAGGCTTAATACTTGTAAAGCCAGATAGTTTTCAGGCCTAACAGCTGCACAGAGAATGTAGGGGGCTGGAAAATGTTTCAAGGTAGGCTTGAAGTTTATGGCTTTGTAAAGGGAAGATCTGGTAGGTCAAAACCTTTTACTATCACTGCTCTACAACATTTTTTTCCTTAAAGAGCAATATTTGTACATGACCACATGGAAAAAGGCTGCATAGGGAACTACTACTTCTGCGAGCAACAAAAAAAGCAAATTTGAATAATAAAAATAAATTTGTCAGTTCTAAGAGTAAGTGTAGTATTTGGCTCAAAACTCTATGCATACACCCTCCCTACTCCATAAAGATTCAAAGCTGCTATTGTGTAACTGAAGTTTTTCGGTTTTACTCCATGCTACACTGACAAATGTGACTATATGGTCTTAAAACTTCAGACCAACGTGTGACACAAGGACTGTGATGTGCTCAGAACACAGCCCTATATAGCTTCAGAATTAAAGTTTCAGAGATAACATTTCAGACTTACAATCAATAATATTTCCTTATTAACCCAAAACCCATGAGCTTAACTTCAAAGAAATCCAGTGTGCTTTACTAATGGAAGTGTGATAAAATAAAGTTAATTATATTTCTATATAATCATATTTCAATCAACATAATGCAATACAACTTAGATCACTGGGAAATAGAGAATTTACCTTGCAAGAATTAAAGAAATTATGAAGTAAGTGTTCCAAAGGACATGTGTATAAAGAATTATTCACTTGTTCCCATAAAATATTAATTGGAACAATATACAGAAAGAGCTGGGCATGACTGCTAAGTTAATGGGCATCACCAAAGTGATAGCATACTACAAATACTGTCTGTAGATCATGGTCTCATTTCATTCATTATATATTCTGATAGCAATCTGAATTTAAAGAAAGCATAGCAAAAACAATATCAACCTTTACGAGCAAGCACAGTACACTTGGCTAACTGGAAGGTGGCAGAATGACTGTGAGAAGTATCTGTTTTGATCTTAGGTTCACCCAAGCAGCAAGTGAGTTCAGAGTATAAGAGATCCCACAGGACTGATGCATAACAATAAAACACTAATTTATGTATCAGCTAGTAAAACATAATTTAGAGAAAAATACTGTGGCTTCTCTTCCAAGTGGAGGAATGTGCTTAAGTTTTCTATGCAGCTGAGGACATTGGGCAGAAAGAACAAAATCACCAGGAAAACAGCTCTAAAATCTCCTAGTTCACCTCTCAGAAAGATGGACTCAACTAGCCAGGTTCTCACGTACGTTATGTTCTTAACCCTTTGGAAGCAGCTTCCTTTGTCTAGAATTGCCAGTAACTCAAGAACATTTCTTTAAAAAGACAAAATCCATTTAGTATGTTGGGCTCAACAGAAGTAAACGCATTCCTTGAAAAGTTTTGAAGAAGAATGTTCAGATTTATACATGCACACCATTCTACACATACAGGACATTACAAGCAAAATCAAGAAAAGATGATATTTTAAATGCAGACTCGTTTGTCAACGACAAAGTTAAAACCATACAAAATCAATAGACACTGTTGCCTCAGGTATGCTCTTACCCATTGCTCTCTGTTCAGTTCAATGAACTACTTCACTTTCTGTGTGTCCCTGGCTGCAGATGCCTTAAAGATTACAATTAGCATAGTTTACCATGTTGTTATCAGGACAACAATATATTTTGTCACAGTTGAAAACTTCAAATAAAATACAGGTCGGTTAAACATATGTAAGCTCAGGTGTCTTTTTTTGGAAGGACTCTGACCTTCACAGACTGCACACAGTCACAACTTCTAATGTCATTCAAGCAGTAACTTTGCTGCCTAAAGGTAGGCTCACTACGTGGGAAATTAAAAATATAAATTCAGACAAATTTAAGAGGAATGATGCTCATCAATATGAGGATAGGTACCAGCAAATAATAACAACAGCAAAACTATTCAAGAAGTCAAAATAAATTTTACAAGTTTGGAAAAGATAAGATAAATGAAATTACCCCAGCTATTTAAATGGAAGCCTGAAAGGTGGTCACCTGAAACATTTTGGGCTTCTATGTGTCAGATGTCCTCCATTAAGGTGGAGAGGGGCACAGTACAAATGTGTTACCACATTTTAAAGTAAAATAGCCAGAAAATGAAACTTTCAAAGTTAAAAAACTCATACTGTGGAGAAATAATTAAGGAAATTTGATGTTGTGAGCAGTTACCTCATTTGACCTATCAGTGACTGAAAGTTAAAAAGAGAAGTACTAGCACAAAATCATTAATATGCTGTTATCACTGAAGAACCATCAAAGACAAAATTAAAAATATGTTTGATGAAGAATTCAGAGATATGACAGCACTCCAATTATGGCAACCATTCTTTGGCATCACTGAACCATTAACATTGGAATAGGTAATGTATGAAAATTGTATTTAGGGAATAAGGTTTCAGGTAAATTTAATAGCAGTGTAAGATGAATAAAGATGTAGCTGAGAAGAATTACTTCTTTCTCATATATGAATATATATAATTAGATAAGAAATCGGTACCAATTGGGTTTAGCAACTTGATTCAAAGCACAGGAGTAATATCTAATGATTAAGGGAAACAGATTTTCTTGTATCTAGACAGGGTAAGACAGAAAGATCTGGCACATGAAGTCTCAGAACCCAAAGAGAGTCTCTGAGGCTCCCACAATTAGAAAATTAGGTAGGATGATTACCATGGAAAAGGAAATAAGAATCAAGCAAGGCAACTGCTTAAGAACTAGCATCAGTCATATAAAAGAAAATGGTAAACTTCAGAAAAACCCCAAAGAGGTGATAAAAGCCAAGAAAGTAATATTTACATAAGAGGAACAAAACTGAAAGCCTTTAAAAACATCATTATAAAAGGACATCAGCAATGTCCTCAGACAAGAATACTAAATCTTAATATTAAATACTTCTGATAAACGAAAAAAACCCACTTTTGTTACTAAAGAGACAATTACAGAAATAAAGAGAGAGTATCTTGATAGCGAGACTGACAGAGATGAAACAAGTGCTATTTTTCAGGTTCCCAGTATTCTACTTAGAGAATCATATTACAATTTGCAGGGGAAATAACCTCTCCAAAACAGATGCTGACAAACTTCTTACTTACTACTACTGGAGCAGGCTTCAGCTGCAGAATTAAATCAAATCAATACTGAGAGACCCAAAAAATGTTTCAAATTAATGGAAAGAGGTGGTTACAAATATTCAATTTTGCATGATGAACACAAGTTTGAATTTAATAGTTACCATGAACTCTCCCTGTTAAAGTCTACTTAAACATAATGAATAATTACATGAGATGTGCACACTATGATACAGAGGGAGTAGAATACAAAAATGGAATCTAATCAATTCAGTGGACACAGCAGTGTTTGCATTCAGACCATATCACTGAAATCAATTTTATCAAATCACATAATGTTCCCTGATAGCCTTTGGGCATCAGTTAAAGAACCTGAAAAGCCTGCCAAATGCCCGCCAGGCACAACAGTACCCTTTTGGCTCTGCAATGACAACACGAGACATGAAGAATTCTTAGGCAGAAAGGTGGATTCACAACATTGGTGCAAACACTGTAAATTCCCTGAAATTCCCTGAAAGCTGAAATCAAGTGTCTGGGTATAACTTGGTGGGCCTAACACAGACACTGGTTTTTCTACTTTGAGAAAAACAGAAGATACAGTATAAAAGGAGGCTTGAAGGAATTGGCAAATTGGGATCACCGCAGAGGGAACAAGCTGTATCTCAGACAATTTAAGCTCACTTAGTATGGTCAGAATACTGAGCAACTAATACAAAACTGCATTCCGAAAATACTTATTCCATGTGGGTGGGAGGTTCAGATATATTTGAGTAGGTGAAAAAAAACTGAATAAATTTAGAAATTATTTATTGATTTAACCTTTGAGTCCATTAATGAAAACTATTTCATCCTCTGTGATCTACTGTAAGTCTTTAAAATTCAAAACACCTCCCTTCCCTCAGTTTCAGTGCCAGTACTGAAATTCCAGGAATTTCAGTAGATTTGGTTTACAGCTGGGTAGAAGATAGAGTAGTTAGGCCTCTTGTTAACAATTTTTGTAGAATTTTACCTTAGCAGAAAAGAACAACATTTGAAAATATTTATTTTATTTTACAGTTCTCACTTTCTAGGACACTTGTGTACTCTTTTAGACGAGTTTTCTATGCAGTTGAGGACATTGGGCAGAAAGAACAAAATCACCAGGAAAACAGCTCTAAAATCTCCTAGTTCACCTCTCAGAAAGATGGACTCAACTAGCCAGGTTCTCACGTACGTTTAAATGTTGGTATTTCTCCCTTTAGGGAAAAACTGAATATTGAAAACATTAAAAAAATTAAAATCTCTTTGGCATTTGGATTGCTGTTAACAAAAATTAACAAAGCAGAAATGTTCTAGGGAGAAGGCAAAGAGCAGTTATCCACCTATATACCACTTCAGAGAAGATGAGTTATATACAGTAGTATATGCAAGCACTGTGAACTATGATGTGTTTTATGGCAGCAGTATCCAAAGAAACATCCTTCAGGCCCATATGTTTCATCCAGTAGCTCATGAAGGGAACTTTGCTCAGCTCCCTTCAAAGACAGAATACACAGATTAGACTGAATGCTAAGAAACACAGCTAAATGGAAGGGTTAAACGTGTACATAGCATATCTCAAGGTAAAATCTGTTATGGATAAGTAAATAATCTCTCTTCTTCAGATGGACTCTGGCAGTCACTGTAGATAATCCAAGAGTATGGAAAATATGAAGAAAGGTACATTGTGTCTCTAAAGACTGATGGAGAGCTATCCCTCCTAGGTAGCCTCCTCAGTAGAGCATCACTTAGCAAAGATGTAAATGGTTTCAAATGTCCACTTTGCATATAAAAATACAAAAGTATGATGCAGAGTATAGTTGCATAAGATCTAACTGAAGGAGCTGTTAAAGAAACAGCAGGTGAACCCTATTCATGATTTTGTAACATTCCTCTCGTCTCCTGTGAGACTCTCAGGAATCTGCTAAACTGTATGAACTCTTCATCAATGGATACAAACAGTTCAGGGATTGCTCCTTGGGGTTGTCACCTAAAACACAGAAGGTAAAATGTAGGTACGGTACAAAATAAGCATCCACACAGGAAAGCAGGAGGTTTAAGGAGAAAAGCAAGGCACATTGACTTTCCTAAAATAACTTAGAGTTGGATGTCACCTTGGAAAAGCACTTCTGAGATTCTACATGGGCAACCTTGCCTTTACAGAAAAAAGGAACAAAAAGAGAATCAACAATTAGAGTGCAAATCCCCTTTTTCCTTCCAGCTAAAGCACATACTACCTTCACAGACAAGGATGACAATGAACTCCCAAAAGGTACTGAAAGGCCTAAAATCCATTGAACTTTTGCAAAGGTGGATAGAAAGATTCAAAATTTTAAAATCCCATGGTCCAGAATCCCAACTAATAATTCCAGAATAAACTTGTTTTGGTGAAAAAGGTAATTTTGCATTACCTATGTAAGCCTGCAGCGTGCAGCAGTGGGATCTCAGTACAGCCATGGGCTATGAGCATTTATCAAACTTGCAAAGACAGCATTTCCCACTGTGAAAACATCTCTTTTGGCCTGCTTCAGGTCTCAGGAACTAGGAAGAAAGTTGTGTATGAAGAACACACACTCCTCTACCTTGGAGTTGTGCCTCACCAAGCCCTCAAGTCTGGCTTTCTGTGGAGACAATGCAGATGCTATTGGAGTAATTGAGAACTTGCACTGTGAGTGACTTCCTTGACAAAACAACACACTAAATTTAGGAAGTAAATACTTTGAAGATGCTATTGCAAGTTTCTGTCTTCGGGCTCAATTATCAGAACGATAAGATATTTAGATGCAATGCGTTCTTTCTCTCAGAAAGTAAAGGCAGTTTATTTACTTATGAAGAAAATATACAACAGAAAATTAAAAAAGGCACATACAGGCAAATAGGAAAAGTCAAATCTATACCAGGTCAGAAATTGCATTCTTTTTTCAAGGGAATGAAAAGGCAGAATGTCAGAGGAAAAACCTCAGGACAGAAGTTTAAAATGAAAGGATAAACTATTACAAAGAATTCATTAGGAGTATTAGAAGAGGATTTAAATTGAATGTGAAACAAGTTTTTGTGACAGGGTTAACAAGTGAAAGCAGGATGCTCAAACTTAACCAGATGTCTAATGAAAGAAAAATTAAATTCTATGCAAACTTTATGCATGGGATGGGAGCATATACCCTACAGATGCTACATTACAAAAAAAGAACTAAAAGTCCCCAGATCATTGTCATTGTATAAACATAATCACAGTTGGAATGCATTTAGTTCAATCAACAAAACAATTTTTTGTTCTTAAGAATTATCTGAACATTTGCCTTACAAAAAAAAATGTTTATTTGCATTATTCATGAAAACACGAAAATATTATCTCATTTAATGTGATAATTACTATACTTCACTTTAATACTGTCAAGTAAAAGCTGTAGTTTGTGAAAACATACGTTAAAAGACAGCCTTCAGCTTCTGCTATTCTTGTAATGATGAAAGCCCTCAAAATACCTCAAATAATTTTGCATTCTGTAGAAAGTATTACTAAACGATCTAAGGTAACCAACAAAAGCATATTGACTTATTGCCATCAACTCCATAGGATATTTAAGACATAAATCAGAAATGTAAATCTTAACACAATCATGTCTGATTTTTTATGTCAAATTTTAATGTTTTTGAAGACAACTCAGACACTTTCTTTGTACATCACTCTGAAATACTCTGGCACAGCACTAAATGTTCTGCTCACTAAGTTATGATAAATGGCAACAAGGACTTTTTTTTCTGCAGAAAGGTGTACTGGGCTTGTGTGTCAAGGCTCTGGCAGTGGGGGAGGCTGCAGGGGTGGCTTCTGTGAGAGGATACCAGAAGCTTCCCCCTTGTCCGACGGAGACTATGCCAGCCGGCTCCAAGACGGACCCACCACTGCCAAGGTTGAGCCCATCAGGGACAGCGGTAGCACCTCTGGGATAACAGATTTAAGAAGGTGGAAAAAAACCCTGCACAACAACTTCAGCCAGAGAGAGGAGTGAGAATATGCAAGAGCAACAACTCTGCAGACCCCAAGTGGGTGAGGAAGGAGGGGGAGGAGGTGCTCCAGGTGCCACAGAGATTATTCCCCTGGGGTGAAGACCATGGTGAGGCAGCTATGTCCCTGCAGCCCAGGATGTCCATGGCGGAGCAGAGATACACCTGCAGCCCGTGGGGGACCCCACACTGGAGCAGGCAGATGCCCAAAGGAGGCTGTGACTGTGTGGGAAGCCTGTGCTGGAGCAAGCTCCTGGCAGAACCTTTGGCCCCTGGAAACAGAGGAGCCCATGGTGGAGCAGGTTTTCTGTTAGGACCTGTGACCTGGTGGAGAACACACGGTGGAGCATTTCATGAAGAACCGGAATCTGTGAGAAGGACTCAGGTTGGAGATGTTCATGGAGAACTGTCTCCTGTAGGAGGGACCTCATGCTGGAGCAGGGGAAGAGTGTGAGGAGTCCTCCTCCTGAGGAGGAAGGAGTGGCAGAGACGCGTGATGAATGGAATGTAACCCCTGTCCCCCATCCCCCTGCACTGTTGCAAGGGAGGAGGTATGCTATATCATAAATACAGAGTGATCTGGAAAGGTAAATGTACAAAAAAAATCAGTTACTAACGGTAAAATTACATTATTCATTACAACTTTTATTTACTGTGTCCACTGGATTTCAAATTAAGCCATGCACATAAACTTCTCTTCATTATATGTAACATTTTCCATATATCTGTATTTCTGACTTTTATTGAGAATCCATAGATCGGGAACTGTTTCAATTTGTATGAATCGTTTTTTATACACACAGTTCAAAATTTTTAGTGTCTTATTGTAGATATATAGCCGCCCTGCTTCAAGTTAAAAAACTGCATCTAATATACAGAAAAGTTGATAGAACACTGGTAGGTAGCTAGTAGGTATGACCTGCTACCATTTTTAGAGCAGATGAGCTGAATCAGATATTAAGAGAATGGTGGAAGAATTCTTTTCTGTTTCTAAACCAGCTTGTATTCAGATTTAGAACTGCTGTATTTATTAGGACAGACAAAAATGGAAAATTAAAGTTTAACCTACATTCTGTTTAGATGGTATGTGATGAGAGGGGTTAATACAAACTCACCTATAAGAGATATGAAAGTAGTTCAATTCAGCAAAATACTTCAAAGTAGTAAACATTCAAAAAATGCAAACAAAATGTCATAATAGTTTTGTTCAGGAATTTAAAAAGTTTTGATGATCATTTCCTATTGTAAGGAGTTAAGGAAATAATCCAAATGACCAGTAACACAGTTTCTCATTTACTTTCATCTTAAATTTGAGCTAAAAATGATCCTCAGGGAAAGTACTCCCTGCTAATTTCTAATTAATGTTAACTGTCCAGGGACTGCAGGCTTCCATGGATGGGAGAATACAAGGTTAAAATTAACTTCTGCTGTGTAAGACACAAACCTTGACTCTCAACACCTGCGTACATGCAGGTCCTAACATAAAACCTAAGGGAAGATGATATCCTCATGCATGCGTACACGATAAAATGCTTCAAGAAAGCAGATAAAGAAATAAAATTAAATATTTTAAACTTGGCTTTCTTCTTCTATGGTATGTGTGAATAACACTGATTAGGAAGTGGAACGACTCACAAAGATATCTGCCTTCAATTACACAGGGTTGTCAATGCTGAAACAGTGCTCTGCAAATTTGCGCTAGAAACTATCTCCTCTTGTTTCAAAGATACAGAAAACAATTTTATGGAATATCAATTTGAGCGATTTAAATATACTTTAAACATTTCAACCCAGCTTTTAAAGTTTTGTTACAACAGCTTCTGCATTGAGGATCAGATTTCCAAAACACGTTCCCCTTCTTCTAGTCTTAGATGAACGTGAGGCACAGTTAATATTACTGCTGCGTTTAAATTCATAATTTGCAATCACAGTCAAATGTTTACATGTTTAACTAAAACTAAGTGAATCCATAGCAGCGCATGCACCCAAGTATCATGCTGATAAAAGTCACAAAATCACGCTCAAAATTTTAGTCTACAAGGTTTCATTTACAAATTATTCTAAACATATTTCTGCTGATAGCAATATTGGTTAAAGAAAACTTCTCTCTCACAATATTTAAATTACAATGCACTGCATCCACAGTGTTCATTTTATACACCAACACACACAGAATTAAGGTATATTATTGTACCCACTAAATGGAGCCATAAATACACCCCACAACACCCCCCCCCAACAACAACAAAAAACAGCACCAAAACCAATAACCCTTGCACTTTCTATTTTGGTGTATTTAAATTCCAATTTGCTTCTGCCTGTGTCCTCTCAGCTATTCTCATGCCTACTCTAATTATCACATAAGATCATAACAAACTTTGGTGACAATAAGGTTCAGACTCCAATTCATATGTAGGTCCCAGTAGGTGATAAAATGCTGTGGCAGAACTCCCTAAACCATCATTCTTCGTTGACTGCAAATACATTATACTACATGGTGGTTACAGCCTATTACTACAAGAACTAGTAGGTAAGGAAATGTGAAGGAAGCAAAGATTAAAAGGAGATTTAACAGAAACTCTATTTTCTTGCTCTCTTTTTGGAGAAAAAGAACATTTTAAAGTGTCGTACCATTAAAAAGGAGGAATCTCTACTGCTATGTTTTTTCCCTGCTGTTAGGATTTTACAGTCAGTGTCAACAGTCACACAAGTACAAACCAGAACTAAGACAACTAAGCAAAGGGCAGGGTTTATTTCCCTCCATTCCAAAGTTATGTGGGTACACAGTAAGTGACAGAGTGAAATGAAAGAGAAGTCTCATTCTTCAAGTGTTCAGGTTTATAACCTGGGTTTCTTGGTATATGGTCTAACGCAGGTGGGGGAGGCCCAAGAATATGCTACATGGAAAAACAGTTTGTTGGTCACAGTTCATAGTCCAGCTGGCTTCCTTAGCAATTTTTAGGATTGAGTGTGTGAGTCAGGTACTCCCAAAAACTTAAACCAACAGTGTGGGAGTGATCATCCCACTACAGCGGAGAAATCATGCCAGCCTATTGTTCAAACCTGAACCTACAATCCGTCTGTCTCCGTCCCTGACCCTGCAGAATCTTGCATACAGACCGTGACAGACAGTAGATCTCCTCTCACCAAGCACTAGGGCTAAAAAATAACTGTGGCCAGTTACTGTGGGACACAGACACACACACACAGATTCAGCAGTAGAGCTACAAACAATCACATGACCCATTTTTCAAATGTATTTACCACTTCTGTAAGAAAGTTGAAGGCTTATGTTGGAATTTGACTCAATGGAGACAAATAGTTCAGAGAGACCATTATTTTTCTTTAATACAAAGTTTTTTGAAGGAGACTGATTCAAATCTGTTGGGGTTTGTAATGCCCAAAAGTTATTAGCCCAAAGCTGACTGCAAGTCTGTATGGAACTGTGCTCTGATCTCAAAGTTGCCTCTCCTGCTAAGGGTCATGAATCATTCAAAAGTCAAGCAGGGAAGCATCTGACACAGCAAGCCAGAAGACAGTTAATTTCTGTGGCTTTTGAGTCTTGACAGTACATATTTTTTCCAGATTTAAGATGAAATGGCTTACAATCAGCCACTCTGGCTTTATATTCTTCTATGCCTAAGGTGCTTGGACACACTAACATATTTTCCAGCTTGAACTTGCATCTGAATCACAATTTTCCAGTAAGTGGTTTCAGAAGAATTTATATTGCTTCTTGTGCCTTTACATATAACCATATTTCCAATATTGTCTTCCTGCTATGAAGTAATATGACAGCTGTACTTTGACAATTTCTCCTACTAAACAAAATGAGAATTCTATAATGATGAGAAGCAAAACAGAAAGACAAAAAAAATTACAAGTGCATGAGATAAGCAATTCAGCTGTGGAAAATAAACTTTCCTCTGCTATAGCCACTAGTCTTATGCATAAATCTTTTAAAATTTCATGTTTGTGATTACTTTGCCATGAAATAAATAAGAAGTTTAAAACTATAAATTGCACTCTCATTAAAAAGAGGTGAATCATCAACTCATGAGTACAAATTACAGACCAATATAAGATGCACATGAACACAAAATTGAGCTTCCTTAAAGTAATTTGTGATCTCAGTGTCCCCAAATGAATGTACACACAAAAATTCTGGATAGCAGAACTACCATGCCTATTGCATGTAATGGTGTTTTAATTACATAGCTACACTTTTAAAGTGGCTTAACAGCTTTTTTGTATTCCCACATACTAGTTTTCTTCATTTACTCATCTCAGGTTTAAAAAAATAACCATTAAAGGGACTGACTGGCTACAGAAGTATTGTTTTTTTATTTGTTCAATATTCTTTCCAACTTATTTTCACTGAAAGCTCGACACAAATGTAACTTCGACCAATGCTTATCAGTTGGTCAACTACCACCTTCATCAAAAATTCTTTTGTGCTGTATTGTCCTACATGATCAGAATAACATGGCTTTCAAAATTAATTTATTACCTAGTACTATGCCTAAAATCAGAAACATGTACACAACTAAATAAGCAAATACTTTTCTTAAATGTATGAAATATGAAAATTTAATACTGCCATCAGAATTTTCACATCTGAGCACTATAATGTGTACACATATCTTGGATTTATATGTATACTAATATGCTATCACAATAAATACTTATGTATCAACATATGTTTGGATATGCTTAAAAACATAGAAGCAAATTAAAGCTGAGCATTACATGTCAAATCAATCTGCTATTAAGCAAATTGACATGAATTAAAGTTATTATTGTTTTAAAACCAAATTCCACTCCCTCTTAAGTTCTAGGTGCTTTGTTTCAAGACACTGAAATATAATGCAAATATTTATTAGGAAAAAAAAGGGATTTTAGTTATTTTGT
The DNA here is from genome assembly GCF_001715985.3 of Manacus vitellinus. NCBI lineage: Eukaryota > Metazoa > Chordata > Aves > Passeriformes > Pipridae > Manacus > Manacus vitellinus. The sequence goes on from NW_021940534.1 coordinate 1,441,761, forward strand.
TTAAAAATACTAGAGAAATATAGTATCTTAGTAAATAAAAGCAGGCATTTAAACATTATAAATATTAAATGCTCTAAGAATACTTATTTCTACTACTGCAGGATGCTTAAAATTCCTCCCTTTTATTCCTTACTACAGATTTTATATAATTACTTCCAAAAAAACACATTCACACACCTTCAGGGTGAACAGGAAAAAGAAAAAAAGACACCATCTTGGTACACTTAAGAAATGGAATTGGATGTACTTTACTAATTTCTACTCTATCATCTAACAATACTGCCACTAGGATTTTGCAGAAGGAAACTGCAGATAAGGTTCCCAGAAAAAGGAAATCCTAACCATATGGAAAGTATCACTCTAAATGACTTTATGAATTCTAAAAAGAGTAAGCCAGCTCATATGAAAAGGATAATAATAAGACTAAATTGTTTTTACATTTAATAAGGGTGTGTATCTTCTCTTTTCAGCAACCATTCAAAAAATGATTCCTCCAAATTTTAGCCAAAGCAGAATATCACAGTGTTGTGATCTTCAAGCATCCGAACTGCAAATGCCCTGTGTGCACACTAAGCCTGCACTCAACAAGCTGTGCTCATCCTGGGAACTTCATTTCCAGGGTTCACCCTCCAGTTTTTACTATGGGAGTGGAACAGTAACAGGAGTACCAGGAAAAAAACCCAAACTAACCCTCTCATAATGATTCTCTTATCTCCAGATAAATATGTGTATTATTTAGAAGAAAATGCTGTAAAATGTGAATACCATGCACATCCTGCTTAAACAAGTCAATTGCTCCAGAATCCAAAGATATTTCATATAAAAAATTAGGGAGCATATAGAAATTTTGAAGTAATAAGTTTCATAAACAGTATCTTCCCAAAAAATAAATAGGTGGAAGCTACATTTAGTGTCCACTAATTCTCAAAGTAGTCTCTAACTTTACAGAATCAAAGAATATGCGGAGTTGGAGGGGACTCACAAGGATCATCGAGTCCAACTTTTAGAATTACTTTAACATCACATGAACAACACTCTGACAGATGTACAAACAACAGAACAATTAAGAGCCTTCAGCCCAGAAAAATTCGTAATATCCTTGATGCATTTGGCTAGAAAACGGTGACTAGTGATTTATAAAGTGGCAACATTATAAATATGAACCATGACAGCAAAATGTCTCTCCATGAACTAACTGAAGCCTGGTTCAACAATGTGTAGAAAGTGAAGACAAAGATTAAGAAGATGCAGATACTTGTAAGTGACTTTCCTTCCCTCCTTCCATTCCCACTCTAGGAAAGTATTTGTCCTTGCTAAAAAGTAGGGGTACAGTAGCATTAGCTGAGAAAAGGGCAAGCGAAAACGGAAAGACTGCCCTCCTAAAACAACATTCAGCTTCGTAGAAGTAACGTTACAGTAAAAATACAAAACTATCCTGAAATGCCTAATGCTTGTCTCTCCCCAGTCAGTTCCAAACAAAAAGAAACTTTTGAAATTCAGGTAGTTGTATGCTAAATATTAAAAATTATCATAATGAAATTAATGGACCTGAAAACGTTCATCACCTTTGAAACCTCTCACCTACTTGTATCTCCTTCCATGACCTTGTAAGGCAAATGCAAGGCAGGAAGGCGTATAAATTTGGCAACTGCTTTAGGCAAGCCCAAATTTAAATTTCAAGACACCTAAAGACAACTAATCCTGTGGTAAAGGGAGCTTATAGTCCATCAGAAACTACACCATGAAACACTAGGCTCAAGTCTAGACACAAACTTAAATGTACCTTTGTGCTGTATGTGTTTGGTGAAAACCAGCCATGTTTTAACTTTTGGTGCTAATTCAATACTTTCTAAAAACACTCAGTTCATGTAAAACATAAAAAGAGACACATTTGGTAAAGTGATTAGTTCAGACTCCAGGAGCAGACAAAAGACAGAGTGAAGAGTCCAGAGACTGAAGTATAAAATTACAGATAAGTACCAAATACACTCAGCAATTTCTTAGCAGAAAACGTCATAAGGATTTTAAACAGATGACATTTGCAGTAGTTAGACTGACAGAACAGATGTACTAAAACCCATTAAAAAAGCTGAAATCTCCAAGACTTGTCACGGTTTGTTAGGGACACGATTTGCACATCTGCAAAATGAGCTCAACAATGTCTCTTCTCTGAGAAACAAAAGTGCATTTTGAGAAAGAAAATGAAACATATTTATTTACACTGTAAAAACGTGAGGGATTTGTTATAGTCTACTTCATAATTACCTGCATTTTGAAACCGAGTAGAAAAACATATATAAATAATAAATGGTTCTTTAAAAATTATTGCCTTCAAATTCTAGTTTCAGTAGTAGTCATAATAATGTGATAAAGACAATACTACTGCCACAACACTTGGGATAGCTTCAAAACTACAGGTTGTCTGGAATAGGTGCAAATTTGATGATGATTCATTTAGCTGTTTATCTTTCCTTGTGGAATTAGCAATATTCAGGAGCTTACCGTATGGACATCTTTCAGAAGAAAATTATTTAGAGTTACAAGTAACATACAAATATTGCTGTAAAAACTGACTAACGTGACTGGGAGGAGACAGCAGCAGGGTCCACTTTGCTGCCAGCCACACTACTTTACCCTGAAGCAGTCTGACGAACACCCAAGCAGATGAAGCCTGGCTGCAACAAAAGAGACGAAGTCAGGGTAGACAAAAAGAAACACAAGACAGTCACTCCTGAATCCCCCCAAACCCTTAAAAACAGAATTAAGAATGGCCTAGGAAGCTGCTGAACCTACATTTGCTGGCCTAACTCCTTGTAAAGCAACAGGGAAGAAGGGACTCTCACTGAAGCCAGCTGTCCCAAAAGGACTATATAACACCTTCTCTCAGTTTGGACAGTATCTCTAGTTTCTTCAGACTGGGCAGTTGTCTGTAACTGCTGTAGGCAACTAGGATTTGAGTTTACACTTGAGTGATTAATTTCCTTCCAAGCCTGTGATTTATTTTCCACTGCACACGTTTATTACTTTTGATCCTTTACTGCCTTTTTCCAACTGCCTGTAATAATGTATCTACATATGCTGAAAAATCAAGAGTTGATTACAATTAAATGGAGGTTAGGAGAGCCTTACTAGCAGGTCTTATTTTAATGGAGAAACAAGAACCAGTGAAAAAAAGAATAGAACTTTCCGCCTGGCAGAGCTGTGGCTTCCCCTCTGGCAGCCTAAGTTTGCTGGCTTTCCAATGATATTGGAAAGCTCAGATGTTTCCAGCTTGAATTATGAGACAGTCTCAAGTGAGCAGCAGCAGCCACCCACAATTAATATTATGCTTCTCTCTCAGAACACAAACAAAAGCATACTGGGAGGCAAACCCAGTTTTTCCTCAGTATTACGCTATTTTCCAAAATAGAAAGAGATAGTGTTTCAGTCTAGCTCTAAATTTCCTTACTTTTTTATTCATCTAGATTTTGGTTTTACAATTCTCTTATCAAGCAGCAGTAATAGGAAAGATGAATATAAACTTTGATGAACACCATAATCACTTCACAAACTATAAAGGTAAGAGAATACAGTCTGGACACCAAAAGCAAACAAGACATTTGGAAAACACATTATCAGTCTAAGGATTTTTTAATGGGTATATATTCACATCGCTGATTATTCAAGCAATTACAGAATATGACATTCAGATCTCAGGTTTCTTTAACTAAAATATATTCCAATTGTTTGCTTTTATCAGCAAAAGTAAATTTCAGGGGATTAAGTTTCAAAACTTCGAGATAATTAAAGCTGTCTTGCTCTTCTTGCAACTACAAACATCACCTTTCAGAAATATAATCTATGCTGAATCTTGAAAGTTGAGATCACTTGAAAAACAACTCACATTTTGATATAATGACACCACAATTAAAAGACTTTCTGATATAAGACTGAATTGGTCTCTGGATTAAATTTACCTAGCAGAAATTTCTAAAGATGCTGTATTTAGTTGCAAACACATTGAAACTAATATCTCATCCAGGAATCAGTCTTGCAAATACTCCCTCCAGACTATTGTACTAGTTTCCAAAAACCACAGAGTAGGGCACTAGTCCTTAATCCCTACAGACTATGTACAGCCCTTAAATTAATCAATGCATCCTCACTTTATACTGTTGCTCTCTAGAGTAGTTTACAATTATATGCGCAGTAAATACAGACACACATTATATCTGTAGATCAGCTACTGACACATCAACTGCTCGATGGTATTTTCTTGAATACCTGAATTTAGTGAAATTGCAGTGCAAAAAGGCCAAAATATCACAGAAGGAATTTCTTTAAAAAGTATAAAACAAGTCTTCTGTACTTCAGTTTTTCACAGTCTAATGGATTTGCCTCTCTTGCTTTATATGCTATTAATTTTGCTAACTGAGCTTCATAATAAACAAAAAATGTTGTCACCTGGCTGGGGAGAGTGGTTCTGAAATAGTGTTGCATATAAAAAGACGGTGCTAGAATGCCAATACTAATTTTCAAGTTCATTTCTATGGTTCATGCCTGAAGAAAGTCTTCAAAGAGAGGAAAAAAGCGACATTTCTAACCTCACAGTCCCAGAGGGTCAAGAATGCTTCATTCTTTTAAAAAGTGAGTTTCAATATAAAGAGTACTCTAACTAGAGTACTCTTGGAGAACTCTAGCTTCTCTGTAAGGTGTACAGTGCTCAGCAGGATATAAATAAATCCCCACTCTGAGAAGAAGATACGTCTGCAGTCACTCATAGCTCTACAAAGGAAGGAAAGGTATTTGCTGCTTCTTGAAGAAAAAAGCCCCACAGTGTTTTGTTGGCCCCATTGAGAAAAAAATTCAGAAACCACTTGGTATATCTTTGAGATTCCAAAAGCAAAATTATGAAATGGGTCATTCTTTTGCTTTTTCCTTTCATTTTTACGGGCTTAGATGATTGAATGCAAGTCATTAAACACTTAACTGATAACCATATAGTTCCTTGCTGCGTGGTATCACTTCTTCAGCAGATCGCCCTATATAATTATTGGTTTAATAGAGTTTTTGGTGAATCTACTATCACAGCAGACATCACATTCTAGAAACAAAGGTGCCATTTGGAATCCACTGATAGGCCCCCATACATTTTGTGTAGGAAACCTCTAGACAACTTTATGGCCCCAGCAATAGAGAAAGGAGACATAGGGAGTTCTACTTTGTTTTATTTTCCTTTTTTGATAAATGGAAGATAAAAATAACATCTTTTGGCTATTAAAGTAGTTAAAGCACATATTTAATTTTAGCTATTCTGGCTCTAGGCTCTGGAGTTCTCTGCAGCAATGTTCAGTCCTGGCAAACTTTGTGCTGAGATCTTTATAGGAATACTTACATGGGAATGTAATAGCTGGCTGTTGCCCTGGGACTAAAGCCTACAAATGAGGACTTTATGCTTTTAAGTGCAAAGAAAAAAAATTATTTTACAGATAAGCACATGTTCAAATATCCAAAATATTTTCTCTGCCTTGCATAGCTTCTTTATACTGCTGCCATATGGTACCAAGAATTTTCCATCTTAATATCTGGAGACTATTTTCTAACAGGAACTCCTAGATAATTTGGTAGTTTCTTAATAAGCAGGATAAATAAAGTTTATTATTATTTAAAATTAAGACATCAAACCAATTATTTCTTCCTTGCTAAGATCACTACAAAAAAGCCCATGGAAAAATACGTATGACATAGATTACTATATATTCAGTGACCAGCTGTTTTAAATTTGGATATTAAGTAATTCACTCTTTTCTGTGTGCAAGAGTTGAATGATTTAATAAATTCCCATATGCCCCAACATGTGCCAGCTATACTAGGTTATCGAAAACCCAGCTGCTGTTATGATAATAGTTGGCAATGCTAAAACTATGGAAGAGAATAATGAATCAGCTTCAAGTCAACTAAGACACAAACTGACACAGTTTCACTTAAGATACATGGGAATACAAAATATCTGTTAATTAAAATCTAGTGCCAAGAATCTATGGGCATTGTTCATGGTGGAAAATTAATGCAAATAAAGCTGTATGAAGACAAGCAGCTCCATTTTCATCAGCTGTCCTAGATGCACAGGAATGTCCTGTAAATTACACATATAGTTTGCAAAACAGATCCTATTGTGTCACAGTTCGCTTTTCTTTCTTACATATCATATTACATTACATATTACATGATGTGTTTTACATAGCTAGACTTCTAGATTTTCCAGTAATAATAAAATGGTTATGAAAATGATAATGACAAATTGATTGGTTTATGTACAAGTATTTTAACACGATCTAAGAGTCAAAGGTACAACACCACTGTCCTTAAGTCATTGAACAGGCATACAAACAAAGGAAGTAAAAAGAGATGAAGTAGCCAAACAAGGTGACAGAAATAATTCTATCTCCACACACATAATTTTTTTACAATCAGTGCAGAAATATCCTTCAAAATATGTCACTATTAACATTTTAAAAACTAAGAAAAAATTTCCTTGGATATTAAATTATTACTTGTAGTTACAAAAGCTTTGCAGGTGGATGTAACTTTCAACTTCAGGCCAGCACAGTAAACACATTAATGATACATTTTATTTCTCACAATTAGCTCCGTTGCTAAGAGAAATAATTTTGAAATTATCCTACAATTAATCAGTCCCATAAGCAAGATTGGAGTATTATTATATTGAAGTAAGTTTACGTAAGATATAGAATATAAAATACTTATTAAAACAAACAAACACAAAACCAACCCATTTACTTTTGCTGGAACTGGAACATCTCCAGTGCAAAAAGTATAAAATGCTCAAAAGCCACATTAAAGACAACTTCAATAACTCCAACTTCAAGAGATCTATATATAGTATTTTCAGTATAAAAAATTATTTAAGAATGTATTATTTGAAAAAGATTAGGAATATATTGACAAATTAAAAGCATGTCATGCAGAGATTTAAGATGCTTATAAAAGCTCAAGTAAAGGGGCAAACCACATCAAGCGGCTTACAGAAAACTCGAAGACTTTGAAAGCTTAAAGAACCTCATTCTTTTTCATACCTTAATTATGAAGTTGCAAATAACTGTTTTCAGCCACATGTTCTTGACATTGCAACAAACCCAACACTGTTATTTTTGTCAAATATTAGTCGACTTACTTTTCTTTAAGGAAATCCACTACTTGTTTGAAGTCTGCCACGCAGTATTCTCTCTTCATGTCCATGAGCACACTGTCAGAGGCTGACTGGACTGGTATGTGCAGAAAAGCATACACCCTTGGATGATTGAGAATCTTCGCCATTTCCTAAGAGTTATTAAAAAAAAAGAAAAAGAAGCTTTACAGCATTAGGAAAACAATACAACCCCCCCCTTTAAATTATATGGGGTAAGTATTAGTAGTAATGCTTCTGAAACCCAAACAATACTGAATTGCAATAGCCTGGTTTGGAACAGTAGGGACAGGTGAAAATATTTTAAAGCAATTTTGTTTTAAAAGAAAATAAGAAGAAAGAGACGAGATTGAATTTCCTTTGAGATAGGGATCACATTCCCTATGTAGCACTGATTACGCAATTAAAGGAAAATTTAAGAGGCAAACTATTGTGAAAATTAGTGCTTTCAGACAGCGGCTGTTTTCAGCCTCAGAAGATGGCAAGGGTTAGTTGCTTTCTTGCCAGAGTGAAATAACTTCTTAGATACCAATATGAGAATGTCTCTAATTGGAGTATCCTTAAAGGATACTTGGCCATTTGGTAATTAAGGTACACCTTGTCATTTGCAAAGCTGCTCCAGTACTGGTCTGAAATGTTACCTCTGTTATTTCAGAGAAGACTCCAATAATTAAAAGTGTTTGGTTATAAAATGAATAGGATTAATCGGGGGCAGCTTGAAAAGAGACACAGGATGCTACACATTTTGTATAAATGCAAAAGGTCGGAAAGAAAAAAAAAAGGAAAGGTAGTAGCAAAGTGCAAACAAACCTCCAAATCAAAGCCAAACCAAACCCCCAACTGAGGTTTAGCAGGGTGAAGGAACATGAGATGGTGAATAGAATATGGCAGTTGCATTTCTTTAATTATTATTATTTACACAATTAAGGACATACAGTCAACCAAGAAAGTTCAAATATTTTTAAAAGTTGAGACAAACCGGGATCTAGACTGTGTGCAATATGGTACCATATAGCCTTTACTCTTTATCATGCAAGAAATAAGTGAACTTGGATAAAGAACCATAATACATGCACAACCAGGTTTTCACTTCAGGTTTTCCCTTTCTCCCTGTGCTGTGACCATATAGGAAAAGGTCTGCCTGCTCTTCTGCCATGTGCATTCTGCACACTCCAGTCAGGCTCACTCAGACCATTTCTCCTTTTTTCTTTGATAGCATATATTCTGTCTGACAACACATACTGCTGCCAGATTTAGTTATTAGATGCAACTATTTGCAAATTCTTTCCAATCACTAATCAGCAATATTAGCTGTGCATCTAGATTTTCTCTCTCTATTTCTACAAGGTTGGCCTAGATTGTTCAAAGAGAAGGCAAACATCCTCATGTCTGTTAACGTTCAGGAATACACCTTTTAAAAGCACCGATTTTTAGACCAAGAATTAAAAATGCTCTCTCAACACTCACCTTCCATCTGACAAACACATGTGTACAAACCCCGAACTCTATCAAATCACTTCTGAAAGCAGTTTTGAAAGTTTCTGTCTAAGATCCTATTACATAAATGTCTAAGAGAAGTGGTTACATTGTTCAGCTATTCTATCTCAGGCATGTAAGCTCGACATTACAGTAACAGCTATACTGGTAATGGATGGTACACAATTTGATTCACAGAAAGGCTAAGTGCAGTGAATCTGGTTCTCACTGGAAGCTGGAGGCAGCTGGTTTCATGAAAAAAAGAGTAAAGAAAAGGCTACCATGCATCCAGACAAATTTTATATGCCCACTTCAAATGGAACAACTTGCCTATGCCCTTAATAATTTCAGATGTTCAGCTAGAATGTATTTTCAAAAATGAATGGCATAGAACAAGTTCTGTAAAATAAAGCAACAAAATTCAGAAAACTTTTATATTTTTTTTAAGCTTTAGAAAATCCTGTAAATGTAATTTGTATGAAGCATCCCAGTAGTTATCTGATTTTTTTGCTTATCAGTAACAAAATATATTTCTAAAATATGAGAAATAGCAAAAGGGATGAAACCTGAACTATGGACCACAAGCCTACTATTATGCTTATCTCTTAGTTCCAAGTACTTAATTTAATCCTCAAAAACACAGCTATAAGAAACTAATAAAAGTCAAGTTTCATAAGATGTTTCTGAATCTGCCAAGTTCTTAAAAATAACTCACCCTACAACACAGAAAAAGAACTTAATTCTTTGCAACTGCTCTCAAATTTTGCATCTTCTGAATAACAGCCTCTTCAATACGTGATTATTTTGTAAATTCTTTTTGAAAGTAATAAATGATTTATTAGAATTTCTAGATCCAAAAGTGTTATTTTATTCCAGCTTTTGTAAGGTCAAAATTAATTTGATAGAAAAAAAGTACCAATTCACTGTGTCTGTTTGGGATAGAAATATCACATTTAAAAAAAAACCTACGTTGTTTTACCACAAAGTTTTGATTTTTAAAGTCACAAGTGTGGAAATTCTCTAGTTACATGAAAAGGTCGGCTTCATTTCTCTTCTTCACCCTAAAAATGAAAATTTTGCTGTGAAGTATGAAGAGTGAAAATCAAATTCTAAAAATCTCAAAAGTGTTTTCCTATCCAGAGGATTAAAAAAATGCCCCCACCAAATCCCAAACCCACTAGTTGCTTATCTTACAGTGACATGCAGAATCCTGCTGGTCTCACAGTTGATCTCCTTCAGGGGGATGTGGCCAAGAGGGAATTTATACTTCCTCTACAAGGAACTAAACCGATAGTGTTCAGCAGCCATAGCTAAACAAGACCAATCAGAACTGCTTCTTCTAGTTATCCCCCATGTGAAAAAAAACAAAACTCACATCTTCTGCAATCACTGCTCTAGATAACTTTCAAGACTAAGAACACAACTGTTGTCATTTAAAGTAATTTCCCTTGGTTCTGCACTAACGGGACACAAAATGCTTGGCATTAATTAACTGAACTTTCCAACTGTCACTACAGGTCCCTGTATGCAGTGACAGCCACAAATGTAAGCTCAGAAACATTACTGACTATTCCACTGCATCATTTTGGTGTAAAAAGATGCACATCAGTCCCCCAATATCAAAAAACTTGCATCCTTCAGAAAGTAAATTTCTTGTCTTATGTATCAGAAATGCACACACAACACACACATTATGTATCTGGGAACCCTAACACAATCTAGCTGCTTGTACTTCCAACAAAGAATATTCTGTGAACTGTGAAAAAGATGTAGCAGGTGGTGTTGTAGGGACATTTCATCCCACCCACAGCACTGAAAGGTTTCAGGTATGTTTTAGATACTCAGATCTTCTAGTGATGAGGAGGTTGCAAACAACTCTGCTGTGAACTCCGTTCTTTTCTTATTTTCTGTATCTAAAGCTAAAATATGCTGCATGTGCTTTGAATCAAAGGTCCTACTGATTAACTGATGTCCCAGCAGGTACTTGAGGACTGTAACAATTAACTTTGTGAAATTAGCAGAACACAAATTATTAACACAAACCAAACACAAGACAGAAATACCTCAGGACCCACTGTTTCACTTTTAAGTACCACTGGTGGTCTTAAATTTACCTTTTAAAATCAGAAACTCAGAGTGAGGCATTCAGAAGGAAAAAGAATAATGAACTAAACAAAAGCTTTGCATGATTACATCAGAAGTCCAGATAAATCAATCTTTCAAACTTTTCAGTGTTCAGATATAAATATCATATTTTAACTTGAAGCTTTAAGGAAAGTTTGTTCCAGTCTTACCTTTTATCCTCCCTACACCTAAAATGACACTGAAGTTCTTTGCCATATAGGTTTGATTAAATTACAGCTACTATGCACTGAACAGTCATACTTAGTTAATGCAGTCCATACCACAGATTGCACATAGAATACTAGATTTCATCACTTAATAAAACTATTAGTTAATATCATAAAGAGTATTTGAAGGACATCAGGGGCTAATGCATAACTGTACTTCACAGTATCTCAACATTCTAAGCTTAACATCCGTTTCCTGGGTTTTTTTATAAATATATATATATTCTTTTTTTACAAAGTGCTTTACATTACTAGATATAATGACATATTTCAGTTAGAAGAAAAAATGCAATACAGAATTTTATTTCCATCTGGAAACAATAAATGAAAAACTTTCTGAAATTATATGACCGTGAAAGAAAATTTCTGTCTTTCATCATGACTGAAAAGCTTATTGCCTTTTCTCCCTCTTCCCCAGAATCTGATAATATGTCTGTGAACGAAGGGACACAGCACACAAAAATGACATTTTGTGTAGGAATGAAAAGGTCAAAGAGTAGTACAATTTGTTTAAACCAGACTCTACAAAACACAGGAATAATCTACATTTGGAATCTAACAATGTATGTGAAACATCCTTTAGGATACTGATCACATAGGAAATTTTTTTTTTCCAGTTTTTAGCAGCTGGATTATATCAGAACACAACGCACATTACCAGAATGATTTCTATCTAGTCAGTATATTTTATCCTAGCAATTACAGTACACAAATTTAACCACCTAACCAGAAAATCACTTCTCCTCTTTGTAATGACACCACGTGCAACCACAGAGAACCACAGAGACAATAAACATCAGTTTCTGTGCATCTTCATGTCAGTACCAGCAAGCTGTTCAGTCAGTGATTCTTCCCCCATACCTAAAGTAGGCAAAAATCCAGTATTTGAATTCTGCCTCGTGTTTGAGTCATGATAATGTGAATAACTTGCTTCCTAGCAAAAGGATTTTGTCCTCTGCCAGCAGTGAAGTCCAAAGAAACACTCGTCCATATGGAAACATGACAAAATGGCACTCCCTCAAAACTTCATCCCCTTGTGGCAGATGTTAGTTTGGGATATGTCATGAGGGGTGTCTGCTGTTTTTTTTCAGAAGGCGAGTGGTGCCACCACCAGCACAGTCTGGATGAAAATCAAGTGGTTGTGGCCCATTTTATAAATTCCTCTGCTGCAGTGCAGCTCATGAACAGATGTGATCTTGTGATGCAGGCACGGGAACGATGACACAGTATGATCGAGTCTGGAAAGCCCATAACACGCTCCTGTTTAAACTAATGAACAGGGAACTCTCCCCCCACTTCCCAACCCCCTGTGAGTAATGGGGCTGTAAAAACTTAAGAACGTGTGGGATGTATAACCACAAACCTCCCCAAGGACACTGGCTGGAAGGCAACGCCTCTCCCTCATCTGTGTATGAAACGGGGGAGATGTAATGAAGCTGCATGATGGGCAAGCTTAGTGGCAACCCCTACCTCATGTAATATGACATGACATACTCAGGTCTTTATCCTATCATTAGGATAAAGGCAAGTCACACTGGAGCAGTTAGAAGCCCACGCAATTCTAACCAATGTAATTTGAAACTCAAAATCAAATCTTTGGGTTGCCAGATGGAGGGCAAAAATCTGTTTTGTCATATGGGAAAAATGCCTTCTACATTACCAAACAGAAAACTGGTATTAGCTCAGGCCACCCTTAGAAGTGGATATAAACCAGACTGCAAGCTGTGACTTGCTGATAGGAAAACTAGCCATGAGAGCCATATGCTCAGCCCTAGCTGTTCCCAGCTGTTCTCCTAGGTGCGGGATCTCTCTGCTGCTTCCAACCTCAGAAAACAAACAACCACAGTTAGCTAAGCAATTTTTTCTCCCTCATAGCTACATACTAAGCCTCATCTTTTCAAAAATGAAACCAAGCCATACCAAAAAAAAAAAAATCTAATATGCTTTCAAAAGCTTGCCACATCTTCCTTTTTTAAAAATGAGGACAGGCTAACTCAAGTTCTTGCACAAAAAGTGATATTCAGACAGTATCACAATACAATAACTGTATTTCACAGTCCAAAGGTTCACTTGAAGTTTGTTGCTTCTCTTCTCGTGAGTCAGTGTACAAACAAGGAAACACACAGCACCTGATTTTTAAACACAAAATCATCAAGAACTCTCCTACTTTGTTAACAGGTACATACATTTCTCTTCAAGATTATACATGGTATACCCAAGAATAAAAAGAGACTCCTTGCAGAGTACCCTTTTTTTGCATTTATCTGATAAAAATGGTAACTCCCAGTACAGATTAAACGCGGGTTACTGAAACTCTTCATAATAAGAAAGTTCATACCCCTATCACAACATGATTCCAATATTAAAGTAGGACTGACTTTACATTGGGTAAAATGTTAAGCATCAGCATCTGCATTGGTTAGATTGCTTATTACTCAGTCTGTAGTGAGCCCTGAGCCCAAGCACATCTGAGTCTCTGCATCATCAAAACACAGCTGGTTCAGTGACACATTCAGCATTAATACCACACTAATTTCCGCAAGGTATTGCACACCTTCAGTTCCCACAGGAACTGATGGAAGTTGTGTGGCTGGAAACATGCAGTAAAATGGTTCAGTGCTTTCAAAGATGAGAACTGTTATTGTTGCTGCTGCACCCATCATTACAATCCTAAAGAGATCTTTGTGAAGCTTCAGAGTGTAGTTTGTCCAGTTTCAATAAATTGATTCGCTTTAAGATAAAATGTACATTTAATTAATGACTAGAGTGATGGTTTAATGACTTAAAGCCAGTCAACCAAATACTAATTCCTTGTGAAATGATTAATTCTGATGTGCAAGAAAATACACACTTTTTCATTTTCTCTATGGTGCTCTCTAATTTCTCATCATTAAGCACTCCTCAAATTAAATATTTTTTTCCAGAAGTAAATTAATACTCCTCTTTGCAGTATCTATTAGAAACACATATTGTGAAGTTCCCTAAAAAGGTGATTTATTGCAACAACACGCTGCTACTTTAAATAACTCTCTGTCTCAATCATACTTTATGCTAATAAAATCTTGAAAATTAATTAAAGCATAGAGAGGCACACACAATAGGCGAGTAGGACTGTCACACTACCTTTTTGTCTTCAGAAAGCTGGATGAGTGGAATGCTCATCCACATGCTAGTTTCATCCACACTATGCATTTGTTCACCACCTCAAACATGAGAATCCCACAGGATAGAAAAGAATTGATGGTTCCTGCTCAGAAGGAAGTCATAGAATGAATGGCACACCCCTACAGAATTCAGCTGTACTGAGACAAAGCAGTGCCAGGAAGCCTCTCTCTTGTTTCTCTCTATTTCAAAAAAGCAAGTAGAACACCTAAAATAGCATCTGCTTTAGCAGTTTCCAGTGGAAGAAAAATAGTGGAAGATTTTAATCAGAACTTAAACCTTAAGGCAAGCACTACCACTTTCTTTTGTGAGCTGACCTAAATTTCATAATAAAACAGAATAAAAATATTCTAAACCATAATGACAAGATTGATTATCACAGAATTTACATTCTTCAGTAGCCCTTGCACATTTAACACAACTAAATCAATTGAATTCAAAGACTGGGTAGAAGAAATTTTATGTCTTTTCCTCAATTAATGGTACAGAATGGTACAGAAACCCAAAACCAATATTATTGTGCAGTTTTATTAAAGTTTCTAGAACGCATTATATTTCCTTCTTCTCATTTTTAAAGAATAATTGCCTAAAAAAGATCAACCTTTTTTTAAACAAATGCCAAAGCCTAACGAAGCAAGCAGTCTTACTGAAGATTATGTAGATGATGTTGCAAAGCACAGCAAATGTGACAGCTCATCTATCAAAGAAAACAAAAGGGTTTATGCATCTAAACTAAACAGAAGCTTTTGGAACAGCGTGGAGAGTAGTTGGTAGAACTTTACTTATTATAATACAAATAACTAGGAAAGTGAAATCTTATTTGTTTAACAATGAAGGCAGAAATATTAAAAGAAAATGGCATAGCTTGTTATGCAAACTATATATTTGATAATAGCTTCTACCTCAATGCCTTGAAGAACATGGCAACTGATAAAATTCCCGCTTTACTGAGCACAAATGCAGTGTCCCATATATGCATTACCCATTCTGTGAACATATTGCTCAATTAATGGTGACTTTTATTTTCTGCTAGTAATTCACCAAAGCTCCAGCTCCAAAGGACTGCTAGGATGAGACAGCATTATAAGTAATTGACAGACAACCTGACACTCAACACAAGATTGAGTGTGGATCTGTCTGCATTTAAATGCTCTTCATTCTTATGCTATCTAACGAGCAAGAGAAACATTCATATGAGCAAATCATAATTAAGGTACAGTTAATACGCACACCTTTAACTGGTCAAATAGTGTGCTACTTAATGTTAACCCCTTTTTGCAACACCAATTCTTATTCACAGATTATTTAATACAGCAGAGCAATAGATGCATGCATAAAATATTCCATCTTGATGGAAAACTGAATTTTGCATAAATAAAACCAGTTCTTTCTCTGTTTATCTCAAAGAATGTTTTCTACTAGTGTTTATAAAGAACAGGAGCTTTGTTCCCAGTAACACAAATCTTCCTTCCACATTGCCTGGAAGGCAACCTTTATTGTTCATCAAAGTTCACAATACAATAACATTGTTAAGATTTTTGAGAGCACCCAAGATTCACAAATACAACATAAAACCTTCAGGAAGAGTAAAATGGGTTCTTATTTTGACATTTATTAAGCCAAATCATATTCTACCAGCTGGAAATGAACATGTCAGCAAGCATTTACAGACACTAGGATCTGCTGAGTCTGAGATCTTAAAACGCTAGATTAGAGGAAGTGGTGTGACAAAACGTATCCCAAAGCACAGCACAGTTTCATCCACTTCCTAACCCCATAATATCAAAAAATATATTCACTCTGAGGTGAGCTCATGTTCCCATGACACCATGTCTTAAGGAGCAATTGCAAGGAAATGTGCTATATTTGAAAACCCCAAAGACAAAGAACACTATCAGAGGAAGAACAGGAGAGACAGATTATTTTAGTACTAAAAAATAAAAAGCAGGAATACACAGAGTAAGCAAAGATGCACACACAGTTTACATAGGACGAATAAGCACTTAACATAATACCAAAGAAAATAGTAAATGTCCCTTCATTCCCCCCCCATTTTCTTTCTTAGAAGCCCAGATGCAACTGCCCCTGTCCTCCTCCCTTTAGTAACCGAGATTCCTTTCAATTACACTGCTATCAAAACAAGTGCAGTTTGCATAGAGACAACTTTGTAATTATGGCAAGGGAAAGTTGCATGGTCCATCGACTACAAAACGCTACAAAACTCACAGTAATAAGAAGTCAAGAGCTTAACTATTCATTTATTTAAATGTATGCTGCAGTTTTCATTTTTTCTGGTCAAATCAACAGATTTTAATTGGCACTTTCAAAAGCAGCAGTCTATGAAAATGACAAAAAATAACACTAGAAACAAAACAAATACATACCCTAAAGGCCTTTTAATTCTTGAATAATACTGCCCTTTTATTTAGCATTGAGAAATGTGTGCATATTATTCCCTTTTTAAATGCAGTTCAAATCAGCTTACACTCTAGGTTATTCAAAACTTGCTTATGCACAATGCTCAGAAATGCTTGGTGCACTCAGAGGAAAAAAGGACAATATAGAAAAAAAGAAAAGTGAATTAGTTATTTCAGTGTAATACATTTCTATGTGCTGTGTCAGGGCACGTTTGAGGGAGCCATCTGTAGGGTATCAGCTTCAATGAGGGTACGGAACATGAACACTGAGCTGACATGAAAAATCAAAGCAAAAGAGCAAAGAAATACTATTGCAACTCGTGGTACACTTGGCACACCTTATGCATTTAAAGACACTGCTGCCATCCAGACTCCATCTCAATGGCTGGTGTACCACTCAAATGTCCTGAATTAATAACGGAGATAAAGCCCACAGATGGCATATAGTATGGTTTGAGACAGACTCATTTTGACAGGTGACAAAGATGACTACTCATCTAGTCATGTGAAATTAAGCACTTACGGGAATGGCAGGTGTGAACTGCCTCCTTTATACAGATTTGGAAGCATCCCATCACTCACAGAAAGTGCCATACTAAAATCCCAGACAACTCTGGAAGTACAGTTAGACTTAAATCTGCAAGAGCGGTAAACTGAGGCTGAGACGCGAGTCCCTGCCTTTTTAGAGTCTGGATGATCTATATTCCCTTGTGATTTGAACAGAGCCCCAGTTACTTAAAAAGAAAATTCAGTTATGGAAAAGTGAAATATAAGCAGGGCAAAAATTGGTATCTAACACTATGCCACAAACATTAATTAATTTCAAGCTGCTATACGTTTGGCCTTATTTCTTACTTTTCAGACTAACTCCCTTTCATCGTTTATCTCCTGCCACTGTTTTAATGGACTTTTTCCAACCCTCCCGCTCCATCAGTCACTGCAAGTGGATGTTAAACACCATCTCACTGGAGCACTAGCGAACAGCTTTGTAACAGGATTGCAGAAAAAATGCCTGGAGGTTACTTCTAAAGCAGGGTGTATTCCTTACCTACTTCTGCTACATGTTGATACTATACCATGATAAAATCTTTGCCATCTGGCAGTGTGTGTAATTAGAGCAGTAGCTCTGTGCAAAGACATATGGGCAAGAGTACACAAGGTAACCACACACACATGCATTCCTTTTAGGTTTTGCTAAGACTGTAAAATGGACTCTAACACTAACCTTCTCCTTCACCTTTAACATCATATAAAATTTAGAAAAAAAAATAAAATCTGAGCTAAATTATTTTTCCCTGACCATAGTTCATGTCTGTTTACTAAAATTTTCTGCCATGTAGATAAAATTCCAAGTTTTTCTCGATGCCGTGTTGCATCGACATATTAAGAGAGGACTGACACTGGACATATCTCCCACTGCACATATCGCAAAATCTCAGTTTGAGACCAAACTTCAAATAAGCAAGCAACATGCTTCATTATGTATACATTCAAAGAGACTCTAAGACTGCGAAAGAGCACTTTGGAAAACCGCAATTCTACCTCCATTGCTCAGTCAGATTTTCTCCAAGAGGAAAACTGAAAATGTCCTCTGCAGGTAAACCACAAGCTCCAACTTTTTTCTCAGTCTTAGTACTACGATCAAGAGAAACAAATGTTGAGGTCTCCAGTCCTTCAGTTTCTTCAAACACACCAAATAACCCTCTCTGTCATACCAACAAACCTCATGTGGGAGAAGTCCTACAAGGATCGGCTGCGTTCACATTCATTGCCTGTTGAAAGCAGCAGTGAAACTTTAAAGTGCAATTTCCCATGCTCCCTTTATGGCCATTGGTTTGTTCAGTCTGCAGGGTGACCTTGTAGTGGGCAAACTAAATTCACATCCAAGGAAATCAGTAGCCATACTCCAGGTTCACAGTGAGTGTATTCCGTTGGTGGGAACAGAGGGCTTCAAATCAATGGTCTGTCTTTGAAACAGCTTTGGATCATAGGTAGTGGGAAAGTCTGACTAACAGCATTAGACTGATTTTGAAGTAAGGACTCCAAAATGCAGGTAAACCTAAATATAGTGGTTTCACTACCAAATTCCGTGATTTCCTGATCTGATTTTGCTACTTCATACTACTCACTAAAGTAAGCACAGACATCATCTGCAGCTGAAAAAAATAGCAGATAAAATATTTAGTATTTTTACACCCTGAATAGTTGTGATAAAGGCTCTTTTTGTAATGACTCAGCTCAGTGTGCAGCATATCAAAAGGTGTTTAATATTTTGCATGACTCTAAAAGACTGTATGGTTCCAAATATTTCTTTCTTTACAAATAAAAAGGCCTAACTGAATGCAGAATTTACAGTTTGAAAACATATGGTTGCTTCTCATCCCAAGACCGGTCATGCTCAACACGGCACTATTACCCCCATATTTACTGAATAAAAAACTAAAGTACTAAATTGTGAGACCATACAACACAAGCAGATTGAGGATTTTCAAGAGATTAACAGCACCCCCTGAAACAACAACCATCTTTAAGTACAGGATGACATTTACCTGACAGCAGCACCTGAAGGCACCAGGTATGCTCAGTATTTTAAATCATATGAAATCTTAAACTGACTCTGTTCAATCACATTATCCGTAAGTGCAATGTTTTCCTCATTCACTGAGGACATTAGCATTGCTGCAACGTTGTCCAGGGAATTCTTTCCTTCTGCTGCATCTGTGCCATCAACAACTCACCACACTAATCTGCGCACCCCTGTTCTTTTTATCTCCAATCTCCTCACATCCTGAAAACTGAAAGGTGTAGACGCTCCAGCAAAGAGTAAAATAAACCTGTGAATTCCAAGGACATAATCAAGCCAATGACCTGATGCTTTGAATGATGAGTCACTAAAATATACAACAACTGGAAGGAAAACAGATTTTTGTAAATTGTTTAAAAAACTCATATTTAAGTAGCTAACAAGTTCCAATGATAGAAGAGTCCATGTATTACTACAGATCAGTATTGAAAAAAATATACATAGCATCATCTCTGGAAACACATATTTTAAAACATTTAACTTACAAATGAGTGTAACTGGAGAAAACAAATATATGTTAATAAACTTTGTTACTAGCTTTGGAGGTTAGAAGAATAAGACAGACATAAAACTGGCCAAACCTTTTACCTGCAGGTAAGCTCCAATAAATATGGGAAAAGTGTAAATGAATCAAAATAATTGCTTTTAGACTGAGTCTCCAGGGAAGCTCTGTCTAGATCTTAAAATTAATTTATACTTTTACATGACTACTGTTGCTCTATTCTACATATCAGACATGTTAATTTCTAAAGTGAAATAAACTCTTGCCTAGCAGTTGCATATGTTCAGTTGTATGCAAGCTGTATTGCTGAAAATTTCTGATTTTTAAAAACAATACATGACTGGAATAACTTGGTCCTTTTCATTGTATATAAAAAGTGACACAAGATTAGTACATTTTCCAATGTAAAATTTTTTCACAGAAAGCCAAACAACATCCTAACAAAATAAATTATTAAAATGCAGCACCTTTTAAAACAATTAATGAAAGATGTTTGCAGCAAATAACCCAACTTCATACCTTTCTTAAGAGATAACAGATCTACATCTGGATTTTATCTTCATCAACTGACACAAAGGTTAATCACTTTCTCATTTAATTTGGGGTTTTTTTTAACAAATTATACTTTTACCCTTTCCTCAACTGAAAAATTAAAAGCACATTCCCCATAAAAAGTTTATTTTGTTTAGTGAAAATGTATACAGAAGACTGCTAACACTGCCCAGTGATCCTTCAAAGACAAGTCTGGTGAGCTTAGAAGAGGAGATAAGATAAAAATGCAGAAGGTAAAATTTTTTTTACAAATATAGTTTGTCAAATCATCAAAATTATGTCACCAAATTTCAAGCTCAGAAATTCTTAGTCACACGTGAAACACAGAACTGTGATTAAATAATCCTTTAAAAAAAATCATATGAACTGGAAATTGTAAGGAACACTGAAGATGACAAGCAACAGCAGATGTTGTCATTATACAATAAGGTTGGTGCACACATAAAGCATGGTCTGCACAGCGACATTCAAGACACTCATTTTCAATAGGCTCTCATGAATTCCTCTTACTTTGCCATGACACCTAAAGATCCATTTTTAAAGAAATGAGAGTATTTTTCCTAAATATGAGTCAGATAAAAGTCCTACCTATAGCACTTTCTAGAAAATTTAGAAACAGGAAGAACAGAGATCATAAATTTACAGACTTGTGAACAGAAAGCTCACACTTACTATGTTGGCTACTGATTGAAGCAAAGCAATATTCTTTCTACTTTTCTCATATTATATCAAATTAAGACTACTACAGTGCCTCTTACCTGGGCAGAGCAGTTTGCTATTTACAGCAGCTAATTTTTCTTTTTTTTTTTTTTTTAAGTTTCTAAAAGTACCCATATGATGACCAGCAGTGACAAAAGCAGCAGTCTATGCCAAACCATTAAATAACGCAAATAAAAAATTTAAGCAAAGACACTAACTAAAAGCTTGATTTGCTTTTGTACAAGATGCTGAAAAACGTTAAAATAAAAAGAAGAAAAACTTGAGACAGATATCAGAGTCTGAGACACAACACAAAGCTCTCACAAACAACCACACCACTTCCTAAAGGCTTCTATCAGGTGTGCTGTTAAGACTCTTAGTGAAGCGTATGTTAAACCAAAGAATAAAATAAGACAGGAAGTTTCTTGCAATTTTCTGCATTTTGTGTTCTGTAGCTGGAGAAGTGAAAACCTGCTTATTCCTATCAAGATGAGATTCTCCTAGTCCACATGCTTCAGCATTAGGGAAAGGTACAGTTACAGCACTCTGGTGAGAAAATACTGTCCTTGACACCTTAAGGAAACACAAGTGCAACTATTAATGCTATAATATCTCTGGCAAAGCAGCATGGACACCAGCTATTTATCTGGGTATTGCTGATGCACATGGTTACAAAATTTACCTTAAACTACATCCTTCCCTG
The DNA here is from genome assembly GCF_001715985.3 of Manacus vitellinus. Taxonomy (NCBI): domain Eukaryota; kingdom Metazoa; phylum Chordata; class Aves; order Passeriformes; family Pipridae; genus Manacus; species Manacus vitellinus. The sequence continues at coordinate 1,463,393 of NW_021940534.1, forward strand.
CTTTTTTCGTCACTTTAAAATTGGGTTCATTCTGTGAACAGTTCCTAGAAATTTCAATAAATTCATCTGGTGACAGAATCCAACAAAACCAACCCAACTTTGAGAAGAAACTCTCATTTTCTCCTCTCTATGCACAGGATACTCTTTCAAATTCACACTCTTGTACACTCTGTAGCTTCTAATCTCATTGAACTACTTTGTTACGTTTTTTTTTAAATACAGTTATACACTTAGATTTCTATTTCTTATCATTAAGTCTACAGACTCTAAAAATAACATGTGAAACAGGATAATGAATACACCATTGAGAGAGACCAGCATATAGCGTTTCTGGAAATATTTGCCTGAGCTGTAGCAGGAAGGCAAATTCAATCGCAGAGTCTATCACCTCCTAATGACATTTCCTTTAGTTATTGGAAACACTAGTCATACACAAAAATGAACATCACTACAATAAGGTCCTACACGTCAGAGATCTCAGTAAAATTATGATTCCAAAATCATTTGAGTATCTTATTATTTCAGTAACTTGCTGTGTCAGGCAAATGGCTTAACACTGTTAGTCTAACTCTATAAATTTCTGTGAAGTCTATAATTTTTTTGAGCTACCGCTTAAAATGAAACACACTGCACACAAGGTTCCATGCTGACTCACTCAATGAATGTCTATGTCGGCACATAAATGATTCTCTTTTCTTCCTTACCTCCAGATGCTCTAAAATATAGGGAGGGTTTGTCATGCCAAGCCTCAGCATAGCTCCCTCAGGAATAACTTCAACCAGCTTCCACAGAAGGGTGGGGAGGTCTGTGCCAATGTCTCTGCCATAAGCCCCTGTGTCTTCACTGGTCAGCCATATCTCACAAACACCCTCTGCGAATAAAAGAAAGAGATAATTAACAAATCTGTTTTAGAGCTGTTTATTTTATCATACAGCTGCTCACTCTTTTAAATGCAGTATTTCACAAGGCTATTATGCAGCCAGACTGGATATTCAATTGCAAGGGGGAGGGAAGGAGAAGGAAGGCTTATCCCATGGGTAGCAGTGGGTTATTAAGTTCATTTTATGAGCACAAGAGTGCTACAACAATGCTGTAAATTATCATTGCTGTGGAGTGATTAACATTCACAGCCAATGACTAATTCTGTGCTGCCTCTACAGCAAGTCAGTCAAGTTTAGTACTCTATTCTATTTTTTGAGCTTAATTCATTAAACACCACAAGTGACATTACTCAAGTAGGGTTTGCATTAATGGTTATTACTAGCAGTTAGCTTATTAACTGGTAAGCTTCCAACAAGCAAATGCAGCTCTAAAGCAGTGTGATTAACGTTACTCCTAGAACAAATATTAAAAACTTGTATTCTTTAAATTATACAATTAGCAATGCAATATCAAGGTTGTATTGAAAAGGTTAGTGACCACTGAATGATAGTACAGGAAAACCTGCTTCCTGGCAGTTAATGCTTTTTTTCTCCATCAGTCAGAGCCTCTGGAAGCAGTATATTTGATTTATATTGTAAATAGCAACCTTGAACACTGATATGTGGTAATAATATCCTCCTACTCAAAGAGGGGAAAGATTGTACCACCCTTTAATAATAGTTGAAAGGAATAAGGTTTCATGCAGCCAATTCTACTGGTCTGCGCCGCTTTCATCCTTTTTGCATTGCAACCCCTCTCCCCTTTCCTTATCACCCCAGAGCAAGAAACAAGCCACCGAAAACAGGATGTCTGTGAGGAATACACCTGTGATTCCTAGCCAGATAAGATACCATTAACTCAGTGAAGAGTTCGATTTCTAAAACGACTGATGAACTGGTAAAGGACACATCCAAACACCAGAAGGTGCGTAATTCATCAAAGAATTCTTTAGACCAGCAGAGAATGTATCATAAAATGTATATGTTTATGCTACAAATATATACTTAAGATGAGGAAAACATAAACATGTACATAGACTTTAGTCACATAAAATGTAATAAACATAGAAAACCAGATGTTTTACAAAATGCAAACTCAAGACTGCTACTCTTAAACTCACTCTGTAACAATAAAGGTAGAGAACAAACTTTGCTAAACATCAAAGTTATTCCTGTTTGTACAGAAAGCTTTTCAAGGTCATTTATTATTTAGAATCAAAAAACTCATCACTTTTTAAGTTTAGCTTCATGAATTAGTCAGTAAGAGAGATGTGTAATTCTGATCTTGTAAGAAGTCTGGTATAAAGCATTCCTGAAGTACTAATTTCTCCTTGGTTGTCCAGTTGCAGTCACAACTTTGTAGTTCCTCTCAAACTGAGCTCCCCATGCAGAATCTACTAGCAGTACACAATCACACAGTGGATTCTACTGCACATACTCTAGGGTTTGCTGCCTGCCCTACATTTTCCCGAAATGGAAAAAAAAAAGACTTTTATATGCTATATGTTAAAAAGAAGAGAAGTGTAAAGGATCTAAATGATTGCTAAGGTCCTGTTACATTTGGTTTAGTTTTGAGTCTTCAGTCTGCACTGCAAAACTGTTATTTATTTGCTGAGTCTCTACTGTCACAGAGTAATTCTCATTTGTAAGCTTTCAACCTAAGGAGTTGCAGGGGTTTGGATTTTCTTTTTTTTTTCCCCCACATGAAAATGGCTAATGGAATACTGCCTCACAGTTACCAGACGAACACTGAGGAAAAAATAATAAATCACTGGCTAGGAATGGAAATAACATTCCGGTGGAAAACAACAGCGAGCTTTTAAAGCTGCATAGGTGGGGACCATTAGCCCCCTGGTGGGCTGAAACTTCAAATTAAATCACAAGAAGAGGAAGCAGCTGTAATAGTAAATCAGCAACAACAGGAATAAATGTCTCATCTGCTCTCCGATCAGGGTGTTGAACAACAAGCAATGGGAATAATTCATGCTGAGAGAGCCAAGGACGTAATCTTAATGTGGGGGAGGGCAGGGAGGAGAAAGGACACCTGTATTTTAGGAGAATGTTCATGTCCCAATTTCAGGTTGACAAAATGGATCTTCAAACACTGAAAGGTGCTGTGAGTGATAAGTCTTTACAAGCAATGTAAACCAAATTCATGCAAAACTGTGTGTGATAGAGGTTTTGTGTCAACTGTTTTTAGGTTGTTTATTCTAGTCCTTTGCATCTCAGTTTAGGAGTCTAAACTTACACCAGGTAAGAGGAGAAAATAACAGACCTCTCAACCAGCATTAATGAAGTCAACCAATAATTCCAAAAATTCTTATTTTCACTTCTCCCTGTTGCCCTCCAAACTTCAGCCCTAGGCAGAATTCTTTTCCTTTCTTTTGCAGCGAACCTCACTCGATCATTCACCATTCTGTTACTGGGTAATTTTGGTGCTAACAAAGGCAAGCTGATTTTGTAAACAAGAAAATTGATCCAAACGGCAGAGTTCAGATGTGCAAACTCAGAGCATTTGTTACAGTATTAAGGCCAATTATCATTATAGCCAAATAATTACAAGTCTGCCTTTGGTCACAGCTCGTAGTTTATTTCTCACCCTGCCATCACTACCCAGCACAAAAGAGAAACCTCAATAGTTGGCTTCTGATCTCTGCTCAGCTGTAATCAGAGGTGACTGAGAATGAAAAATGCTGGAAAAATAATAGGTTCCAAGGAACTGAAGGAAGTTCTGAGCCTATTTCTTCTCCAATTCTCTATATAAAGAATATTCATAGCAGATTATCTGACATGGGTTTTAACTTCACTTATGTGAGGTAAACAATCCTTGTCATAAAGAAGATAAATCCTACAGTTATCACTTTTATGAGATACGTGCATATCTGTTTCAGAGACCACTTGAAATAAATAGTTTCTCTAATAAAAAACTTCCAGCATTTTTATTTTGCTTTATCTTCATGTCACTATTGTAAACACTCTTTTCAGTGGTACCAAACATCCTTTAAACTGAAGTGAAACCTACTCCATCTGAAAAATTAATTTACTTCAATCTACAAAACCACCTGAAGATGTTAAAATATTGGACACTTATCCCAGTGAAATTCTCCTATTTGTTAGCCTGCTGTACCTTTGTACAAATTACATTCAATACCCAAAGCCCCTTCTTTTTTATTTCTCCTTCCCTTCATTCTCTTCTTTCCTGGCAGAGTTTCTAATGAGAAGAGGAGTGGCTTTTCCAACAGCACAATGCTCTGCAGGCTGCCTCAGTGGGAGGCCCCTGAATCTGACCTTCTCAGTAGCCCACATATGCTTATCAATAACTGCCTGACCTCCTTGCAATTCCTTCTCGAACACTGAATTCTTATGGCAGCCTGCAGTGCTGTACAGACCCCAGAAATACCTCCCCCACTGCACCACAGAAATCTTATAGACCATCTGCCAAGGGGAGGCCTGACTTCAGTGTTTGTCAAAAACTGCTTGCAGGCTTGAGGACAATCAATCCGACCATTAGAATCTGACACCCTTAGAATTATTAAAAAAAATTATTAAAAAAAATCATAGCCAAAGACAGAGAAAAAGGCTTGGGAAAAAAAACTCTTTTGAAACATGCTCATTGTTCAGAATGGGCTTAGCCCACATTAATTTATTTTGCCTTCAATTATCTGAGTTTCCCTTTCTTTACTCAGTGTGGATTTTACAGTTACTACTTACATACTTGATGCAGTGCATGTGCTAGATTACTTTGCTGAATGAGTGCCTTAACTGGGAAATTGTGAAGGCATCTGTGCACAAAGCATATCACTGTATCAACCTGAATATAATGCAAATTTAAACAGAAACTGAGATTTGGAGGAATCAAGTTCCTCCTATAATTCTGAAGTACTCTGCAAGCATTGATTCACCATGTAAGATTCTCCTCTTAAGACAGCCAGTTCAACCACACAGATCAGCACTGAAGCATCTCATTGCAGAAACCTACTGAAAGAGAAAATCAAGGGAGCAACTCACTGATGCTAATAAAGGTTTAGAAGGATTCATTTCCAGTTCATCAAGAAACCCTCATTTGATCTGTATATATACAGGGCTTCTAGAGGAGAGAGAGAATGGAGTTAGACACAATCCTGTACAAACTCACCCCAGTTACTCAGGAAGTAACTCACACCTAACTGTCACAATTGGAAACTACAGGATATCTGTCAAGCAGATGACAAAAGAAGTAGACTGAAGAAAAAAATACAGATCTAGGTACAGAGCCGGTGAAAGACGCAAGCTGTCAAGCCTGAATTTCTAGAGGATCTTTATTATGTCAAAAAATATTTCCTCTTTTCAAAAGATCTATCTTTTCATCCTTTTGGACAGTCTTAAGGACATGAAAAATGATTATGCACTCCTGTTTTCTTAATGCTTGCCACAAACATGAAAACAAGATCTGAATGACATTACAAATGTGGGCTGACCTACTGGAATGCAATGTTTGGAGAAACTACTAGATCCCAAAACTCCCATTAAAAGAGAAAGTTTAGCAAAATGAAGGCTGGCCTAACCAACCCTTCACATCACAGGAGGAAGCAACGGCTGGTTGAGCGGCCAAGAAAGGCTGTTCAGAATTAGTGCACTTCAAAATGAGGACCAGAAAAATATTTCTCTGAATTTTTGCTCTTAGACTAATAATCAAGAATTTTAAAGTACCTCTTTAATAATATAAATTGATCTGAAGCATTGATTAGTATTACATAAGGACCCACTACACAGAGTGACTTAATCTAAAAGCCTGAACAAATTCCACTTTATGTGGTCATCAGGAAAGACAATTCTGTACACACAGTGAGAATTTCTTTTCACTGGATCACAGAATAGCTTAGGTTGCAAAAAACCTCTGGGGGTCATCTAATCCAATCTCCTGTTCAAATCAGGTCCAATTAGATGAGATTGCTCAGGCCCTTCTGCAGTTGTGTTCTGAATATTTCCAAGGACAGAAATACCACAGCCACTTTGGGTAATCTGTTCCAATATTTGACAACCCTACGGGTAAAATATTTTTATTTCCACCTAATTGCAATTTCCTGTGTTCCAACTTGTCCTGTTACCTCTCATCCTATCTCTGCAAGACCTGTCTGACTACAAGACAGTCTGGCTCTGCCTTCTCCATACCCTCCCATTAGGCAGTCATAAACAGCAATAAAATCTCCTCTTAGCTTTCTTTTCAAAGGCTCCACAAATGCGTTTCTTGTGTGCTATGTGCTCCATCCACCTAATCATTTCAGTGTCCCTCTTCTGAACTGCTGCAATATGTCAGCAGCTTTGTCCTGGGGCGTCCAACACTGGACAGAGCACTCTCTCTGTGAGATCTCATAACTGCCAAGTACAAGGCACTAGTCACTCCCCAGGGCCTGCGGCTGTACTCCGGATAACAGCATCTAGGGCAAAGCTTATAAGTGCTCAGGGGTTCCACTGCTGACTCATGTTCACCAGTTCGCCCAGTGGAACTCCAAAGTCTGCAAAGCTGCTTCCCAGACGGTCAGCTCTCCACATCCACAGTGCAGCATGGTGTTACTTCATCCTAGATTCGGGACATTTTACTTGACTTTGTTGAACTTCATGAAGTTTACAGTCAGTCCATTTCTCCAGGCAGTTAAGGTCCTTTGCAATAATAGCCATACCCTCCAGACAGTCAAGTACTCCCCTAATTTGGGTATCATCTCCCAGATTCCTCAAAATGCACCCTATCTCACTGTCCACCTTAATAATAGAGACAGGAAATACTGGCTCCAGTATCAATCCCTGCAGAGCACCATTAGTATCCACCAGCTACACTTTATACCTTGGATCACTACCCTGGGAGCCTGACAGTCCAATCAATTCCTTCAGCCACCTTACCATCCACTTATCCCATCCACATCTCACCGATCTAAGAATATTGTGGGAGACTATGCTGAAGTCATAGCTAAATTCAAAGTAAACAAACCAAAACAAACCACACTAAAAATAACCAAAACAGAAAACCCCAGAAGAAAACAAAAAAACCTCAACTCCACTGCAAACCCCAATGACAAAAAAACACCAAAACACAAACCAACCAAACAACCCACTAAACTTCCCCCCAAAGAAAACCCCAAAAATACCACAAAACCAACCCACCCCAAAACACCAAAACTCCACTGCTTTCCTCTCCGCTACAATGCCAGATGTCCCATCAGAAAAGTCACTCGGGACAGTCACAGGATTTGCAGTTGGTAAATCTATGCCAGCTGTTCCCAAGGACCCTCTTGTCCTTCCTGTGCCTAGAGGTGACTTCTAGGAGGGTTTGTTCCACAGAGAGTGAGGTTCAGTTGCCCTGTAGTTCCCTAGATCTTACTTCTTGCTCTTCCTGAAGGGCAGGGTGACATTCCCCTTCTTCCAGTCACCAAGAATCTCCCCTGGTTGTCACGTCTTTTGAATGATGAGAGAGAACAGCCCCATAATGACATCAGCCAGCACACTTGGTGCACTTGGATGCCTCTCATTGCAGGATTATTTCTATTACTTCTGGATGTCATTCTGCAGTTACAGAGACTAGAGCTGTGTTTTGCTAGTACACAGTACAGTATAAGCCTTTAAAGCAGTTGTGGTTTCTACTACCCACTGGATGACACATATATTAGAGTGCTTAGGAAATGAACACACTAAGTTTTATGGTCTACATATTTTTGAGAACAAATGTTTGGAAACTAATGCGAAGTGACACACAGACCAAGTTATACTGACTGATATTATTCGACCCATGTAGGATAACGGTATTTTAAAAGTAGAATACTGACCAATATCACTTTGGAAGATTCTGTTTGGCAGTGTTGTCTACTACACTTAGCAACAAATTCAAGATACTTTTTCTTCCTCCTTGCCAACATACTTCAGTAAATGTTTACACTAACAAATGATTAAAGTTCTCATGTATTTATATAAATGCTATACATTAGTATATATTCATGGTATGAAAGTCTCAAATCAAATGAAGCCATAACAGGAACTTGATTTAAAGGATCATTTACCATAGACGTGACATAGGTACTTACAATAAATTCCCGATCCTGCAAACTAATGTAAAAAAGTTTGAGTTATACTTGCAAACTGCAAGACAGAAAAATTAATTGCATCTTGGATCCCCTTAACTCTTCCAGCAATTACTTTTTCAAAAGTATGACACACTTTTTGAATTTTGGTTAGATTAATTTATATTTTAAAAAAGTAAAATGTGTTCTCTCTCTCACTTCCATACTAAGTTGTAATCAGAGCTTAAATGAACTGTGATGCAAAGAGCTAAAGAAATGCCTTCTGCTCAATGCAGAAGAGTTAAAGAAACAGCTTGATTCCATCTCAATGTAAAAGTGTTATTAAGTTTTAAAAATTTTAGGTGTTATACATTTTTTCCCCTCAAAGTGCATCTGATTTCTCTTTATATATTTTACAAAATCAAATAAAAGCTGAATCACAGTGAAAAAATTACAAGTATTACAAATAAGAACTTTTCTTAATTACTTCTACAATAAAATAACAATACACTGTGGGTTTGTATATAATTAAAAACCAAAAACATCCCCTCCCCTCCTACAACAAAACATACGCACACACTTCTGCTACCACCTTTCACATTAATTTTTAGGGTTACTTCAGAGATTTTATCAAAACCTCCATACTTAAACTAAGAATTCTGGCCCAGATACTTAGTAACATCAAGGCAAATTTTATGTAACAATCCTCTGTCATCTGTTTTATATTTAGATGTTAAGTCTGATAGAAGAACCTAATAGCCATACGACTAACAGTGGCTTTCCATTTTATTTTGTATGGTTAAGAAAATGGAAGCTGCAAGAGGATTTACTCAAAGTTTTACTTTTCCAAAGTCATGCATCTGACAGATGAAACTGATGAAACCATTTAGAACATAGAATTTGCTTATTTAGCTAAATCCCTTGCATAAACGTCTCAAAAACAGAACTGCTCCTTTTGTAGAAAATGTTTTGCCATCAAGGTGAAGGAAGTTTACTGCCTGTGACTGTTGTTGGGTTTAAGTTTTACAATTTGTATCAAACAGTTTATTTTGTTCACTTGTGCTATTATATTGTAAGAAAAGTATTTTGATATGAGGATTTTTTCAAGAAAAGGAATAAGAAAGCTTGCAATCGCACTAAAAGTTTCATTTAAATTATTCCTTCTTCTTACGGTACTAATATAGAAGAAAAAAGTTTGAGAGTTCCCAATAAAAAGCATGCATCACATAGAGCCAAGTAATCATTAAATATCAAAGCAATCATAAAAGGTTTCTCTCTACCACAAAGCAAACTCTTGTCCTTGCTTATAAAAGAGGTCATTCTACCCCTATAGGGACCTCTGTTCCTAACAGCTTACTGCTAGAGCATGAACTAGCAGCCCTGTCTCGCTCGTTTTCTAGCTATAGCACGTTAGCAAAGGGGAGAGGAAGGAGGGGAAGGGAACAGTATAATAGGTCACTTGCTGCTGCAAACAGCATGATAGCTAAACTCATTATGAGTCCAGCTTCATTCTGCTAGAACAAGAGACTCAAAAGGGCGTGAAGACAGTTAGGCCGCAGAAGTTTGCTCAGTGCCAACACTGCAGCATTATGCATCTCGCTTTCAAGAAGGATTAATGATACCATACATCATGATGATAAATTGGGGTTTGTAGCCAGTTTGAAGAGAAAGGGGAGGAAAGGATTTTTTTTAAAAAGGAGGTAAAAAACCAGTTGAATTTCATGAGTTGGTCCTATTTTTCAGGTTGAGGAAGTTGTTCTTTAGGAGAGAGGTCTCTGCTTTTTCTATTGGTCATCTGCCTGTGACCCTCCTATTTCCAGGCATGTGTGTTATCTACACAATGGCCTGTTTTGAAGGTTAGCTCTTGCACAAATGAAAAAATAAAATAAATTTTTAAAAATTTGCACTTAATCATTACACTTGCCAGCTGAAAGGAGATAAAACTAAACTTTGCCATTCCATATAGAGACATCCTACAAGAATTCAGTTGGTTTTCACAGACTATGGACATCTATTGTCTGAGTTAACAGAATAAAAGTTTTATATGTATTAATGATCAGGGACATAATTGTTTGATGTTAATTAGTTCTTTGCTGAACCAAGAACATTATTCCAGGAGCAAGTTAATGATAGGCAATGGTACCTGCATCAAGAAAATAAAGCATAAAGGGGTGGGTGACCATAGGGAACGGATTTGCAAAAAGAGACCTAAATACAGCAGAAAGCTATTTTAGAAAACACAGGCATGAGTTTAGAATTGTTCTGCACCCCTGAACACAGCACACAGATATGCAGGTCCCTGAAGTGTGGAATTATTGTTCTCTGCTGTATGCCTCACAAATATGCTTTCTGAACTATTGACACCCTCATGTTGTTCTGGTACCACAAGCAGACAGAGAATATTCGACCCTCCACCAGAAGGGTCAGTCCAGCACCCTGCAGAAATACTCTTTAGCTACTGAAAAGAGAAAGAACAAAATTTCCATACACTTAAAAACTGAAGCACTAAAATTTGTTATTTCTATGCCTATTGTCAAAACACATATGAAAAACCTGCATTGAGCTCTGAATTCAAAATGAGGCATTCAAGAAATCTTGTTTATGACTTTGAAATTCATTGGGAAAAAGAGAGTAACGTGCCACTCATTATAACATACGCTCGCTGTTTTAAACCCAAAACATAGGCTATCGTTCTGCTGTAGATGAAGTATCAGATGCAAAAGGTCACACACTACACAAATTCAAGGAAATGGTCACGAGCTGTAGGCATATTACAGGATGCAGTGCTAATTAATGGAGGCTTTTTACTGAGTATCCATCTCTGTAGTGCTAATGAGTTTGGATTAATTTAAACAACATGTTTTCGTGGAAACTGATTAATTCTTGGGAAGTAACGTGGCATACCAAGTTTCAGTCATTAAAAATGTTTGTAGCCAAGCTAAATAACCCTCTGAATCTGAGTATATTATCATATAATCTTCTACAGAAAGAGAATAACTTACAAATTCTAGAATAGCAGCTTGCACACAAGCTACCAGGGTGCGTTAGAGGTAGTTAACATGGAAATTCATAGAGCATTCTGCTGCCCAAATTTCTTGCATTTTCAAGATTTGAATCCTATAGTCCTACTTCATTCAATGTTTTTGGGTTTTTTGGGTTTTTTTTTTAAATAGATGAACAGCAAGAATAGAAAGAAGTCACATTTTGGGTATTTACAGATGACATTTTAAGCATTAGCTGAAAATCAGTTGGGAAGAATTTGGGTTACAGTAAAATGTTGGCATTTCAAAGTGTAATGAAAGAAAGAAGATAGATTATGTCTCCCTTTGACTGAAAAGCTAACCAGAATGAATAAATAATCTCTGTTCTGCTACATATCCCAGGATTAGGGGAGATGTCTTTTAGAATGTTTCATGTTCTAATCATAAAAACCCCCCTAGAATTCAGAACAAAGTACTGTTGTAAGGGACAAATATAGCAGTGTCAAATGCTTTCTTGCATCCTAAGTTATGAGCCAAGACATAATAATGGAAACCTCAAATGCAGTACAAAATACAGAAACACTTCAATAAAGAAAGCTTACTTTGCTTTGTTTTTCAGTAATTCTTCTATATATCACCATCACTTTACATTGAAGTACTGAATTCTAAGAAAAAGACTGATTTTAATTACAACTATTCTTTGTATGAAGTATGAAAACAGCTCAAGGATCTGTCAAACTGACGTATCATAGAAGAAACGAAAGCAGGGAAAAGAGTCATCAACTGCAAGGGCAAGGTGGTCAGCTAAACACGGAATGCACTTAGGGGATTCCAGCTCCATAAACCAACAATACAGACGGGTAAATACCATTTCCAAGGATGATAATCCTCATCTAAAGCATAGAAAACATCATTCATTCCTTAGGGCCTGTATTTACAAGTGTGCCAACTTATTGCTGCACCTGACTACAAACTAAAACAGCTACGCAGCGAGTCACAAAGTAACAAAACTAAGGTGGTGTTATCTTTTTCTTTCAATGAGAAAAACAACAGTCAGGAAAATATATATTACAAATTAGAAAGTCTACAGGTAGAAAAAACAACATAATCCCCTGATTTCTGTCAAACCCCTCTTTTAATGGTCCGTATTTCTTAAAATACTTTCTCAAATGAATGGTATTTTCTCTGCAACTCTAAATGGGTCAACTTGACCAGAAAGGAGACTGCTTGCACTGCACTAGTAATATAACTTTCCCAATTCTAAATCATGAATTTGTTTAATTATATCCACTGAATTCACACAGAGAACTCAAAGCCTCTTTGCTGTGTAATCACCTTAATCTAAATTTATTTTAAGCATTCAGTGGTAGACCACTAAAATATATCATCAGCAGAATGCAATTAAAATGTGTTGGAGATGTCCACAGGGAGGTCAAAGCGAAATCATTCATGGGTTTTGGAGGATATTAATGCATTTTTCTCATACAGATTAATGCCAATAAAGGTCTCATTCTAAACAATAATTTACCTTTTGATTAACTTCCTATATGGCAACATAGGAATATGAATTAAATCTAAGTTAAGAGAAATGAGCTTCTATCCATGAATCTTTCACAAAAGAATATTCAGAGTGAAATTACCGAATCTTTTAAACAGTAGCATTCAAACAAGAGCCTAGTCAGTCAGAAAAAGTTTATTATTCCATCTAATAAAAAAGCCCACCAGAAAGACGACACTAGGGAAAAAAACCTTTAAAAATATCATTGAAATAATCTAAGAATATATATCACTGTTTGTTAAATAATTTTTCTTTAAACTTTTGGTAAAAGTCTCCCAAGTGTTATACAAGTTCACCTTTGTCTTGATTTAAAATTTTCTGAAGTATGTTCCTTATAGCTATTACCAACATCTTTTTAGCCTATATTTAGCTCTGAAAGACAAAACTCAGCAGCGCAACTTGAGGAAAAAAATTGTAAAGGTATCAAACTTCAAAAATCTTACAACAGCTGCTCAGCTGCATTAACTGTTAGAAACTCATCATTGGGGAAATCTTGATTAAAAAAAATAACACAGTAATGAGTTATCCCTAACAATAGGAGATCACGTTTCCCTTCAAACCAGGTAATAGCATTTAAATACTACTTCTCTGCATGGTAGTTTTAATGGTTGAGGAATCACGCTGCTGTTACTTGTTCATTTGCTTCCCAAGATGGTGTTTCCATCAGGAGTACTTTCCAGCATTTCACAGAGCGTTCAGTTTTAGAAGACTCCCCCAGCCCACAATGGGCATGTCAAAGCACCAGTTTATGGGTGACTATGAAGAGAACATATATTTGATTTTAGAAAGTGGAAGAGCAGGGAGGGAAGGCCAGGTTCCAAAGCCTGACTGTGGTTGGTGCACATGTGCTCCAGTGACACACCACGGGACAGGAACACGAAAAACATCCCAGTAGTTATGGCGAGTGGTGCAATATGTCTGGCGTGGTACTCTTGCCAATGATCGCTGCTTACCAGAAGTTTCAAGGGGCATGGAAAAATTACTTTGGAGAAAAAATCTTCCAGGCAACATCAGTTCTGTCAGTCAGCATGGGTATGCCTAAGAAGCTGTATTAAAGTATTCAGACTTTCAACACTTACAATAATATTAGTACAGCATATCAATTAATACACTTAGAAGTAGGATTGCAATCAAGCCATAGACACCTACAACTGATATGTGGCTTCAGAATTCCACAAATACATTACTTTTAGAGGAACATCAAGAACCATTTTCTTTCAGAACCCTTTGAGCCCTGAAGACGAATTCTAACCCAAACTTTCTAGAGCAATCCCAAATCAAACACAAATGCTATTCAAAAATGTTCCTCATTTTTCTGAAAGAAATACAATCCAGCAGATAACGGAGTAGTTTTCTGCGTATGTTCATATTTTTTGATAGTGATAGATGGAATATTTTGTAGAGCAGTTTTACTAAAAATGCCAAATGCATATCACTAAGTTGGATAAAGAAATAAAATACAGACAATGCACTACAAAGTAATCAAATATCCAACCCAAAGCAAACTAAAAAAATAAAAATGTCTACTATAATATACTCTGCCCTGCTGCAGAAGAAACATGCTGTATGTGCATATGCCATTTGTCACTTCTACATATAAAAAAAGCTTTAGCAATTCTAGAAACAAGAAGAAACCTCATGAAAGGTCTGTTCTTAGTCTATTTTAGAAATGGGAGAAATGTAATTTCTTACATAGCGCATCTTGACTGCCAATAATTCTGTTTTAACAACGCGAGCTTTTAGCCCTAGGTCATGTGCTGTAATTTCCAAATAATCTAATAAAGGGTTTATAGTAACTCTTAAGTTGTAGCATAACACATCTTTTTGTCCCTTTGCAACAATGACAATTTCACTGCAACTTCAAGCATGTTAAACACCTTTACTTTTTTTTTTCTATGAACAGGAACAGTTGGTTAATAGAGATGGGAATTATTGAGTTTACTATATTTTCTGAAAGATTCTTTCTAGTATTTCCTCTCTCCTACCTCCACTGTATAGTAAAATACAGAAAGCAATTATCTATTTCAACCTTTTGCCCTGAAGAAAAATTAAAAGGATGCAACAAATTCTAAATACAGACAAAGAATACAGTGAAACACGGAAGCATAAAGCCAAAAGTGATGCACAGGATGAAAACACTTCCCTGAAACCTACAGAGAAGCCCTCGACATATGTGCAGTATCTCAGCTCAGATACTGTTTGAGGCTCAGCCATGGGAAAGAAGCCTTTCAAGAATGAGTGCAAACACTCGAACACACACAGAAATCAGAGAAATTAGCAAAACTGACTGGGTTAAATAACACCACAGAGTATTAACTACAGATTGGCACAGAAAAATAAACTGAAACCTCTTAAAAGAAAATTTTCAAAAGAAATACATTCCTTTCCTCCAGCTGAACAAAAATATCCAGCCATCTTGGGATTACAGTGAAGGTTTCCCTCATTTGTTTAGGTTTAGAGTTACTATTCCAACAAGGATTTTGATGCCACTCTTACTTATGAAACATTAGTTTAAATCAATCAGATCAGTTTCTAGGAATACAGAAGAATGGACAATGTTGAGTTTCTATTTTTTCAAACAACTGCTGTTTTGCTTTTACTAAGAATTGAGTTACTGGATCCCAGTAACTGGAACTGAAGTCTCCAACATGAACTCAGATTCCTTAAGCTTGTATTTAAGAAGTATATCTTTAATCAGGATACCTAAGAAAACAAGGTTTCCGTGACCATGCTGTGCATGTATCATTCTATCCCAGTAACTTCTGAATCCACTGACCAATTTCTACCAAATTTAACAGAAAAGTAGAATTCTCAACAACAGTAAGTTCCCAAAAGTGTAATGAACAACAGTAACCAGCTGAAGAAGCATTCCCCAAACATGTGTCCCACTTTAAGAGAAGGCAGGCAGGACTCTGCCACTATTCAGTTTATTAGGGTGCAGCCATCAGGATGGGATATCACAGGCTCCATAAGGAAAAGAAGTGGGGTTCATACTGGCGAAGTCTATCAGCATCACAGGGCACCAAACTTTAGGCTTTATCACATCACATAAAAGCTGATCTTCAAATAAGTACCACAGCATTGCATAAATAAAAGTACAGACTCACAAGAATCTGCAACTTGTAATTACAGTTACCTGTCCAAGTACTTTACCTCTACTTAAACCTAAAGAATAGTACATTACAACAGTGCAGTTGTCCCATACTAATCAATAGTATGGGACAGTGAAACGATTTGCCGTCTTCGGGTTGTTAATATCCTTTATCACTAGGGCTCCAAGCAATTCATCATACCATATGCTTGAATGCAAGCCACTGGAGCAATAGTTTTTCTGCATATTCTCTCTGTGTATGTTTCTATGCATGACAGAACAAATATTGAGACTATCTGACAGTCTCTATTTTATTTTGCAGGTCTGTTCCAACACATTTAACCACAATGCATATCTCCTCTCTTTCCTCCCCTTCAACCTGCCCTGTCGATGACCTTAAATGCAATTTAAATGAACCACTCTCTGCTAGTAATGAGAAATAATTCAGCCTCAATGATGGTTTGCTAAGGCTTCTCTCATAAAAGGAAAAGAGAGCACACATATCTTTTCAATCATTTTGAATCATACGAAGATTTTTTGGCTTAAAAGAAATCATTCACTAGTGATGTTATGGAGGCTAGAGGTGAGTCAAAATTCAAAGCAAAATAATTTATTTGTTCCAGGCCCTAATTATAAATTCAACGTAAGGGACTCATAGGGACTATACCACTGCTTCAGAATTACTAAGTTTTGCTGCTCTCCCAGATTGAGAGGAAGGATTTAATAATTCTACCCACTGCACATTAATGCCTTTTCCCCCTCTATGAAAGAGCACAGAAAATACACAAAATTAACAGTACAAATTGCACAAAAGAAATACACTTGTAAGTCCAATAAAGACAATTAATATCAAACTTATCTCAACTATTCTGAAATGACTACAAATGGATGCACAAATGGATTCAGTCTCCCAGCTCCCATTGATATCCTTGAGCACTGATCTTTGCAAAGGCATTTAAACAACTCTGAGCTTATTTTCAGGATATATGAACAGGGAACCTTGCTAGTACACTTTGTATGCAGTTTGTAATTCTTCTTCAACTTCACATGAGAGATTCTGGGATCTTTTTTGTTTAATCCGATCACTGAAACAGAATGATCCAGTATGACTCAAATTCTGGACAAGCAGCAAAAATTTGCAGAAATAGACTCCACTTTAGCCCGGATAAACAATTTAACATGTAAGGATCACAATGTAAAAGTATTACTGATTTAGAGAAGGATAATTCATATGAAAGTGCCTCATTAAAAACAGGATCATAAAACAAAAAGCTCTGTGCTGCTAGACAAACTGCATTGTGTCTTGCAGAAGTGTCAAGGCTTGGCTAACATCCAGTTGCTGAAACATTGCCAGGCACATCAGATATATATTAATGCAGAATAATCTGTAAGAAAAGCATTCTTTCATAAACATTTTTTTCTTTGTAAAACCATCAATCAACTTCCTAGCTAAGCACCATGTGGCTCAGCTTAAGAGATCCTCAGGAATGCTTCAGTGTCTATAAACCACTAA
The DNA here is from genome assembly GCF_001715985.3 of Manacus vitellinus. Taxonomy (NCBI): domain Eukaryota; kingdom Metazoa; phylum Chordata; class Aves; order Passeriformes; family Pipridae; genus Manacus; species Manacus vitellinus. Next base: position 1,480,484 of record NW_021940534.1, read on the forward strand.
CTTACTTCACAGACTTGGTGCCTTTCAGTGCCCATTGTCCTAAGTATTTGCTGAAGTTATTTGGCTGGCTGTCAGCAGCTAATTCTGATTTGTAACTTGGGAAACGAGCAGCAGGAGGTCCTCAGACCTGACTAGTGACATCCTCAGCACCAATTAGCCAAGGTGCAGACTGCCAGTAAAGAATGTTTTGCAGTTCCAATTATTTTAGAGAAAAAACAGGAAGATACAGGACCACCTAAACATGTCAGAAAAAAACTTGACACAAGCATCTTGTTATTTAGCACACCTTAAACTGCAAAGAGAAACAAAATGATACATGTTTTTGTTTGAAAGCTGTGTTTTCTGATAAAGATATATCCTAACAAATACAAGTGCATTGGTAATTCAAGATACCAGCATTGCAAAAATAAAACAAAGCACAACGATTCCAAAGAAACCTTGCTACAGAACAGTAATTTTACATGACTTATAAGGACTGAACTCATCTATCCAGGGAATAAATACATTGAAAGAATGGTTGAAACTATTTCTACACCAAAAGGAACTCTCCTAACGTTCTGTGGAGTTCATCTCAAATTATCAATACCTGGTCATTTACTTAAGAATCTGATCTTCAGGGCCGCTCATTAGTTTCTGATCCAAAGCATTCCAATGTTATTACTTAAAATATGTGTTCCAATTTCATAACATAAATTAAAGCACTGTTATTTCTATGTAAGTTCACAAAAGTCAGGATGAGGAAATTAGCATTGTTTAAGTCAGTGGGAGAAAATACAAACAACTTCACTATAGCTGTAACTACTGGATTAATTTTTTGCTGTCAGATTTATGAAATATGAGAGACTGGGTGATTCCATGTAATGGTAATAATACATTCATCTCAGATTCAAGTGTAACTTGAATACAATCCAATTTAGAGGCGACTAAAAACCTGAAATATTTCTGATGGCTAACATATCACCAATTTGCCTGTATGAAGTTCTAAACAAAGGGCTAATTTAAAGAAATAATACAAACTAGTGCAAACATCCTGCATTACTGTTTTTTCTTGGACATGTCCAAACGAGCTGGCTTGCAGCAGCCACCCCAGGCACTTATTTATAGGAAAATAGGAAAAGAACTCAGAAGAAACCTATTAGAGAACCTTGACAAATACAATGGTGACCTGAAGTTAAAGCAGTGCCAAAAAAACCCCAAACCAAACGGTGGCTTATTTCAAGCTAAATTGTTTGTGTTTATTCTGCAGCTATGCTTGTAGTCTGGTCATATTTAATTTCTTTTAAAATGGTTCTTTAAAAGAGTCACATCACACTCTGTGATATTAACATTATTTGTTGATACCTGAGTGAGCTCAGCAAATAAATTACATTCATCTTATGCTATAAAAAGCACTTAATTAGCTCTCTCTTAAACTGAAAACACTTCATGGCTACATCATCCAATGGAGATATGCTTTTTACTTCAAATAATTAATGTATTTTAGGAATGAGAAAATAAAAGTGCTTTTCTGAAAGAAAGCCCTTCCTCTCATTTCTGTTTCTATAACTAAAAAGTCAGTAGATAAGTTTTCTTCTTACCATAATTAGTTCTAACATAGTCGGAATGCACATGAGTCTAATCAGTGCCAGGTACTCTATAAACATCAACCCAGTGCATCTTTTCTGGAAATCGCGCTCTTACGTCACCAGTTCAGATACTGGAAATGAAAAGCATATACATGACAGTTCTCAGAAGACACATTTGTCTGGAGCAGTTATTTCATGAGATATTTGTCCTTCACCCCTCCCTTCAAAGCCACCTTTATATGATATGAAGTTATGACACAGCAGTTTCAGTACTGCTGCAGCCTAAAGGCAGCTCTCAGTAGACACTTCATCAAACACCAGCACTGCTCTGCAGACAAAGCCTGACAATCACGTCTACTTGCCTTGCCAAGTCTGTTCTGCTTCTTCCAAGTCCTTGTTTTGCTTCTAAGGGTCCCATCCTACAAGAAACTTCAGAGGATCTATATTGGATCTACAGTGGCCCCATTCTCCTATCTGCTGCGTGTTTATGTCCCCTACCTTACCTTTGCACAAAACCAAACAGCAAGCTGAGGAGTCAAGGGGGTTTTTTTCCTTTTTTTTTTTCCTCTTCTCCCTGGCCCCCCTTGTTTCTTATTTTTCTGTTGAGAAACAGCTTTCTCATGTGGCCTCCTGTTTGGCTATTCAGTAAGCAATGTAATCAGAAAAGGGAGTTGGAAAGAAGAGCACGTGACAGTGGACAGCCCTGACACTGACCAATGTAAAGTGCTGCAGATGAACACCCTTAGAAAGAACGAGAAGATGTGTTCAGGGAAACAAAAATGATGAAAACAAAACAAAAAAGAATGGCAGGGCATCTTAAATAGTCACAACTTTTCTTCAGCTACCTATTTCTCTTCCATTCTGCAGAGAAAAGGATAAAGAAAATAATTGGCTCACAATGACTAAACCTAACCTCTCTGCATCCTCATAAGGCTACTTTTAATTTGGACTAGCTCTCCAGATGCTCACAGAGCAGCAATAGAGTGTATCATCTTAAGGGAGAGGACAACATAGGAACGAGTACAAGTGGCCAGGTGTGGGAGGAGACTGAAGCTGCCTCCTGGAGCTCATGCCAAACTTTTGTTAGCTTTGAAAGTAAAAACATTTTGCCTGTTCATTTTAGGGCTTCTTTCCCCTTAAATCAACTTCACATTTTCCAAGATAAGCTCAGTAGCTGTTCAACAATGGAAGTAGCTACTGTGTTCCACTTACAGGCTCCAAAATTTCAGCTGTCACAAGTGCTGCAAAGTGTTTTTCATTATACACACAAAGTTGGTAAAGAGGATCTAGAAAAAGTTCTGTAGTAGCTACCATTTCAAGTTTAAGCCTAGTATGGTGCAAATCAAATCAGGCCTGCACTACACCAAAGGACATGAGCGATATTTAACTCCTCCATTCCTGATGCAAGAGTGCAAGCCCTACTGAGCTTCACTATGGCTTGTTTTAATAATTGATATCCTGCAAAAGCATTCTTCATAAAGAATGCATCTATTAAGTATTTAAACGAAGAATTTAAAATTAAGTATTGAAAATACTATGAAGAATTTAAAACGTAAGAGATTAAATACCTTTGAGCCCCAAATTGCATGTTATATGTAGGTGAGTCTTACATCTTATTTTGGTACCATTATATCTACATTCTTAACTAAACCCCTTGCCACATTAAAGACAACTTGTATTTATGTCAATGTTAATCCTTATGCCTGTATGAATTCCCACATTTATTACACTTTTTCCATAATTTAGTCAGCATACAGACAAAACAGTGCATATGGATTTCAAAACAGTTCTCAAATGTTCTTCATCAATAACTCGTAAGGAAGGTAGTATCTCACAGGATAGAGGCACTGATGCCTCTTGTGGACTGCCTTGCTACAGACAGGAAGCAACTGGAATAATTTGCCAGTTTACACAACAGAAAGAAATTACCAGGTTTATATGAGGATTGGTGTGTTCAACAGACACACAATCTGAAAAACCTGTGGAATAGGAACACAAGAAAAATTTATGATGACAAAATTATCCATATGAAGTCAAAGCTAAATTCACTGCAACAACTTGCAGATGCTACAGAGAATTAAGGGGTAATAATAGTAATAATGCAGCTCCATAAAAAAAAAATTAAATGAAGCCCTGAAAAGGATGGGCTTAAAATTATGTACTACAGCCTGGATAGAGGAGATAAATTTTTCTCTAGATATTTTTTTGAAAGCATTGTCTGACTAACTAACACCAATCAAAAGAAGTTGGCAGAATGCTAACACTGAATAAAGAAAGAATACAAAGCTAAGGGGAAGCCACTGCTGTGCTTCTTCACACATCCTTGGTATTTCAAAATTCTGAATTTCATTCTGAATTTCATTTTTTCATAAAAATTATCATAAAGAAGATTGTAATAAAATGGACACAAGAAAATGGAATGAATCTCTCATTAAAAAAAATTATCTCCTCAGTAAAAAGAAAAGTTCTCAAACAGTGTATTATTATTGATAACAGAAACCATGAAACTCGTTGCTGTGGGCGGCTACAGACACTGGAAATAAAGTAATAAAGTATAAGAAAATTTAGGGAAGAGGAGGTTATTAAACACTATATTCAGACTGCAATCTCTGGCATGGGTGGGCCCAAGAAGCTCTGAGACTATGCAAAGCTTAAGCTAAGCCTCACCTTGAGCTGCCTCACTTCATTCACTCTTCCCAAAACATCCTGTACTGGCCATCACTGGAGAAAAGCAGAAGGAGCTTACTGCGTATTCACGGCAGTTCTCTGGCACAACAGAGCAACACTTACTCCCAATATCTACTTCAGTCATTTGTCAATATGTAAACAAGGCAGGAGAAAATGCCAAGTTAACTGATTATAGATGAACCTATGATTTTATAATAAAAGACAGTGTACTGAACAGCAATTTAAAAGATGGCTACAATTCTCATATCCTCTCTATTCCAGGCTTTTGTCTCAATTCAAGGGAAATGTAGGCTTAGGAAAGACATACTGAGGAATCCTGTGTTCTAAGGCAAAATCAAGTACAGATTTTGCTCAAACACCTTGTCAGGTTGAAAACATAAACCAACTTAAAGACAAACTGAAATGTCACATTAGAAGAAAAGGTAAGTGCTACCTTAGCACTAACTAACAAAGGGCTGTCTAAACTATATCACTCTTCTTAATAAAAGGAAGTGTTTCTATTTAGAGTATTAAAACATTTGCACTTGAAAAGCTGAGACAAAGACATGCAATTAGTATGCTTAAATGTTGATATTTGAATTCAGTCTGGTGATGTGTATCAGAATGTCATTAGGCATCTAAACAGGACATGAACACTTCAAGACCACTGAGAATAATGGGTCACAGAGTATGACATGATGCAAGCATGGCAGAGAGCATCAGTGGTAAGTGCAGACAACTGTGCCACCTGGATCAGGCAATAAGATGACCACCACTTTGTTTTATTCCAAGGAAAAAGAACCAACAAAAACTAAGAGGTCTGGACTTGCTTTAAAAATACTCATCCAATTGAGATGATTTTAGATGAAAGAAAAAGGGAACTGTGTAATTATATACACTTACCTTGACAAATAGAAAGCAATCTGTGATTAGAACGTAGTAATTAGTTACAAAATGCTTCCCATGGATTTAATTACCCATCAGTCTACATGTTTCTTAATTACTTTTATCTCATTGCATCAGTAAAAATTTCTGCCTGGGGCAACTGCCACTCACTTATTTACACAGCTTTTAGTTTTTACAGTGAATATATTACAGCAACATGGCCAAACAATGCTAGAATTACAGTTTAAATTTCATGCATAAGAAATTTCTCCCTTAATTTCCTGGAAATTAAAATCATGGAAATGATTTTCTTAGGTTTGAATTCAGACTTGACTTTATTATCCATGTGTTCAAGAAGTTTCAAAATATCCCGTATGTCATGTAAAAGAAATTCAAAGAAAAAACCACAAGTTCTTAAGTAAAAAAAACCGAACAAAAAAAAAAAACCAACACCAAAATACACTGTACTCACATAACTGAAAAAAATGGTTGACAGGCAAACTGTAAACCTAGTTATACACATAACTTTTCAGAGAAATGTAGGAGATTTCTAAATTTGAATAACATTTTCAGACATAAGAATTTCTGAGGAAGTGAAACTGCCTCCAAAACTGCCCTGTTGTTGGTGACATGGCTCCAACACATGCACGTCCCCTTCAGTGCCAGTATTAGTTAGGGTCAAGAGATATGATTAAGTCACCCAACCTGCACAGAGTACACAGCTGCTACAGTGATTCACATGGACAGAGAACAATTACAAAAAATGAACCCAAATTTATAGTTGCAGAAGTAATAAGAATATCTAATTTGTCTACACAAAACCAGGAAGGGTCAATTCATTTGCTTGCATTTTGGGTATAGCTACTTCTGCTGTGGTTACACACTTTTTGCTCTGACAACAGACTCTTTGTAGCAAGAACTTTATCTTTCAAACAACCCTTGACCTGATGGGCCCAATACTCCCAATATGAAATAAATAACTACTACACATTGTATACATATTAATAAGGTAATATGCAGCAACAAAACTAATTTTTTCCCAATTGAACTTTTCAGAATCTATGAACAGCAAAAGCATAAATATGGTTTAAGTGGTAAATATTAAAAAGTCCAAATTACAAAAATAAATATGCTTTGCAATCAGAAAACACGAGAATTATTCTAGCAAAGAACAAGAGCAAAAGGTAGATTCCTCTAGGTGGTAACACATTACTTCCTATATTTTTCAAAAAAAAACTTTCCTAAATGGCATGCTACTATTTAGAAGCTTGACTAAAACAATGCCTTCTCTGCTGAAAGGGGTTTTTTAGGTTTGGGTTTTTTTTTCTGTGACTATAATATCCTAGGCAACTTTATCTGCCTCTTTATGCCAGTATTTCTGTAATTTCTCTTCCACATTATTATTTCTGATACCATCAATTTCATATTTGCACACATTTATGACTTAATGAAGAAAAAAAAACACATTAAAATTGTCTTTGACATGCTATCTCCCTGCATGCTTTTCTAAATGTTTCTCTATCATTTTAAGTTTAATTTTTTAAAATGTAAAGTTATCAAAAAAGGCAATGACAGATACTCCTTTAGTCAAATTAATTCAAGTGTCTGTAAAAGACTGCATCTCTTATACTATGTTTTTATTTCTAGAAAACACACCAGCTTAGATTTATTTTCTCATGCATATGGGTATCAAAAATATTTCCATGAGAGTAAAGGAAAAGGGGTTAGAGTATAAGCCTCTAGCAGGAAAAAAAGCAAAGTCAGTCCTTGCATAGCAGCAGAGATGCTCATGGCAAAGTAGTAGTCAACATCAAAAGCAACCTTTGAGGACCTGGGACACCTCACCTGCCTGACACAACATCATCCCTTCTGCCCGGCTCCTCTTACACCTGGCTAGCAGAAATCCCAGGTTACCAGTGCAAGTCTGAAAATACATGTCTCAATCCTGTCATCAAAAGCCAGATTTTCCTCTTAGCTTTAGTATTTAAAAATCAATGAGTAAAGTAATCTTAATGTGCAAAAGTTGCAGGTCTGTTGAATTATTAATAAGCAATACAACTGTAAATGCTTTTGTTCACCATTCTTCAGTGCACTTGCAAATGATTTCAAAATGAAAGGTGCTGAAGCATGAAGATTGTAGGCAGCCATTGCTTTTTGAAATCACAGTGCAGGGAATTGGTGGAATTCTTGCCTGCCTGGGTTATAATCAGACACTGTGAACTTTCCTTGAAAGCAGACTTCAAATTCACAGGGGTCCCCAGCCTTCAATCAAGAAAATGCTTGAAACGACCTCCATCTGCCATTTTAATGTATTCTTTCCAAAGACTTCCATAAATATTTAATATAAGAAACTCACTGTTTAAACACAATGAGTAGCTTGTGAAATTAAAATTGGCTGACGGATTACACGATATAATACACAGTAAACAATGGTAGAGAAACCATAGGCAGAGCCACACTTTCCTTCTGCTCTTCAACTAAATGAATCAGAAAGGAACGTGAAGGCAAATTTCATGACACCCTTATTAAAGATATAGCAAGCCTTGTACAACAGCCTTAATACAGAGCATGTTTCTAATCTCATATGTGCACAAGCACACAACAGACGCTTGCCTGTCAGCTGGAGAGAAGACATACACAGAATCTTTTTTTTTCCTGAATCGCTTCTTTGCAAGGCAATAAGCCTTCCTCCCCAGCCTCTTCAAAGCCCTACAGTGACAAAGCTGGGAAGACAAAGCTCTGTCCAAGATTTTAAGTTGGGGCTTAAAAGGGGCATAATTAAACGACCCAATTTTGAAAAACACAAGACATCATATGACACTAAAACCATAGCAAATGCTTTGCAGGCTGCCTGACATACAGCCTCAACCAAATCACACTTAGACAACTGCATTAGCAAATCTGTCAACAAAGCACATCCTAGCACTTTTTTTCACACATTTGCACTTTCTGGAAAAGCGGTGGTATGTAATTTACAAAATTCCCAAATTTAAACATCCACAGTGAGCTTAGCAGTGTGTGTTGCTTGCTCTGTGTGCCTGTGTCTGATATTTACATATAGATACATATACACACATATACAGGAAAAGATATAAGTTTATGTTTACCCTACCACATTCACTATTTTGACTCTCTAAAACATCTGAAATACCTAAACATAAAAGCACAAACATTAAAAACATTTGTATGTTTTCAACCCAAAATCACATCTCTTAAATATTTCAAAATATGTCTCTGGTAACATAACATAAGAATGTACTTTTCCACTCAAACCTAGAGTGTTGGTTTATCAGTATTGCTTCTGCAAAAAAAAATAAAATAGTTCTTTTCCAGAAAACATTATGTCCTTTTTAGAAGAAAAAAATCCCCAGCATATGTAGGAAAACAATTCTTACTCCTAAATGGAAATGTATACCTAGATATACATGAAGACACAAATATTGAAATTCACTGCAGAAACCAACCCTAACATTTCTTATATGTGTGTGTACATATGTGTTTGTATATATATATGTATTCATATGACACATATATTACATATATACATTAATTGTTTTGAAGATTACTCAAATTCAGAACCTTGTAATTCTGTGAAAGCACCAATAAAAACACACATATAGTAGTAAAACACTGTAACTACAGTCCTAATTTTTATAGTAACCTCGTATACTTGCTTTTTAAATAAATAAAAAATTAATTTTAAAGCATATGAATTTTAGGAAAACAAATGGCTCTACTAGATGTAATTTTTTATTAGTAGTATTTTGATTCCTGCTTACCTACAATATCAGAAGAGGTTCCTTTTGTCCTTTTTGAAACCTAAAACTCCATTAACAAGTAACTAAATTTTATTATAAAAGCAGTTACAGATCAAACTGATACCTAAGCATTGCCAAACTCAAGTCTTCCCAACCGAGCTGTCAAGATCTAAATCCTTTAAACTGTAACTCGTTATAAAATTTACACTTCATATAATTCTAAATCTCAATACATTTAATTTTCTCAACAATTCACAAAATTTCACAAAAATTTACTTTACTCTCTCCCACTCTTTCTCTCTGGATACACACGTACCTGCTTCCAGAAAAAGCTCACTTCGATTATTACACCAAATACATTTTCTGTACAATATGCAAACCAAAGGTTTTGGAAACTTGGTGGATGGTCCACTAAATAAGGTTTCTAATCACTCTTGATTCAAGGACATAAAAACTAACAAAAGAAATCCTACTGCACATACTTCAAAAATGATTCCTGGTTCCCTCACACATACATCATTATACATACCTATGATGACATATCTTTAATAGATAGCAGTTTCTGACAGACAGATGAAGGTGTGACAGGGCCCAAGAGGATAATCAAGACAGCATTTTAAATCCCTTAACAATTTTCAGTTCAGCCAAAAGATTCTAACACAATACAGAGCAACATGAAATGATGGGAAACGTCTGTTTTTCCCAGTTTTATTCACAGGCCCATATTGACGGGCTGTTGGTCAAAAAAAAAGGAGAAGGGAGATATTAATCTTTGGAAGAAGGAGAATAAAAAAGAATAACCCTGAACATGCAGAAAAATTGAGAGGAGACAGAGTAGGAGGAATGCAAAAGGCACAGAATAACAGAGGTCACGAGTTTGGTGTTTCCAAGTGGCTCAGAGTACTAAATCTGAATTTACTGTTGACCTCAGAGAGTAAAAATGTTCTCCAGTTGTTCAGACCCATCAAGCAGATCATAAAAATTAAGATCTATAGAGATGCTCCTACTTCTAAGGGCAACTGCTCTTTATCATCTTCACTGCAATTAATTCAAAATACTTTAAAAAGTCCATGAACTAGGAAATTACTGCTTTCAAGAACAGATTACAACATTAGATAGCAGTGGCTTAATTTGGATTGCTGACAAGAAAATCCAGAAAACTCATTAATTTTATAACAGATACAACTCCTTATTTCATTACCTTGTTAACGTTTTTTTCTGCTTAATGTCTTCTTTTTGGAAGAAGAGCCTTGCTTCCCCCTCATCTAAACCTAATAATCTGGTCCAACAAAACCACTTAGCTACATTCATTTGGAATGAGTTTCCTGTAAACTGGTAATAAGTAAGTATCTAGCTATAACCACCAATGCACTGACACTCAAAAAATACACAAGTTTTAAATGCCAAAGAATATCACTTATAAATTATTTCCTTTTCAAGATATTTATAAAACAGTCAAGAATTTAAGCACCAGGAATAATTAAATTGTGTTTTTTCTAAAAAAAAGTTACACTACCTAAACGTTTATTAACTTTTCCTTCCTTGTAAGTGACATACAGAAACATAATTTTGGAGAATTAAGCCATTGTATCACTTTCAAAAATTAACAGACAAACCAAACAATGCTCCCAAATGATTGGCCTGCATTAAACTGAAAACTAGGTTTATTCTCTTGCTGGTAGAAATCTTCTGCTTTGAGAGAAATGAAGACTGATAGTGGAGGCACAAATTTTGGCATTCTCACAGCTGGCAGCATGGGCCAGTTAAAGAAGTGGTGCTCCATAATTGCTGTTTTAAGTAAGTGGTGCCCACAGACAATGATTTAAAGAAAAAGCAATGCTTAAACACTAAGCTGTAGTTACTTTTATGCCAAGTTAGAGTAAAATAGCTGGACTACTGCTATTAGTGGGACACAGCCATCATAATTGACCATATACCATGACTGCACCCTTACACAATTCTGCCAGCCCAAAGAATTCACAAACATTACGTTATAGACCAGAAAGGGTGAATTTCCCCATTTATAAGAAGTTAGAAAAAGCAGATTCAGTGGTGAATCAAGGGATAGAAAGCACCTAGGTGGGCAGTGCTGTGCTGAAGGTGATGCATCTGTCTTCCAAGAAGCCAAGAAATCCAAAAAAATCAACAAAGCTCAAATAAATGCTTATTTATGAAAAAATCACCAATAGTAATGAAAATTAAAAATGGTACTGAATACAAAGAATATCAAAGGCAAAGGCATTTGTTGGTATTCTCAACATCCAAAATGTACTACATCTCTCTCAGATCAACTGGAAAAATATATATTCTGAAACCTATTCCTGCCTGAATAGTATAAGGTATCTATGAAATTTTGCTGACTTATGAATCAAAGTCCATCTTTTTCCACCAGGTCAATATCCAGGACAGAAATATTTTATCTGATTTGTGGAATAGCAGAAGCCTTCAACAGGCTTATAAATCCACAATACTTAGTATCTTAAAATGATGTATTTTGTGAATGAAAGTGATGCTAATAAAATAAATTTTCAAAGAGACTTGGGAATAATTACCAATAAAAGCAATAGAAATACATTATCTTCAAAAAAACCAATAGAATTTTGTATAAATAAAAGTTGCCATTGAATAGTTTCTGCTTGAAACATTTTAAACTGAGCAAACACTCTCCCCTCCCCCATCCTTTTTAATTAATGTTTTCAATGTACCACTCACTTGGAAAAGTGACCCTACTTTTACCCTGCATCTCCCTCTGGTGGCTTCCTTCTCCGTCTATTTAAAAGCAATTGTAATAAGTAGATTCTTCTTCCTTGTTCTAAACCAAAACACATCCTAAGTTTCAACTATTTTCATCCCCTCCTCCTTTCACTAAAACTGAACTAACACAACTAAACTCAAGCTGTCTAACGCATGACTCCTTTCCCCGCTGTCCTTGCCAAGCCACCTTTGTTGTTTCTCTGTCTCTTCCTTGTCTGGCCATTCCTTCAGCCATATTCTTGAACACCCATCAGTTTTCTGAGATAGGAAATTAGCAGAATTACAGAAATGCTCATCAAATGTACATAGTGCAAACATTAATGCTCTCTAATACACTGTAAATATTTCCTTATATATCAGCATTACTAGTTGTCTTCTGATGAACTTGAACTACTGGGATTTACAAACGTGAATTGCAAGTACTCCCATAAACTGGTGAGTATAAGACAAAAAACCAGGTAGATCTGCAACAAAACATGCAGTTTTTACTGATGTATTTATAAGGAGAGATGTTGGAGAAAACAGCTCTTAAAAGACTCGATGAGACAGTAGCAGCTCTCGGATTTCTAAAGGTTGACATCCTTTGAATATACAGACACACACACACTCCTGTAATGTAAAATGTAAATCTCAATTAGTATTGAAAACTTGTTCCTACAACAAATAAAAATCATCAACCAGTGCACATAAATATCAAATTTGCTACATTTCATGATTCTTTATCTGGACTGTTTTAGTTTTTTTGTCCTTCTAGTGGCCATTTTTCCATCATTACTTTTTATATGCTGAATAATCCCAACGATGCCTGATGCTCTTTGAACTTTAAAAGAATAAAGCCTAAGTTTTGAAGGGCACTGGGTAGTGTTCTGAGAGGCTCTCTAGTATTTATACCATTTTTAACTATTAATGGTTTAAGTCGGTAAGCCATTACAGATGGTTCTGAAACTTCTTTCCAATACCTCATTTTCCTTAACTTGGTTACACTAAAACCATTTGCTTTTCATAACACACACAAATAGTTTCTAGCTCTGAAGAGTCACTTTAGATAGTTAAATGATTCCTCGGAGGCTTACATGGCAGTAGAGAGCAGAAACTGCTACTGTAGCAAAAAAGAAATACTTTAGAGTGTTAGATGAGGAACTAACTACACAAGTTGTTTCAACTCAAGGAGAAACATTCAGGGAAAATATTCATCAAGTGGAACATGAGAGCTTTCCTGGCTTCAGAAGAATACAGAAAACAACGGAGAGAAAAATGAAACGTGTTGAAATGATTACACAAAGTCTTTTCAAATTATATGTAACATTAGCACCATCCTCCTCTCTCTTTTATACTCCTGAGACACACGTCAGTGTACCAGAGAAGCATCAATCACCGAGCAAGAGAAAAACATAAAACCTATCAAACTGTAGGGTGGTCTTTTCTCAGGAAAAATGTCAGAGCATTTCGCTTTGATCTTTTTGGTTTTTTTTCTTTCAGAAACAGACCAGGAAAACTTCTCCACCCTATAAAAATAATAAAGCACAAAGCCACACAACTTTCCAGTCCAGAAAATAATCTCTAATAAAAATGTTTCTTTCCAATGACACCAAGTGACAAATTAACATTAAAAATGCTGGATCACAAATGTAACAATCAATTTCATTTGAAAGCAGAAATTTCTGCTTTGAGCATTGATCAGTAAGGAAAAGGAAATACTGTTTTAATAATGACACCAACAGACTAATTACACATCTAATTTTAAGTGTCTAAAAACCTACAGACTTCATTGTGTCATGTCCAGAAGCCTGTAAATTGAATATAATCAACACTATAATTAAGATTTCAAAATAGTCTTTATTGTAAGAGTTTGCCTTTGGTAATTAATTACTTTCCAGGAAAAAAATAATCTTCTGGGATTAAATGACAATTTCACTCAGGAAAAAATTCAACACAAACACACACACACACACATTTTCTATATATAATTTAAGTAAACCTATATGTTCTGCATAGAAAACAGACTTCTCCTGAAAGTTTTTTTCCTCAGCTGAAAAGCAGACTATGACCCAATAATTTCTTAGCAGCTCGAGAATACAACTACTACATTTTAGTAAGAAACTGGCCACAGTTTTCTAAACAGAGAATACTCTGATGAGCAGAAACCTGGAATGCCAGCAGACACTTCTGGAACCTACAACTAAACTTTAACTGATGAGAAATACAAGTCAAATGCACATTTTCGATGAAGCATGTAGTCTTGAGTGTGATGGGTAAAGTTTGAATCTTTAGGCAAAATTCAAGTCTTTCCCTGAAGGTTTTTACCCAAGTTAGGTGACTATCAGAATTTTAGAGCAAGAAGTCAACTCTAAAAAGAATTGGTCCCGAATCCTTATATGTCTACAATGAACTGGGAAAGCAAACCTCAGCATCTAAGTCTATGTAACTTCCACATGTTAAGAAACAGCTAGAAATCCAATTACTGTTCTGGATCTGTATTGTATTGAAGGCATTGAAGTAAACGGGTAATAGATCGGGAGAGTAAAATACAAATATATAGAAGCCACTTTTCAAAAATCTGTATGTTAACTTCACTGTTAAGTATTTGCAGCACCTCGCAAAAAACATCCTCCGTCACAGAAAAAGAAACAACCAAGAAATTAACTCCTGAATTTTCAAAAGTTTATTTTCCTAATACTAGAATGCAGTTAGATATGCATAAGCGTTTCTTGTTATGTAAAAAAGTAAACAAAACATTTTTATTGTAAAGGTTTTCTCCCCGTTCCAGGCTTTAGCAAATAAAAGTCCAAGTCAAGCAAGTAAACCAGGGAATGGTTAATGACCCAATATTGAATGAAATTTCCCTCTTTGAAATATATGGCCATTAGAAGTCCCAACATACTAGTAGTACACATTTTTCAAAACCATATTTTGACAAGAATTAATCTTAGCATATTTTTCTTCTATACAGAAAAGATTTTTACTGTGTGACTATTAAAAGAGCCTGTCATTCCTGTGCCATAACTGATCTATAAAGGTATTCAGTCACCTGATCCTCAGTGAAATTAAAAAGCAGTTGCGGTAGGTAGGCATCTAAATGCCTTTATGAGTTACGTACTTCTATATTTTCTTGTTACTAGACACACAGAGCTAGGTTGATTTCACTGAAGGTGCATAAATGGTATAAGCAAGTAACAGAAGCCTGAAAGGTAACTAAAAATGTTGGTGTAATTATGGATCCAATGACATATTTTTTCCTATCCAAACTAGGATATAAACTGCTAACTTAAAGCTCGGATAAGGGTGAATATGATCAAGATTATCCCACAATATTAGTTCCCCATTCCTCCATTCAGCTGGAAAAAGTTCAGGTCCACGTGGCTGAGGACGAATGCTCAGTTTGGCAAGGAGAAGGGTATCCCCTATACAACCAATACATTGGCCTCATCAGGTTTTTTTAGAGTCCTTTGAAACTGCTGACTCAACATGGCAAGAGCATATTGTGTCCAGTAGCTCAACTCTGATTAAAGGAATTATGAGCAACATAAGCAACAGAAACAATATGAAAAGTAGCAAGTCAATACCCAACCTCAAAGGAATGAGGCTGAATGAGGCTAAAGTCTGATATAGTTTACATGCAAATATGGAAGAACTATAGAAATACTTATTTCAGAAAATCTAACAGCTCAGCAGATCTGTAGTAAGAAGCCTTTCCTATTTATCCCTCAAGTATTTTAAATTCTAGTTGGGTGAATAATTATCATCTCCAGATAAGACATTTTACCTCGGTAGAAACAGAAAAGTACAGAAAGTGATGTAATTTCAAGAAGTCCTTTATGCTTGCAGGAGAAGCCCATAAAATTGCTCAGAGACCTCTACAGTCAGCAGTACAATCACATGAGTTCTTGATTATGTTCTTGAAAATTAAAAAAAAAAAAAGTATAGAATTCAGAAGCAGCAGGAGATTTACTCCTGAGCCAAGGAATCTTCAAGCAGACTCACAGCACTCCAGCAGAAACCCTCCTTCTGCTAGTCAGAAAGAGAAAAGAAAATGCCAGAAAAGGAAAATTTAGAATGAAAAATGCTTGTGGCAACTGCAATTTAAAGTGGAATAACAATAAGCTGGACGGCAGTACAACTACCATGCATTACGCACAGCTGCAGAACTCCTGAAGACCACACAGAAAAATAGAAAGAAGGGGGTGGGCTTATGGAACTGTTACCTACTAAGCATAATCTCCCACATTTAAAAAAACCACCCCTGCAATAAGCAGTCACAAAGTCTGAGCAGTTTATTGACAGAAAATAGCAATAGATACAATGCTTCTGTCACAAGTTCCATATGTTCTTATCAAAACTCTACTTACTTCCCAAAAATCAAGATTTTACTATTTTGGACTACGAGGGAAGTCTGGACCACATAAAGCTTTTTGAACAAAATCTTGATGTTAACTTGAAAAGTAATAAATGCTATAAGCATTTGCAATTTTAAGAGTTTACCAATTATCAATACATGCCTTCTATAGAAATTATACTAATCAAAATGCACAAGAAGAACAACAATAACAACAAAACGGCAAAGAAATTCATCTATCTATGCAGTATATATGTAAATGCAATCAAAAGTGTATGTGCTCTGTCAGGACTTAGACAAATATCAGTTACCTCATCCACTGTAATTTTCATTTGTGAGAAAGTCAGCCCAAGGCAGAGGCAAGTTAATTCAATTTAGATTCATCTGCAACAGGACGGTCTGAATTCTGTGTCTGCCTATGATACAGTGAAGTTCTAGCAGTTCTCACAGATGTAAAGCTAATATATTTCCAGAGAAACAACAAGAAGATAGTTACATATAGACCAACATCTTAGTTATAGTTGTGAAAACCTCATCTTATGGAAACAGAAATCTTAAATCAATGCATTTAATATTAAAGGTTAACATGAACTTTATGAAGCTTAAAATACTGGAAAATGGAGAAAGCTATATATTACATACACTGCGCTTTTCTTATGCTTATTAGGTCTTATATTAGCTGTAATGAAGTATTTTAAGGTAATGATGATAGAGTTATGATTTACCCAAATAACTACACTAAAGTCAGACACCCCTAAAGAGGATCATGCAGGACTGAAGCCTTCAGCAGTCATGAGTGGTTTATACCGAATCTTTTTATTGCTGTTTCTATTAAAATTACATTTGCATAGTTGTATCAGCTGGTTTGGTTTTTTTAGTGCAGCTAAAAATATGTAGGGTTTTTTCTTTGTTTTCAACCATATAAACATGGTACTGACAAGGACTTATAACATCAGTTCAAAGGACATCATAAAACCTTTAAAACTAAAAGGTGTATAAAGAAAGACTGTCTCTTGAGATCCAAAATAGTACACCAAAAAACTATTAGCCATTACAAAGTCTACTCTGTGATACAAAACAGATGACAAATTAAGTCCTACCCAATCTGCTTGCCGCTACAGTTTCTATATTCTCTTGTTCAAAAGCATTAGTTGCAAATAAAGAATATTAATAAACATAATCTCATATGAAAACTTGGGGGGAAAATGATTGGACAGCCATTATTTTAGATCTAAATGCTTTCAAAATACTTTTAATTTGAAGCTTGCTGTACAAAATCTGAAAACGTCAATTTAGTGGCTGAGGCCTTTTATGCAAGTTAAGCAGTGTTGCCTTTGCTAAAGAAGTACCAACAGAAACGTTTCTGCAAACAACTGCTTTCACTACATTCATCAGTCACTCTGAAAAGTTATATGTTAAAGAAGCTTCCCACTGGCATACCAGTGCCATTGGAATTAATAGGTCTGTACTGTATCACCTGCAATGGTAGCAAATAACAACACTGTCAGTGAAAGCCTGTCAATACTGGCAGAAAACAATCCCACACAACTTCAAGTGAAACCACATCCTTAAACTCAAGGTTCAAGGAAAGCAAAAAGAGCTGCCTGGACAAGAAAAGGAAAACAAAACAAAACAAAATAGCAACAAATCATCAAAAAACGTGCTAATAACTTTGTAATACTCTGAACCACAACAATTTAAATACCAGCACGCTCTAAACAAACAAGTAAATTTTTTGCCGTCTGACCTACAGCAGTTATTCACAACTTACCCTACTAGAAGTAAAACCTGTTTATATGTCTGGTGTCTGAGACAAATAGGAAATGAGTTGCCTTCCCATATTTTCCAGTAGTTATGGAATTCGACAGCAGTCAACTATGCTTTCTACCAGCGGGCTTATATACTTCAGGTTTTAGGACATATGGATACAATGGAACCTCACTATATATTCAAACAATTCCCTGTGGTTTATGATAGACAGTGTGCATGATCCTTGCGTAGTTTTAATAATTTTTAAAGTTTGGATAAAATAAATTTGCACCTAAAAATGGATTGTTTTAGATGCTAATCCCTGCAGCTACCCCTAACAAACGCCTCGCAATGAGTTTTAGCATTTGCACAGGGAGATTATCACAGTATGCTCCTTGACATAGCAGAGCTTGCAGTAATAAAAAACAAAACACGTCTTCCCCTTCTCCCTGGGGGTGTGTTGGATTCTGAACCATTAGCAAATACAACTCCATTATGTGGGAAGGAAGTGGGAAATGGTGGTGCTCCGCAGGTGTTCAAAAATACATTTTCAGTAAGGGAGCAGATGCTTGAAAAGAAACAATTCAAGTAAGCACATGGCACCATAATCAGTCTTACTACTGTATTTGAAAGCAACTGTCTTCCTCTCAAATATACAAGTTACTCGGTTTTGGCATCACACGTATTTACTGCACCTGCAAGTGCTTGAATATATTACACTTCCACATTTCAATGTACATTTTTTTTAAAGCAACAGGACACAACATATCACAAAAAATGATGAACAAGTCACGATCCTGACCACAATAAACCTTAACAATTCACGTGGCACAGAGAGTTGCCTAAAATACATTCTAATTTTCAGGCTTTAATGCCATTAATGTATACAGAATGAGGTGTAATAAAATGCCATTACCTTCATTTTAGATGTTTCTGCTACTTTATATTGCCAGATAGCATTTGCTTGTTATTATACTCTGAATATGTGGAACAGTCATTGTTACAGAACATCTTGGTTCAATTCATCTAGAGGAGCCAACATATCCAGACAGAGCCAAAGTGCATTGCCTCATAAGTAAGTGTAAGGAAAATTAAGGTCTTTCACTGCAAATGTAAACCCAAAAATCCAAAATTTTTAAATCCAAAACTGGATCATTCAAAAATGCTGAGTAAAACAGCATTTAAGATATCCCTTAGGGGATATCTGAAACAAAATCATAACTTAAGTGGTTGAATTTTCTTATCGGTGCATTTTTCTTTTACACAGAGACAGGACCAAAAAGTTACAGGATAGCACCATGCACAACTACTGCCTTTTAACAAAGTTTCGTTTTCTTCTGAATCCTAGAACTTGAGGACTTCTAAATAAGACACTCAGAAACTCTGACCAAATCCTCAATTAGTGTTAAAGGCATCTAAAGGACATCTAAAACTGTTGATTTATGATTTAATCATCTAGCATTGGTCTAATAGTTCCAGACGATGGGTTAAGAACTGAACAGCTCAGAAGACTGAACTGTCCTCTGTCTGCTTATTCCCAGGTGGCCTTTGCAGGTGAAGAGAGAAGGGTATGATTGGGCCAGAGTCAGTCTGCCTCTTGTCATACTGAATTAACATTTAAGGAGAGATACCAGTCTCCAACTGCTATTCTGATACTTCTCATGAATATCAGACCATTGTTTTGCTTTTTAAAACTGCTTAATGATTTTCATAAGAAGCAATTTTTAACTGCCTTAAAACCTGTTTTATATTTTACTCTTCGTAAATGAAACATTTTCTTTGCCTGCATGCATGTAGATTCTTTGCATTAAAACCCCCCACTTTTTTATTTCCCCTCAGGTAGTACACCCTATCTAGGCAGGCAGCTGTCTTTATGCTAATAAAAATCAATTTTAACTTGAACCAGTTCCTCCTTCCTTTTTCACTCAGACTAACAACATAACCCCAAATGGAAAGTTAACTTCCTTATCCTTCCCTTTCTAGGCTTGTTTTTTTTTCCACGTTCTCTGGGGACTCTGTTCACCATGACTGTTCCCTAGAGCAGAATTCAATGTCAGAACAGCTGCTTCTTTTATCTATTTGAATTCCTCAAACATCCTAAACCATTTTCGCTCTACCCTGATTGTTCAGATATATTTCTAATAGGCCTACAAATAACACTATCAACTTGAGAGTAACTACAGAACTCTTTTCCAACCTGTTAGGCTATAAAATAGATACTGTGCTACCAGACCAAATTTTCACCAGGTTCCAACAATCTTTCAGCAGTGACAACATTTTAATAGGTCCGTATTCTTATTTCAAAGATTTCTATTTCAAAAGTCAGCATAGCTGTTGGATTTTCCAGATAACTCTTCTGGTCTGTCTGGGTTCTTTACTTGCATCTGCCACTCACATTTACTCTACCCAAAATCAGTTTCTCTCAGATGTTATTCATATTCTGAAGGACATAGTAACAAACACACCAGACAGGTTTGATAATCTAGGCCATTCACTGCTTGTTACTTCAAAATCCTCAGTTTACAATGCTCTCAGAAGTTCAAGGAAGCTCAATAAAGACACAGTGTGTTTTGACTTAAATTTATTCTCATCATGGCTAATTACAGTTATAGCTCCTTTAATATATAAATGATGCACAAAATCCTACAGAGTCCCAGCGATGAAGAAATTAAAATTAGAAATTTCATTACGTTGAAGTATAATGAATTCTCTTGTGGTTTATCTGCTCTCTACACTTAACTATTCCCTAAACAGTACTATTGATATACAAACACTTCGTACACAACTATGCCTTAAAGAAAAAAAAAAGTTGTAAAAAGAGGGTGCCCTTTAAAAGTCAACATTTACTAAACCACAGTACTGACCTACAGTGGTATTTCCTATGCTTGGTACACATAGTGCAGTAATATATTTGTATCTTAAATTTTCCACTCTAACTGTTTATCATTAATGTACTTCTGCTTCATAAAGGGAGGTAACAGCAAGAAAGTCTCTTTCTGCCGCTCAGTATTGATAACACAGCAACCACGGTCCTTTATAAAAACAATAAAGTAGTATTACTTTCTATTCTATTCTCTTCACCCTTTCACCTATTGCTACACCGCCGCAAGCCACACAAAGGAGTTAATGTTTTCTAAGTTAAACAACGGGCTCTCTGCTTATCTGAAAACTTAGAGTGGTGCAACTTCCAGCTACCTCCGAGCAAGCACAGCGCCCTAGCAACCCTGCAAAATGCGAGGGCTGCAGGTTTAAGTCCTGTCGCGTGCCTTTGAGCGAACATTCCCAGTCTGAGTAGGCATCGCCAGCACCCTTCCTCCCCACTGCCTACTTGCACTGTAAACTGTGCTTCAAAACAGCTAATAAAGCCAAGCTGCATAAGGAGGGGGGGAGGGGAGGGGAAGCAGATATTTGGGCCAGGTCCAGGCCCACCTACCGGATAATCCCGGTTTACATCCGACAGCTGTTTATACTTACCTGATGTGTGGCAGGTGCAGGACAAAAGGGTCACACAGTCTTGCAGCACCTGCTGCCTCCACCCCTGCCCAGGCCACCCGGCAGCACCCAAGCACCTTCCAGCACCTCAGCCTACTCCTGGCAGCAGGTCATGGGGAGCATGGTCCACCACCCTTACCACTGGGCTGTGCTCCTCTGAGTCAGGGAGGCCCTGTGGAGAGCAACTACCATCCTGCCCTTGGCTCACCAAGGGCAGCAAGGCAGCTGGGGAGGCAGCCTGAAGGCTGAAGACGCCCAGCTGAAGGAGCTTGCTCAGCTTCACTGGTTCCTGCTGCCCAATTTGGGACGGGGCACAACCCCATCTCACCAGAGGGGTTCCTCCACTCAACACACTGGCTGAGGCAGCTCCCCACACTCTACACTAAACACTGCCATGCAGGAAGTACCAGCCCACCATGGCCCCCTCAGTGCCTCCTCCAAAACACACTTGGAGAATTGCTCTGGCTGTGCAGAGTGAAAAGCCAGCTGCTGGTGCTCATGCGTTTCTTTTGGCTCAGTCTTAAAACCCTCAGAAGGTTTTTTGATTTAATTTGCCCAAAGTGCACAGTGAGCACAATTTTTGGAACAAGTCCTCAAGAAAAAAAGAATAATAATTTAGGTGCAACAGTCAGAGGGCTGGAGATGTCACTACTCTTTGTTCTAAGACAGCCATTCAATCATCGTGTTGTGCTCATTTTGGTGCCCCTTTAATGCAGTGTGCCCAAATAATTCTTTCTACATGAAATATTACTGGCAATGCTATGTTACAGCCAACAGTGTTTTCAAACATTTTCCAGCTAGCCACAGTCAAGAGTCCTTGACGAACAGAGCTGACAGTCTTTCTTCCTCTTTCATGGGTGAAACAGAAATGTGCAGGACAGGAAAGAACTGGGAAATGAATGTCCAGGCCTAAACATTACAAGATATAGGACTAAGGCAGCACAGAGGCCTAGAAAAAAGGAGAAATGAAAAAAAACCCTAAACCCAACAGCAAAAGCCCAAAGCAAACATGATGGCCACAAGTGCTACTTTTATATAGGACCATAGGATGATGTTTTCATGAATGCAATTTAATGAACTAAACTGATTTCACATACAGCTCTGAACATTTTTGTTTGCCTGGAAGTCCACAAACTTGTGCAGTTAACTGAACAAAACCCTCTGCTTTTCCATGGGGGAATCACACAGCTAGTTTCTCCAGATTAAGAAAAAGAATCCAGGATCATTTGATCTAGTATCTCACATCTATCATAGGAGAGAAACAAAAAGGAGAAAAAAAAAAGAAATAAAGCAAGCTGATTGTTTTAAAGCAAAAAAAAAAAAAAGAAGCTCCTAAAACCTGCCTGCCTCTACCCTCAGAACTATCTATGAGTTTTACAAAAGAGGGAGCACTAACTGCTTACACCTGGAGGTTGGGCAACACACATCTGAAAAAACATTTGGTCAAAGTGGTAGAGATGCTAAACCCAGCTCAACCTGCGGTGCATTTGACCAACTTTTCAGATATGTTAATTATAAAATGTACTCATTGCAACTAGTACCTGACCGAAAAGACACAAGTACATAATTCCGTAATTGATATTCCAGAGGGGGGAAAAAACCCAGCTGTAGGTGCTATTAAAAAAAAAAAAGAGTAAAACATGTGGAAGCACAAGAGCACTGTAGAAAAAACTAAATAGTAAATAAAACTCACTTAAGCACATGGAGAGACTTTTACTGTTAGAAGAATCAAACCCTACACAAAGCCACCCAGAACCCAAGGAGAGACAGCTTTTACAACATAGTGTTAAAAATATGACACATATCTTATTCAAGTACATACCTTAATCCAAACAGTGTACTCAGTAATAATACAAAATTAACAAACCAACTTTTTGAAGTATTTCATAGAAGATTCAGCACTTACATTATATATATTAGTTGCAGCATGGTCATAACAACTACATGAACAATTGTGAATGACTAAGTAACCAAAAGCAGCTGATAGGGCACAGTCTAATCAAACTAGGACCAGATTACATTTTTCACAGAACACTTTAAATGATTACCTATTACTACAGTGAGAACAGGAAAAGATGATCAAAGTGTCCAGCAATATTTCCTATGAAAACAAGACATACAATATTTGAAAAGAAATCCAAAAGTAATCTTGCAATTAAACATGAATATTGCAATCAGTAACCCAACTAGAAAAATGGAAGTTTCCAGAAACCAGATTGTGTAAATTTGGTTTACATTTTTGCATTTTACACAATAGTAACATATATTCTTTTCTTAACACCACATCATAATACAGTATAAAGAAACTCCTCCAACTTAATAATATCAAATTAACGGTAATTTATATATTTCTCATAGTAAATTGGCCAGGAGTGTCGGGACGTTTATCCTGCCAGGTACCTCTTATGACTGAAGAAGTTAACATTGCAGCCTGCCCTGCAGGTAAAGAGCTAGGACACCCATTAGATCAGATCAATTAACAATTAAAAAATCCATCCACAGAAAGACCTTCAAAAATCTGTCCCTACCTGAGCAGGGGCATGGGACCAGAGGATAGCCAGAAGTGCCTTCCAGTCTCAACCCTTCAGTGATTCTAGGAAATAAAATTCTCCCAGCTTCCACATAGGAAAACATGACATCAGCTAAGATGTTATTTGAGGTTTGGCAAGGTCCTATGAAGGTGGCATTACGTACACTTTCATCTATAACTGTGCTAGGGAATTTTCTGAATACTTTGGGGAAAACAGATGTATTCATACTAAATTTAAGTGTCTCATTTAGGTGTTTAAAAAAGGAGATTATTTACCTATATAGTCAATGGAGACTGAGCTTTAGTTCTTAAATCCTACATGTCTTGGGTAGGTAACCTAAGTGCATAGCATACTAAGAGAAGCCAGAAAGCAATTTTCTTCTTTCTTGGAACAAACTATCTAATTTTAAAAAATGAAACTATGGAAAATAACTTGTAATGTGTTTGAAATCCTCTTTTCTCGTATCATTTTCTGTCAGCTTGACAAAAAGCTTAAAAAACTCTACAAGATACAGACTTATGCACATCAAGCCAAAACTGTTCAATTATACATCTAGAGTCAAATAAATGCATCTTTAAGACTGAAACCCACTGCATCAGATGATGTCTACCAACATTATCTTTCCTTTGCATGTTCATTTAATGGCAAAAAAATCCAACTTGCACTCCCTGTGTTGAGAATTGAAAACCCAAACTACTACTTTAAGTGGAAGAGCAAGATTCAGAGAACAGTAGAAACATTTAAGTCTTGCAGGCATTTTGCAGGATTTAATTAAAAGCTGCAAGACATACTTATGGATATGTCCTTTAGAAAGAATTCATGCCTTTGGCATGTAGTAATATATGAGACTTCAGCCACTCAATAGTTCCTTGTATTACTGCCCAGTTTGTCTTACTGTGCATACATTATGGTTAATATTACATGATTTCATCTTTAGTGTGTACCTGGGGGGAGGGGGGACTGCCCACTGGGAGGAGCTTTTGTGCCTTACTAGCACATATTTCTGCCTTCTACAGCCTTGTCTGCATCAGAAATCTGGAACCAGAAACTCCCCATAAGTAATTGCAAGATGACTGTGACAAGTAACATGGCTCAGGTATTCTTAAACAATGCCATCATCGTAACATCTTCAAAGGTTTCTTGATTTCTAGATTTCCCCTTAGTCATGTCTTAGTCAAGACTGATGGAAGACTAAAACACGTCTAGCCAGGAAGCATTTTAGATAATCATCCATACCGAAACAATGGAAGGGTAAGTTTGTACTTCTTTTTCCAGTGGGCATACCCAATAGTAACCTAGATGTACAGTGCTATTTAATGATGGCATGTTAGCATGCATCGTGCACCACATTCAGGAAACTATTAAGGATACTAATCACCACACAGACTAGTTTAAAATTAACATATTAGGAGAAGTCCTCTAGTGTGTTCAGACAGTGAGTCAGCTTCTAAAACCAGAACAGAAGTAGCTAATACAAATGAAATGCTAATTTTTCCCCCAGACAGTGAAGCAACACCCTCTGTGTATTCCAGGTCTTTTGTAGCTTGCAAACATTTGAGTTTATTCTCTCAGACTACACAACAGTATGGACCCTTGAAGAGTTCCTGGCTATTTCTTTCCCATCTGAATCAGCACTGGGAAAAAAGAAGATTCAAACCTTACATTTCCACAAATGTAACTCTACACAAGACATGCATTTCCTCAACTCAAAACCTACACACTGCTGATGCCACAAAAATAGCTGCAGTTATTCTTCAGATGTTCCCTCAGCACCAAAATAAGCAATGCACACTTGTTTGTCTATCTTCTCTTCCACCTCACTTACAAAACTATATCAGCACTTTTGAGTGCTGAGGAGTAGGTCTGTTCTATAATAAGAATATGTAGGACATCACCTTCCTCAACAGACCTACTTTCCTGTATGTATGGAAAATGAATTGAAACTACTCCTCTACTCTTACACTACCTCTTAGATCACACTCCAAAAAGAAGACAACAATTTTTTCCTACAACCAATGAATCACTAGAAAGAATCAACTAAGTTTTAGTCCTGCATATCCAAGAACTACCTCACATTTAGTATGCTCCCCACTCTAGTTTACACACAAGTATTTAATACTTCTTTATTTACTCTGGTACATTTGTGCAATACACTAGTGTTTCTACAGTCATATTCTGATTACAGTAAAGTCGTTAAAGTACAACACAACATATTTGGCTAGCATAGCTTACTGCTTACAGCATGTAAATCAGAAAGTACACAGCTTGATATTTAATTCTCTAAAATGAATATGATTGTGACAATTGGAAAATAAAAGATTTTATTCTGAATTATCTAAGAACAGACATAGTAAAACCAGAAATCATCACAACATCATAAAATAATTTTTCATATTAGAAATATCTGTTGGAGAAAACAAGTCAGCAGGTTCTCTACATGTACTCTTCAAGTTGATACCTTTTGGCAGGATGAAGCTGTTCAAAGAAATAAAACTGAAATAATAACCACTGCAATGGTATTAACAGACTTTTTTTCAGGCTACTTTAATCTTAAAGTCTGTCCAAGAAATTAGCAGAGCATGTACATGTGACTTACTGGCAAAAGAGAAAAAGGAAGGTAATTGAGCCAAAATTATTTTTTCATAACATTGCTGCCCTCTTCTGGTTTAAAATATCTCATTCTCCATATTTCATATATTAACTAATCCATCTCAGCTAATTACATTACATTCATATGGAACATGTTCAGGATTAATAAATTAATTTAGTTTAACACACAAGCAATTCTGGCATGCTAAGAGTCCCACACACCTTTAGCTGTTATGATTTGAGACTTGTGAACTAAAACCTATTATTAAAATTGATTGCTAGTATAATTTTTAAAAATTAACTGTTGATCTAAAGTACAGGAGTCAGCTTTGACACCATGACAGGTGTCAACTCCAGGTTATCAAGAAAAGAGAAAACCAACAGAAGAATTTGAAAGTGCTTATTCAAAAAAATATAAGGAGAAGATGGAATCAAATTTTGTATCTATTCAGCTATATACAGGTAAATACAGGTTTTTACTTGTTCCATTACAGAAATATATTCAGCAAATGCAATTCATTATAAACAGAGTAATTCATAATTAAAAGTTTATTGTGTGTTTTATTGTGAACTAAGCACTTTTCATATTGCCAAGATCCAGAAAACCAGGCAGACATAAATAAGATCTTCCCTTCTTTCCTGACAAAATATCAAACACCTCAGTACAGAATTCCAAAATAAAACCTCTGAGTACAAGTTTACGAGCTCCTCAAGAGCTCGAGCAATTCAGCATATTCTGCCTGCATGATGCATAGAGCATTGTCCATTCCCTTCCCTGTTCCCACACACACCTTGCCTCTCACTAGCTTGGCAATGGCATCATAACCTCTCTCACCTTTTGCTGAAAACAGTGCTCCTCAGAGCAGGCTTAAACAACATACCCCAACAGTTACCACGGTTTTGTATCCAGTTCTAAACTCAAGAGAGCTGTTTCAGATGTAACCACCTCTGAAGTTCTTTCTCTGCTTCAGGAACAATGGTTGCACTTCTTATTGTCAGACCATTTCATGAGCTTTATCAGTACTGTTCATGTAAGTGTTCTACTGAAGACGGAAAAATTTAAATGTATAGTCAAACGAATATAAAGAAGTTTTTCATTAACAACACCAAGTATTTATAGCAATTGAGCCATTAGTCACACAGAGAAGTTGCACAGTAATGGATATTTCACTTGTGATGACCTACAGATTCTAGGCAAAAATAAACCCCCTTTCCCTTGCTGCTTAAGTTAAATTTCTAATGTTGAAAGTTTTCAATGTAACAGCTCGTTTTTGTGCTAAGAATGCAAATTATATGAGTGAAAGCCACTACGGTCCAAGCTAGAAGTTTGTCTAGAATCAACTAACTTTTGAAGTTATGCCTTTGTTTCAGTTTGTTTGTTTTTGTTGGCTCTTTCATCAGCTGTTATAGAGTTAAAGGATCCATCTTGATCTTTAAAAACATAGCATATATACTCTGGAGGATGGAAAAGAAGAGAAGTCCCTGGAGTTTGAGAGCTGCTGCTTCCATTTAACTTGAAAATGCCATTGCTGTGGACAGTTGCCACCTCATATCACAAGCCAAGAGAAGACAAACAGAAACAGTACCAGAGGCTTATGCCTGCAAGGACAAAATAGGCTATTTTTCTCAGGAGTGAGACTTGTCTATCTAGGAAGGCATGACAGGGAGGGCTGAGGTAGAGGCAGAAACTGTATTTAAAAGACAAAAACCACACATACTAAAATATTGTGACCTATGGTCTTGTCTGAAAAAAATGTGCTGCTATTTGCCACCCCAAAACCGAACTTCCTGTGATTTAGGACAGAAACACTTAAGATATTTCTTGCCTAGTAGTAAGCGCTTCACTAGTAAAGCTTTACAACAAAAAAAACCACCCCAAAATCAAACAACCCAAACCAAAACCTTTCATATTTCAATTGCTGATTAAAAAATGCAATCTTACCCCCCACCCCCAAATCAACCTACTTCTCAGCTGAGGTTCCTAAACAGAACATACCTGGGCCTTCCTCACTGGGCATGAAAGAGACGGAAGGAGGAAAAGCTAACTGAACACCAAGGCCACACCAGGCATTAAAATTAAATTCTAAGGGTAGCTCATGGGGACAGTTAAAAAATGCCACCATTGTTCTCAGTCCCTGAAGTTATAACCAGCAACAGCATAACAACATAGATAAGCTATGTGGGTAAATGGACTCCAGAGTTTTCACAAGCATATGAGATACACAGCTGTACATTAAAGTATCATCAGCTCCAATGCCCATTTAAAAGACTAATGCATATAAAACATGGTATCTGTCTTTTGATTGCTATTAGAGAAAGTAACATGAACAAAAGAATCATCCTGGACCCCATATCCTGAACAGAGAGAAAAATTAATATATGTGGTAGTAGGACAAAAAAAACCCTGAAGCCTCATTGCTTCCCTTGAATGTTACGAAATGTTCCACCTTAGTAAGATCAACAGGATAAACACAATACTCCAGTACACTAATCAAAAGAACTATTTCAAGTATACTAAGAGCAGCACATCCAAGAGTTGTACAGCCTCTCAGCTCACAGGCTGCAGAAGTAATTTATCCACCACCAGGCCATGAGATGCTGATGCATTCCTCTGATAAAGGACCGCCACCAAATTAATTCTAGAAAATGGATCGCTCATGCTTTCATTCTGCAAGGGTTCCCAGAAGTGACATAAAGGACTTAATAATATTTAGAACTGACTGGCTTTTGTCAAGCTGATGTCTTTGCCGTCCACAAATACTTTTTTCATTCAAAGTTTACAGTGATTAAACTTTTATGTTCTATGTATGTGCAGCATAGATTATCATCCTACTTGCACACACATTTATTTTTAAAATTTCCATTGTTTCTCTCCCCAAAGTAATCACTTTAAGACGTGATGGTTTTTTGTGCTTACCTCATAAATCAACACTAACTTCTAAAATCTGGGTTTGTTTGGTAACTTAAGCTAAATAGCTACCAGGAGCCACCTCAGACATTTAGAATTGTTTTTATACCTAGACAGATTATTTTTTTTAATACTGTAACAGGGTAGGCTCCAGTTAAAACTGGGTGAAGCTTATCCAAGGTATTACTCCATTGACTTCCCTGTACTTACATAAAGTGTGAGCCTGACCCTGGTGCACACTATTAAAATTTTTAAAAGTCAGATTCAGCAATGTTCTTTTTTTATTATTATCAGGAAACAAGCAGTGCAAACTTAGATAATGACTATATTCAGCAGGAGAAAATCTGAGATTAATCAAAATGTTGAAGACGTATAAAAGATACATTAAAATGGAAAATCTATATAAAGTACAAAACATTTCACGAAAATACAATCTGACTATGGCCCTCAGTCCATTAAATGCTTTGAAAACATTGCACGCTCTCAGACAAGTAAATGTATACACACAGATCAGCTACCAAGTGCAGATGAATACAAGGTATCTAAGATACATTAAACCTACTCTAAATGAAACTGCAACCAAACTGCACGTGTGCCACATCCAGCACATTTGAAACATTTGATGTTCTTGTGTGAATAGTGTCCTTGAGGTACCAAGCTCCTATTCCTTTGTTACATTTGAAAATATACATCCCCATTTCCCATATTAATTACCACAAATGAATGACAGTTGTCATTTTCTAGTTTGCACAGTGATTCCACTGTACAAAGACACTTGTAGTGTTTTCATTTACCAACCATTTGTTCCCATTACTTACTTAGAAGAAATGCAAGTAGTGTAAGGCTTACAGATTTCCACTCAAGTAAGCACAAAATACAGATGCCTGCCTGGAGGAATTCTTAGTATTTTTCATCACCCATTTAAGACACATACATATCAGTACAGACAACTAATACATGCACAAAACCCACAAATATTAGTTACTGCCTTAAAATATAACAAGAGCAGTTTTTCCTACAAGCCATTTTGAGAGAAGGTTAAAGACATAAGCAACGTATGTCTCAGTGAGCTCCAGAAGGGTGTATTAATACATTCTACTCACAAGAGCTGCTGTTTTGCATCACATCTACTCCAGTGTTTGGGGCTATACCCAACTAGAAGGAGAGGAGATACTGAACAGACCAAGGGCTGTTCCAAGTCTGTGCAGTCCATGCTTGGGGGATAGTAGAATTAATGAGGAAATGAGAAAAAAGCAGATGGTGCTGCAGTATTTCTTCCTACATATTTGTCACCTCAAGCGATTTCTATACAGGCAAAGCCCCGGGGCCCCACCTGGTAGACATATAATTACCCTAAATGTGCACTTATGTTTCATTACACCTTAACCATCACTATGCACACTGATTACAAGTATCAATCCATTTCATTTTCATACACCTCTGCAGTTGTACAGCATTCAACTGTGAAAATTCAGCACTCTCGTCACTTCTAAAACAAGGCCCATGCTGATAAACAGCAGTGGGCAAATTATTTGTCACTCTGTAGGGTGCCAGTAGGGTTTGATAAGGATGACATCACTCCCATTTTACCAATAACAATGACACTAACAAGAACATGTAATCAGCAAGCCTCAGTGCTTGGTCTAGCTGTGTGGCAGGTGCAACTCTTTTTATGCTGCAAGTAAGCCAGCCAGCATTAGCTTCCAGCACAAGTACAAAACTATTTATTTTATCAGAATGTTAAGCAGAAGTTGGCTTCCATAAGGCACTGCAGCTGCTGTCCCTGCTTCTACAGATGCTTTCATTAATTTTATCAAGGACATACTGAAGTAAGTGCTTGATCAGCACAATGGCTATTTAGGAACAGCTGGAGAAATGAAACAATTAGCTTAAGGAGACTATGTAAGCCCAATGTGCAAATAAAATAATTAAATATTTTTTTAAATGCATTAAAATATATGTAACAATGGAGCACATCTTTATGAAGCAAGAGTTGCAGTGGGGATGGGAAAGAAAATAAAAGCTTCACAGCTCTGACTTTACTATATCTAAATAAAATTTCTGTAACCTGTAAAATTACCATGTCACAGAAATTTTAACATTATAATACCTACTTAGGTACTTTAAAAAGTAAGTTACAGTGAAGGATATTGCGGTTCATAATAGCCAACCATGAAAATGACTTTAAAATCCTTATAGAGTTTTCATTTTAATATTTGCTCTGAAGAGACATTTTGAAGAGTACAGAAGAGTAGAAATGTTAAAATATGATTTGTTTTATGACACCTTTACTGCTCGGAATATTTAAAGGACCAAACACTGTACTTAATACATAAGATATAAATTACATTTTATTTCTCCTTCTTCAGAAAAAAGCCTCATATCGTGCTCTAACAAAGCATTAAAAAAAACCAACGCTTACTCCTTCTTCAAACTCTCATGGATAAGCAAACACTGATATCTGGTTGATTAAACCCTAAAGAAAATTTATATGCCTATGTTTGCGAAAAACTTTCCACCTAACAGTGAAAGCTGAGTAGCTGAAGTTTCACCTCCTTGCATCTTCAGGGCCATTCAGCTACCACTCCTCACAGATTTCTGAAAGAACAGCAACAGAGAAATTAATGCTAGTTTTATTATCGCCTCTGCTTCTGCTCAGGATACTAAGGGTTTTCTGCCTCATTCCGTCTCATTGTTGCAGCCTGGGAAAAATACGAGCAGATGCAGGTACTAATTTATTTACAATGAAGGAAAAAGAAACAGTTCTGGGGAATGGTAAAAACAATAGGGAGTGTTCTTCACAGCAGAAAATCTGGTGCAGGACAACAATAATTACTTCTGTAAAAGTGCTCTGGGTAATTTCACTGCAGTCAGCTCAGTTGGATGCAGTGTTCCCACATGTGACAGACTATCCTATGCTGCCTTCAGTAAAGGGTATGGCACTGGGGAGCTGCAGCAGGCGTGCCCAAAGAAATCACTCTTATGATGTTGTGAGTAAGTTTTGTCCAGACTTGCCGTTTGAATCTTTCTTATTTCCACACCCAAGAATGGTAAGATGCTTCTCCTTGTATGGAAGACAGAAAAATCTACTTGCAGAAACTGGAAAGCACTGAAGTAAGAAGAAAAGATAAGTCTGCTATACCCTTCCAGTCATTGAATGCACTTGACATTTACAAGGCTTAGCAGAAAATGTATTTATTCTAGGTAATTACCTGAAGTAGTCTGCAAGCACATGTATTTCCAGCGAACATGAAATACACCTCCATAGATTAACCAGAAGGTCTTTAAAAACCCCAGAGTTTCTAAGTAAGAATGTCTTCTCTACTGATAATGAAACAGAACTTCCTTGAACTCTTCATTAACCCTTCCTCTTTCATATCCTACAACCAGAAGCTCTACTTATTCTGCTTTGCTGTAATAAAATGTGTTCTACACAAAATTCTGTTCATGTCATCTGTGTTCAAATAACAGTACTCAGCACTTCACATACTAATGTAATATTAGCTCATGTGAATAATGTAGTCCACACATATTTTAGTTTAAATATATAAAGGTAAACTTTACTGTTTGAAGAGTATTACATATTACTTGCATTAGACAGATCTCTTTCAAGTGAGTGCTATGAGTATTTGTGGCTGTCTTCCAGTGAGACTCTGCACGTTAAAAATTAAATCTTTTAAGAAGTGTTATTACTAATGCTCAACTTTTGTTCAAAAAGTATGTCTGTCAGCTTATTGTTTATCCAAACCCAATGAAAAGCTCTACTCTGGTAATGAGTAGGATTCCTACTGTGCAACCAAAAAGAGGTTTGGGGAAAAAAAAAAAGGCAGCTGGGAAACTGAATTTTTCTGCTCTGCAGAATACTTATACAGATTAAAAATCGTATGTTTTATCTACATGTAGCAAATTTAATTTTGATATACACATATCTATGCTGCTCTCCAAACAGCTTCATTTTCTTAAGCATTACTTATTCCTTTCCTTAAATAATTTGGAAATTTCTGAGGTTTTCACTGCAAACTGAAGGTTAAGCAATCTAGATTCTGGTGAGCTAACCACAAAACAAGCCTTCAAAAAATCTAGTCAAGAGAGAACACCTTGTTCCAATTCCAGAGGAGGAAAGTCCAAATGAAATGCCCCTTCTTGGGGGGCAGTGTTACTTAGGTAGAGGAAAAGTGCTTACTCCAACCACATGGACTTTTCAACAGTGATGCAGACAACTCAGATTTCACCTTTAAAATTTACCAAAAAAAGTCTCAGAGATTTCTGAGGCCTGGTTTACATGGCACACCTCAAAATTTTACTGAACAGTACACATTAATTTTCTAAAGTGACTCAGGTGTTACACCTCATACAACACAGCATTATAATCCTGAAATAATAAAAGTAATTTAACTAGCAGGAGATACATTTAGGAAATCAGGTAACAGGCATGCTTAACTTAGGATAGCTGAAATCATTTTGGGCCATGACAGCTACAATCATTTTAATATCTAACATTGTGTTAACTTTCAAATCAATGCTTGTGACATGAAACGCCTCAATACGATGGAAACCAATACAGAGTTCAATCACTTCAGGAAACTGTGCTGTTATGAAATGGTATATTGAAAGGTTAACATCTGCCATTCTAGGGAAAGATAAAAACTGGAAAAGAGAGGTAAACTTTCAGGCTCAGGGAGGTCCATTTTTCCATCATCACTGCACTTCTTACCACAATTTGATAAGAAGTGGATCTGGCAGATTTTGCTAAAACTTACTTTCGGAGGAAACCATTAAGCCATTTTCATAACAAGAAGGACATGTTCAGGTTAAGGACTGAAATGCTTTCAAATGTTTTCTTCCTCTTCATTGCGACATCAGCAGACATTTAATTTGAGAAACTGACACTACTTAGCCTGTTCTCCACAACAGATCCAGACAGACGAGCTAATATCCATTTCACAGTGAATTTCAGTGCGATCCATGGAACTGTAACACAAGGGTCTGCTCCAGTGTTTCAGTGAAAATACATTTGTTACAGGTACTCCACGTTTGCTTACCCCTAAAACACAAGACCTGAACTTATTTCTAAGACAAGGTCTTTTAGCACCCATTTCCTATTTAGTTTTTTAGCATCATTTTTTCTAATTCATTTTTGAAAGAGGAAAAATAAATTGCAAGAGGAAAGAAAGCAATATTCTCACACAACACCCCACCCCCCCACACCTCCATGATTTGTACTAGAGCATCCTATAAATCATGACATGTTTTTCATGTCCTTTCCACTTGGTATATCTCCAGCATATAAGGCATCAATTTTTTGTCACCAACAGGACAGTTTCTGATAAAATAGTTTCACAGTGGAGTAAAAAAATTAAATGTCTCTCCTAAAAAGTTTCCAGATGACTGACACACATTAAACTCAGAAATAAAAATTGATATAAAAATACTTTCTAGACAACCTTGGAAAAAAAAATCTACGGGTACAGAAACATGTGAAGTTCACAGTTTACTATGTATATACAATTTTTCAGGTTACGTACAAAATCAATGCAAAACTAATACACCTTCATCACTATCATCCACTAATACAGAAGACTGAAAGAGTAATAAAAATAAGAAATGGGTTTTGTTACAAGCATAAACTCCCAACACACTTTTTTTATTAAGAATCAAGATTAAAGAAATTAGTTCTGTGAGGAAATAATTGAATGTATAAAAGAATTTTATTTCTTTTAACATGCAAAGCAAATAAGAACTTGTGTATTTTAATGTAGCAAAAAGTTCCCAGTTCTCGAATATTTTACATTAGATTCTCCCTCGCTTTTTCATCTGCTAAGTTAGTTTTGCAAAAAATTTGAGAAAAAATATCCCTGTCCACAATGCCTAGCAGCATGGTCATAAACACTTTCCACTTTTGAGTACCTCTGATATTTGACAGCTCTACGAGCACTTGAACATCATTTATCACGTTTATTTTTAATAGCTCTCCCTGGGCACAGCTGCCTTGGATGCCAATCTTCTTTTCTTTTGCCTCCTGTAAATATTTGAAATAGCTATTCATTAACAGTTGCAGATTTATTTGGCACTGTTGTACTGCTTGTGAACTGGAAATAGCTTTTATTTTTCTCTCCCTATCTTCTGGCTGATCTGAAAAATGCCTGCTGTTTAGGTTCAATCTGTCAGGATTGAAATTATGCTCCAGCTGAGAGCTAATCAAGGGTATCTGACCTGGTTTACAAATAAACTAGGAATAAGAACATTATTTTTTTTCCTTTTTGCTTTGGGACATTAGGCCCATATATGAAAACAAACCATGAACAGGTCACAAATACAGTTACCCTAAATTAAAGCAGAAACAACTGGTCCTCACAGGTATCTTCCTAAAGGTTCCTGAAGTATTCTGAACCCTGACTGACAGCTCTTACACCTCACTTACGTGCAATATTTGAATTTCAGATTTCAGTACTTTTGAACAATGTACACAGCATTGAAAAGGCATATATTTAAAGCAATCAAGACACCCTGGTGTGCACATTAGGAGTCCCACATAGCTGTACAAATCACAGATTTTATTTTCATGGGGCGATATTGCAGAAAAAAAAAATTCTGTCATTCATCATGATTGCTCCTAATCTATTTCCACATACAACCAAACTGAATAAAAGCCACCTCTCTAACATCTGAACAAGTTGTACAAAACTCTTCGAAAGTGCATTTTAAGACCTGTTTGCTTTGATTTTAGACTAGAGAGGCCACAGAGCTTCCTAAGATTTATCAGTGCAAATTGCAACAGTTATCATTTCCATAGATCTTAATAATAAAACCAAATTCCTGAACATTAGACACTTGTTCATGTAAGATGGTTTAAAGACAAGAAAAACTGCAGCCATGTCTTGTCTAATGAAAAGAGCCAAACTTACACTTGTTTACACTTGAGATATGCTGTGAGTTGAGTCGCTTGACGGTGAAGTCTCTTGCTTCTGTAAACTGCACCCTTTTCATTTCATCACATAACACTTTTAAAGATCTTCAGAAGAAAGTTATCTCAGATCAAAACAGTTCTTAGTTTGCTATTATATTAATCTTAACATTTTCAATCTTATATTAGCATTAGATATGGAGATGACATGGCCTTGAGTCACAATGGTACTGCACAACATACCAACAAAGACCATCAGTACTGCAAAACCCAACCTAGACTTGTAAGGTAAGCCTTCATCACAAAAGGTGATAGAGAGCAATACTAAAATTATAAGGCACACTTTACCCAAGATAAACTGGGGAAAATTAGTTACTTGCTGAAATACAGCTTAAAAACAGTCATGGGTAAGACCACTAGTCAGCTTAGCCTAGTGTCTTCTCCCACAAGATGCTTAGTGGAGAATATAAACACAGGTAGTAGTTATTTGCTGAATACTTAGCAAATTGCAGCACCCTCTGTAAGATTTGTTATTATTTAAAGAAAAGGGATTCTTCTTCCAAATAGGTAAACTTCCACTATGTCCTATGCTAGGGAGCTTCTCAGTTTTCACCACATTATGAGCTTAAGAATCCCATTGCAATTTGTTCTGAATGTAGCCTTTGCTAGTTTCACTTAAGGCCTTGAAACCTTGTATGTGTTGAGATATCTAGCACTGCTGTTCATGTTAAGAAGTAGGTGGCTGATCACTCATCTTGCAGTAGAAGGGGCAGTGGGGCACATATGACAGGACTCATTTAGCCCATAAACCAAAATGCAGCAAGATAGTGTGCAAACTTCATTCCGAGAGGTTCTAGTTCTGTTACAACTCCTATGCTCTGAGAAAGGAGTGTTCTCCTTCACATTCCCATGGTAAAGAAAGAAAAAAGTTAGCAGAAGATATCCTCTTGACTAGTCTTGTGAGTGGGATCTTTCTGTGGCACAGAATGGTTAACACCTGTTCCTACAGAAGGTCAAACTATCCAGGAGCAGACTACTCTCGAAATGATAAAAGAAATCATTGCTGCATTATGATAAATTACCTTTGGACACATTAAAGATGACCTATACTGTACTTGGTAGATGCCTGGTGAAACACAGTGCATCAGATT
This sequence comes from Manacus vitellinus, assembly GCF_001715985.3. Lineage (NCBI taxonomy): Eukaryota > Metazoa > Chordata > Aves > Passeriformes > Pipridae > Manacus > Manacus vitellinus. Next base: position 1,517,770 of record NW_021940534.1, read on the forward strand.
TGTTAAATAAACAATTTAGATTCTGGTCACCACATCTGTTTCACAGTAGAAATTGCTCACGATATTTTCACCGGAGCTATGGAAAGATCCAAATAGCTGATTGCACTACAGCATGCAGGGTTGAGCATGATAGTACTCTCATAATGTTTTGAAAATATTTCTAGTCCAGGTTTTAAAAAATCAGCAGTAAATACATGAGTAAAATATGCATTATCAAAGAAACACAACAAGTTCCCAAAGTTGAACCAATATTTACAAGTGAAAAAAAATACTGAAAAAAATCCAGTACACCCATGGTTAAGAAACCACATAGAACCAAACTTTTATTTTCAAACTAAATTAAAGATACAAATTTTCCTTTTCCTGAAAATAAAATCAATTAAAAAGATAGACCATGCTTTAATTTAACAGCTTTTAAACTCAAGACTAAATACACACAATCCCAGCTTTATCTGCCTGGTAGAGTCTTGAACTAACAGCTGTGGCATTACTGAACCTCATGTTTTACACTCCATTTCAAATAATGCAAACTTAACAAAAATTAATTTATAAATAAAATTACTAATGCTATCCAGCTTTCATCTGCTGCTGTTCCACTGAATAAGCATGGAAAGAGCATAACATACACTACTCTTGTTTAAAACAAACAAATTAAAAAAAATATAAAGGAAACATCAGATTCATGAGCTCTGCTCAAGAAGTCACAAGTTAGCCAAACATGCTATTAGTAAGCATGAAGACAAGAGTGTGTTGCAACTCTCACTTTTCCCCTTCCCCAGTTAAGGCATATCAGGATATGCCTCCTTTGGAGGAGGAGAGAAGACACCCCAGTATGTCCAGTATCACATGAAGGTTTGTAGGGTCATTTCTTATCCCACGAGCCACATAAACTGGCATAGGAAAAAGCAGCTCAGTGATGAGAGAAGAGTTTGGGCAGATCACTACACCTAGTTTTCCTGACATCCCTCCAACGCCTTTCTCCAAAGGTCTAGTTCCATTGGGACCTTGCAGAACTGTACTTCTATAATGTCAGCATCTGGGAAGATTCAACTTTTCTCAGTTACTAATGTCACCCCTTCAGGTTTCTAAAAATGCATTCAGTTTTACCCCAGATCAGTCCCCCAGCCTGCTTCATACAAGGAACAGTCTCTCAGCAAGAAAGCAGGTGGCCTGAGCAAAGGATGAAAAACAAAAAAAAGGGGGAAGGGGGAAGGGAAGAGGGGAATAGAGATGGCCAAGAAATGCTCCTTTTACTTGTAATGGTTGCTTAAAATACAGCTGAAACTATAGCGTAAGGTTGAAGATGAAGTAGTATTTTTAATTGTATACATCTCTGCTTTGGCTCCTTTCTATTAAACTTTGATTTCAAACAAAAATAAAAGGCGCTTTTTTTTCATAATGATACAAAATTAAACAGACTGGCTGTCATTCAAGGATTTAAACAGCACGAATGCAAATATTTGAGTAGAAAAATAAAAAGGAATAAGAAGACCAAATTATATAGAGCAAATGTGACCAAAAATTGGAGTTTTCTTTCTGTTGAAGAAAAAAAAATACAACCTTTGTGAAACAGACTTTTCTGGTTCTTTAAACTGCCAAAGCTAAGAGATTAGTGGAGTCTTATTGTCTGTAGAAGTCTTAGTCAGGCATGCAAAATAACCGTTCACACACATTTTGTAATCTTATTTCCAACCCTGTAAGCTACAACAACCCCTGCACAGTCAAAAAGACTTAATAAAAAGGGAACATTACTAGACTAGGTTTGATGGAGACAAAAAGGTAATCTGGTCATGCTATGAGACATTTTGGCAACAGCATCAATACATCTGGCAAGTTATCTTCTGGACAACGCTTATGTACCTCTGAAAACACTAAAAGAGAGGACAATATCCTAAACCAACAATTGTCTGGATTTTCAAAAAATATGGATTTTATTTCATATTACAGCATTAATAGCATTTATATTTTGGAACCAACAACCATGATATGAACAACACTTCGAAGCATCCAAGGAATCTATTTAAAGCTATTCAAACATAATAATCCCCATGGAGGGGAAAACATTACTTTCAGAAACACAAGCCAGTACATAGAGACTTTGACTCGTGATGAAAATCTTCATGTAAACATGATTTTTTGCAAATTCTAGGGGGATATCTCCTCATTAAATGAATGACCATTCCTTGTTACTGCATTATCTTCCTTCCAATCTTTCCTAAATAACAAACTTTCCTCTGCCATCACACACAAGAATCCTGACAATGCCACAGTAGTAAATACACTGACCAAGCACTTATTATCCTGAATGCAATATTGTATTATTCTACTACATTTCTCTTCAACTGTTTACATCACAACACTACAAGCTCTTTCGGGCCACAGGTTTGTTTTGTTTTGTTTTTTTAAAGGTACACAGTACTTATACAGAAGGAATTATAGAAATGGTAAAGAGTGACAAAGTGGTTTTCCTTGTAAAGCAATGGCCCAGTTACAGTTTTGCATGTTACAATGCATACTTGCAAAAGCTAGTGTGATTCATTTGTGTCCTAATGGAGGCATGGGCATGACTTTTTGGTAAATTAACTCCTATTTCATGATTGTTCTATGAGGTTGTAATATGCACAATTAAATGGATTGAAGGGATTAAAACCTCTATCAACAGCAGAAGAAGACATTAACACGTGAAGCAAAAGAGATAGAGGTTTCCCTTCCTTGTTTCTGATGCCTAGGATCACAGGAGATCCGCAGAAAGGAAAAAAAAAGGCATGAAATCATATAATATTGATATAATATAGAGTACGCCTATAAAATCTAACTAGCAAAAATCAAGTGAGTTTCCACAAAACCCACTAGAACCAGGCATAAAATTTAATTTTTTTTTAAAAAAGGTAACCTGAGGCAAAGTATCTACCACACAAAGGCATGAAGGCCTCCAAAACTTTTCAATAATAAAAGTTTTTCTGGTTTCTAAACCTGTCATGAATAACATGTTTTCCTAATGTAATTCTTTCAAATAATTAGATAATCTTAACCAGAAGTATCAATTAAAGTTTGACAGAGTTATAAGGAAATGAAAGCAAGATTATATTACTGAAAGTTCTTGGCAACTATAAAATTAGAAGATGCCATGGTCTACACCCTTAATGAAAATATTAACAACATTTTAAACTAAATCTGAGCCTGCTGCTGATTCTTAGCGTTTCTGTGAAAAACAGTGGCACGTTGTGAATCCCAGAATCCTCTGTGGCCAGAGGGCACAGAGATGATCAGTATGTTTAATATTTTGATGACAACATCAAACATACTGCAAGCGCACTGCAGAGTGATCAGCCTTTGGCAAAAGATCTTGAAAACACCGAATTTATTCTGCATGAGTCTATCACTTAGCATGTGCAATAGGTTTGAAGCATTCTGACAGCAGTGGATTGACTGCACACACAACACACTACAAATGCACAAGAACGGCTACACGGCTTTTGGCTCAAAGTCAGCTCACATCTGGCCATCTCAGAAGGAGACATCAACTCTAACTGCAAAAGACCAAGTAAAAACATGCAAAACAAAGTAAAAACATGCAGAGAAAATTGGTTTTTTTAAACACAACTATTTTTAATAAAATAAAGGATTAGCATAAAACCCACATAGATCCATTTTAACACTTTTTTAAATGTCATAATAAAATGAATGGAGGCAATGTTTTAAAACATGTTAATAATGGTGTTGTCCAAATGCTTCTTCAACACTGACCAGCTTGGGGCATTGACCACCACTGCAGCAAACCTGTTCCAGGGCATGAACATCCTCTCAGTTAAGAAGTATTTCCTCATGTCAAGTCCAAATCTCCCCTGAGGGATGCAGCTTTGAGCCACTCCCATGCTTCCTGACACTAGATGCCAGAAAAAAGAGATCAGCACCTCCCCCTTCCCTTCTCAGAAAGCTGGAGAGAGCAATGAGGAAAAAAGCTAGACACCAATAACTTCATGTAATTGCCACATTTCTGAAGTACAATTTAAAATAATGCGAAGGAACTTTTTAGGCAACAAGACATGCAGAAGACAACAGAAATAACAGCAACATCTTTGTCAACTTGACTGTATAAAAAAGTGTGCAAAAAAGATGGTAGGGAATTTTGTTCAGTGCCAAGAGGAAAGCTCACTTAACTTCTAATTTTCTTACTCAAAAGAAGCTTGAAAATATCCATGATATTGTAATCTACTATTATGAAAAGACATATTTTTATACTTTAAAAATATGTCTTTGCTGTACAATGTTGCTTATGTGTGTTGAAACATCTGCTACACAGCAGTTCTTACATACCTGAAGACACTGCTTCTAATCACTACTGATGGATTGCAATTATATCTTTTTCTTTAAGGATCATTAGAAAAACCTACATGCAGCCAATGAAAACTGATTCATTATGCTACCCATATAACTCTACGAAATGACAGGCTAGTACCAAAATATTTACTTTGGCCTAAGTGTTCAATGAATTAGAAAGGTCAGAAGGAAAAAAACTTAATACATTCATAAGACACAAAAAACAATACAGAAAGAATTTTAATAAACTTAATAACAACAACAAAAAACCCTAGCTCTCTAGCTATAGCCAAAAAGCACAGAAAAACAAAGAGAGGTTGTTTATCAAAGTGTCTCAAATACAGCAGCCCAAGCTCCCTGGAATGCAATTTCAAATTATACTTCAGGAGCAATATTAGAATAAAGTCTACTTTCCCTACAAGTCAGTAGAAAGGTTGACATAAGAGGTTTGCCTTAGAAAAACAGTCACCATTTTCCTCTTCCTCCCAAGGAAGTTAAAAAACTCAGTTCCCAGACATCAGTGGGTAACAGCAGTGCACTTTTCTTTGTGTTGAATTTGTTATCCAACATGTTGCTCAACGAAGTCTCTTCATCCCATGGGTAGCATGGAAGAACAGTCAGATTTCTTTCACGATAGTTGAAAGGAAATAAAATTTAGGACAAAGATGCATGGAAAAAATGTTTGACTTCTGATAATGCTGAGAGACCACAGAAGTGTCAGCGTGGGTGTAACAGGAGTACATATACTTGGTTAACTGAACACTGATACTTAGAGAGCAAAAACATTAGTGAGCAAGGAACTAAGATCAGCTGAGTAAGTTTTCCTTGTGGGGCAGGCTTAGGATCATTGGCAAAGGCCTTGTTTAAACAACCAAGACAGCTTATTCACTTCTGGGTCTGTGTCCAGGCTCCCAGTGTTTCTATCACATCAAGGTGAGACCTGTGTCTACAACTGCTCTCCCTACAGTGGTAGTTTCAACTCTAGAAGGACCATGAGTACACAGCCCAGGTCTCCATCTGGATAACTGGGCACCCATTCCCTGTCAGCATGTTCAGAGACCAAACCCCCCACTGAGAGCGTAGCCTAAGCATCCTAATTTGGTACCGCTTCTGCTAATTAACAGGAAACGAAAAACGCTGCTGATACTTAATATTTGTCCTTTAATGACTGTCAGCTGCTCTGAAATCATACAGAGAACTTAACTGGTAGTTGTGCAGGTGCAAAACAGCTACTGGTAATAAAGCAGAATGTCTTGACAGTACTTCTTAAGAACTACTAAAACCAAAGATCCTCAGCAGAGCTCAGAGTGATCTGAAAAGCTTTGAAAACCAGTCACATTATATGGAATCAATTCTTATCATTATGAATGAACATCTGCTTCCAGTAAACTTGTAGAGAGAAAAATATTTAACGTGAATCTCCTTTAAAGTCTCAATACTCCAAGATCTACCAGATTAGGGATAATAGCTAAAGATAACTAATGAAAGCCAAAACTCCTAATTTTATTGCTACTCCTCTCTTTTGTAATGTCACATGTTGTCAAGATTTCCTAACCAGAATATTGGAATAAAAATAAATTATATTTTGCCATTACAATTATCCATCCAGAACCAATTGTTCCACATAGTTTGAGAAACAGTGTTTCCCAACAAGATGTGACTTTCATTTGAGCACCCTGGTTGCTACCATAAAATAAGCTAATATAGTAGTAATTATAGAGTGTATATTTTAATAGCAGTATATTCCCTGCCACCTGCAACAGGCAGGCAATGCGAAAGAAGTGTAGTTTTGTACTGGTAAATGCAGAAGATTTTCATTCTAAACTAGAAAGAAATAACAGCTAACCCTGTAAAAATAGTTATATTTTTAATTTAGTTTGCTGAATGGGCAAAAAATTACTTGCAATATAAAGTATTATCTTTGCTCAGAAAGTCTCTCACAATATGTAGGTTTTACAAATCACTAGGTAGCATTTTCTGTTAGGTATCCTTTCATGATCATGGAAATTCCGCTTAAGTAAAAAGAAAATCAACTTAAAATCCTGCAATTTATCCAAAGCCATCCCAGGACACCACTTCCACACAACATTCAAACCTCAGACTTGTTTAACTTTTGTGTCTCCTTGGCACACTGTTCACCAATGGCAGCTATGCCAGCCTTCCACTTCATATACTAAGCAAAACCACTTTGTTATATATAAAGTAGCTTTGGGAAGGAAAGAAAGAGCCCTCTCATAACTGTAAATGCAATCCCTAAAATAAAGCATTGAACATGACACAGCACATTTTGAAAAAAAAACATACTCATGAATTGATGAGCCAAAGAAAGTGCTGTACAATCAGCTATAGAAAAACTCATTGCATAAATAACCTTACAGTAGACATTTGTTCTCTACTCAAAGACCACTTCACTGTATTTCACAATACTTTTTCTATTACTAGCTGTCTTACACAAGTCTGCTATATATTGTGATTTGACAAGTCTGACCATGTAAAAAATTTAACTACTTACTAAAAGTTGAACTTTACAGAAAAAACATTAAAGTTAAATAAGAAAAAAACTCAATAGACTACTTTCAATTTGAGATAGATTACTTTGTCAATGAAATTTTGTGAATTATTGAAGTTGTAACTTCAAAACTACTGTGGAGGTCAGACAGGAAACATGACCCATACAAAGTATGCAAAAAACCCTCCATTTCAGTACATTTTAACACTTAGTCCAATGTATTAAGAAAGTATGCAGCATGTACGAGAACCCTACAACACACTATTTGTGCACATTACACTGAATTTAAGATATTACAATAATATACAAAAAGAAAAACAACTTATTTCAGAGGTTAGAAATCTACAAGATATAGGCTGATACTTGTTCAATCACGGCTATTTCAGCCATCTCTTTTTAATCAGCTGGTTTAAATCAAGTTTATGTTTATACAAATAATCTGAACACTCATGTAAATTATTACAGCTCCACCATCTGCTGTCATCTAGTTACCATTCTCAGCTGAGTATTGATCTTTTATTTTAAAAAGTGACCAAAAAGATTAAGGTTTGGACCCTAAAGTATACTGAAATAAATGCCTACTTAACCTACGTCATGTATGCAAAACTCTCAAAACCCACCAGCTAAATAAAGTCACAGAGCTAAATTTTGACTGAAAAGCCTAAGAATTTCAAAAATCTTCAGAAGTCATCTTGGAGAAAAACATCAAAAAGAGTGATGCTGTCAGGCACCACCTTACAGCTGCTGTCACACAGATGTCATACTATTATCTACCATATTATGGAAGTCCAAGAGTGGTCCACTAATTACTTGAAATGGCTTGCAGACAAGTAATGCAGCATATCCTACAGCTTGGAAATTCTTGCATAGAGTTATCCTACCCAGATGCTGCAATACAGAAGTGACTGAAGAAAAATTGGGAGTATCTGACCACAACACTAAAGCTAGTTCTGGCAACATACTGATGATAGAAATGATGCTTCTAGATGTTAACTGCAATCTTACCAAAGTGTGATCACCTGAATAAAGCATTTTAGAGAACTTCTTTGGGTTGAGATTTATGGGCCTGTAATAAAATGTCCTGAAATATAGGTCTTCTAATCCATTTTCAGTGTGTTTCACAATGGAAACATCCCATCTTTCGAGCCTATCAAGTTGTGTACTGCAGGAATATATACATACTAAACACTGCAAACAACATCAGTCTCTCTTTTCTTATATGACTCAATCGTGCAGTTATACAAAATAATCACATACTGTTTTGCTGCTGTTCTTCTAAGATATTTGAGTTCTCCCAACAACAACTGCAAAGTGGAATAACTTTTCATCACACATCTGTAACTCTCTGCATTTTTCACTAGAGCTTCAGCAACACATCTTCTGAGAAAACAGAAGTGATTGTTGAAGAGACTGTGGCTCAGTAACTCAGCAAGAGATTGAATAATGACTTTGAATTGCTTAAGTCTTTCACTTGATTGATGAAGTTTCTGCAGCCCAGCTGCAGCAAGCTGGCAGCAGTAAATTCTCCATACACTGCAAACTAAGTATCTGACTATTTCATCCCTGTTTCTAAGTATGTGAAAGCTGGAGCCAAAGCCTGTCATTTTACAACTCAGTACTTGCTTCTTTCCTTATGTCCTCTAACAGAGGTACTACTGTAAGGCCAAATAAGAATAGAACTCCCTGGAGATGCCTGCTGTGAGACATGTCATAGCATTTCTTCAAGAAATTTCAAAACAATAGCTTAAGGGAAACTTTTTCCATTAGAAATCAAGTTATTTTGAAACAGTCAATATTTATAATAAAGGCCATAGTGCAGCAGATGAATAGAATTACTGATTTTTCAATCCAAATGTACAATACTTGAAGTTAAAAGTACTTTCCAAAATTTCACATTCGTTGTCAGCAAAGACAAATAAAACTCCAGTATTCTTTCTTGTTATATTGAGTAAATACATCTTTATGGTAATATAATGTGGACTTTGTGGCATATAAACACAATTATAAGAGGACAGACAAGTCTGATTTTTTTTCCCACACATACCATAAATCTAAATAAAATTTAAATAGTTAACTTAAGAAAGATCATAATCCTGACTATATTGCCCAGATCTTCTCTTATCTTTGCCAGATTTCCTTGCTGAATAGTCCAAAGTTTCTTCAGAATTTTTCAACAGCTGTGCAGTGCTATCTGAATAACACTATTCTTATGCTACTTATAAATGGCAGCTTCTCTCCTGCTCAGTGACTAGTTATCGATTTCAAAATCACCCATCTTGTACTTCTAGCTTTCTGAAACATTTCCTGAACTTCTTCTCCACCAAAACAATAAGTGTTTTTACACATCTTGTATTTCAGTTACTGACCATTTCATAAAATGCCTACAGGTTTTAGAAAATTGTGCTACTAAACAAGAAACCTGATAGACAGGATTCCTGTCTATCCTAACAGACAATCCAATCCACAGCAATGACAGCATTAATTCTACAAACCTAAGAGAGGAGCTTGGCTTTTAACAAAAGCAAAAGAAAAAGGCATTTGCAATCTTAAAGGAGAACTTTCTGTGTGGATAATGTAGAAATTAGAATTTATGAACATGGGCTTTGATTACAAAAAGATCTGTTCCCTGAATACTACTGATAGAAATAGCCAGAAGTTCATCACTGGCATTAATGAGGTTCATTATGGATCTCTAAATAAGGATGGATTTAAAAACACTTTTAATCATTGGAGACCTACTTCTTACTAGAACAGCTGCAACACTCGGAGTCATAAGCAAAACCCAGTGGATGTAGTTTGTACATGCAAAGAGGATGGGACATCAAATGTTGCATTTATTGCTCTGCTTTCAATTCAAAGTATTTGATACAGAAAATGAAGGAGCTGCTACAGCAGAATTACCTCTGTATTGTAAAATGTACATTTAATCTTCCAGAATGCCTCTTACCGGCATCATTTGGAAATCTGTATTTTTGAAACATAGGCAAAATTTAAAGAACAAATATTAAGAAACAATAAAGCTATCATAACTACCAGACTTACATGAGTTTTAGACAGATACTGGTACAGATAGTGTACTGCAGGAAAAACTTTTGATGTTTGATTGAATCCACGTGACATTATAAATATTCTAGTAAACTTAAAAGCTGTTAGGTTTTGTATAACTCTCAGAAACATCCCAGAACTTCTCTTGGAAATCCATTACCAGAAAAAGCAATGTATCCCTAAACAGGGGTTTAAGAATCCTAGGGAGGCTCATGAAATTTACTTTATAGGTTACTGTCTTATTCTTTAAGAAACCAGAGATAGAGTAAAATGACCAAATTTTACAGTTTTTCTATTAAAAAAAAAAAAAAAAAAAAAAAAAAAAAAAGTTCCTTGCATAGAACTTCATTTGAGCAATCCTAAAATGAAAATGAAATATTCCTTATGGTAGGACTAAATTTTGTAAACAGAGGTGCACATCACAATGAAAGCATGGCTTTCTACCACAAAGGCACTGCCAGACACAGCTATGACTATTAAGAACATCAATACAGTAACAAAGTCATAATGTATCACAATCATTACCTGTGAAAATAAGATGCTTCAATGTCTGACTTTTTTTGTAGGGATAAAACTCCTTACCTTGAAAAGACTGTTTGGCTCTGTCCACTAGTTCTTCAATTGGATAACTTGCTAGATCTCCTCTGGCATGCTTAGTTTTACAGTAGGTACATGCATTGAGACACCTGTTTAGAAAATTAAAATACTCAGTGTTTCTAACCGAGAAAACTTTTATGTGCACAGCTATATTTTAAAGTACATCTGGAAAAATGAGCTCCTGTATCTATGACGAGAAAATAGTAGTATTCCATTTTAAAATCAGTGAAATAGTCTGAAAAGTGTTTTGCCTTCCTAACTTCTTTCACCTTCCTAACTTCTTTTCACCTTCATCTATATAGAAGGTGAAAAAATGATCAGTGGAAACCACGTACAAAACCCAAGCGTTGGAATTCACATATTTTTAGAAAGTCATAGGTTAATAATTGTCCATTACTAAAGAGGAATCTTCAGGCTTCCAATCCCACTATTATACAAAAGATCCAACCCGAATAAGTCCTGAAAGGCTTCAAGTAGATTTTAAAAACAGCGTGTATTTTTGAAAACACATTTCAGCTAATTTTTCCCTCTCTCCTTTGACTTGTATAAACAAAACAAATAACGTAATGAGGGCAGAATCACCAAGTAGAAAGGCAGCTTGGTACAAGAGATTGGGGAACTAATGAAAAGTCCCATAAGATAATGAAAGAATAATGTGAATGCTTTTAATTTACCTGACAATATAGTAAAGGCAGACTAATTCGAAGTACAAGGAGGGAAAATCAAAGCAAACAAAAACTACCACTCACTGTAAGTTTTTCTTAGATTAGTTTTTGGTTCCTGGTAGTGCCATGAATGCAATAAGCAGAACATTAAAAGAAGCTTGTTGTGCTTCTTTTTTTTTTTTTCCTTCTCCCCTTTTTAAAGCTGATATTGCCCTACAGCTATTTTTTTTGCATGGGGTTGTTGTGACTCATATGTAGGACCTGGCACTTCACCTTTTTGATACTCGTACCATTGGCCTCAGCCCATCGACCCAGACTATTCAGCTCCCTCTGCAAAGTGAGCTACCTGCTCTCCAGCTGATCAACACCCCTGCCCACCTTAATGTCATCTGCAGAACTATTGAAGATGCACTTGATCCCCTACTCCAGGTCATCAATAAAGACATTAAAGAGGACAAATAAGACATTTGGGGGCCGGAAAAGGTGAATGTTCTAACTACAGGAGTATTACTATAGAACTTTCAAAACAGTACTGAAAAGGCAAAGATAGCACCAGGTGGGTTCTGATGAAGGCATCAGCTACAAGACTGTTTACTGCTTGGATCTATTTTTTCATCTCTTACAATGTCTAGTATCTCCATGATTAGATGATTACTGCTTTGCAAACTCTAAAGATTTTCCTTCACAAAGACTGCTCTCACATGTTAGTTCTACTTCATTTGCAAAAGCAGTGGTTCAGATAGGGCAAAACACTGCACAAAATGTTTGCTTAGGTGCCCTCTTGCCCCTGCATATCACCTCCATTCAACAGTCTTATTTTCTTCCAGAGAACATCTAGATAGTTTGTGATTGTCTCTGCTAGACTGGATATGTTTATTATTTTTCCTGCCTATCAGACCCAAATATCTGATTTTAGCATCTACTTTAGATTAGAAAACTAAAATATACTGCTTAACCACAGCAATCACTGTTCCATTAACTAAAAATATATACAAAAAAGGCTGCCAGTAAAATATCCAACTGTCTGTTAAAAATAGGGGAAAAAAAAATCCCTAAATCTGAACCTTTACAACTTGCTCCAAATAACTGATTCATTCCCACCCAAACACAACTTATTCATCAGATGTATCTCACCTTTCCTTTGCAAATCAGAAGCTTTCATTGTACAAGATCTGAAGACTGATTAAAAGGTAATATTTGAAATGAAGAAAATGTAAGCAGATAATTGGTTTATGCTTTCTCTATGTAACCTATGTAGCAAACAAAAACGTTTTCTTCTAGGTCACTAACATCTAAAGTATGCCACAAAAGGCTCTCCCTCAAAGCCCACGGATTACTCCTTTCTCATCCTCCTATCCTCCTCCCCATACACAACTCTTTCAAATTCCTTCAGTTCTTCCAGGGTTGCAAAGCATGTCTCCCTCTTTTTTTCCCCCTTTTCCTTATTTTCTTTTTTGGTTTGTTTTTGAAGCACAACTCTCCATTCAACCAAACACTTCATCTGTAAGCAGGCTCCTATCCAGACATCCCACTGTCACATTCCTTCCCCTCTACATCGTTCACTCAGTTAAAGCAGCCTTCTTCCACACAGCTACACAAAGATGGATTGGTAATGCATATTGCCATGTCCTCAAGAGCACTACTAAGCTTGCCTCTGGTAGCCTGGCCTCGTGTGTCAGTGGGGGCCAAAAGCCAGAATTCCCCTCCTCTTCAGCAGGACGGGGGCAGCTAACATGAAGAAGGGGTCTACATACAGATGGGGAGATCAGGTACCAAGTACTGTCCTAGGCAAAACAGACTCAACTGGATGGCCAAAGATTGCAAGCAAACTCCTATCCCTTCACAAGGGCAGCTCACAGGCAATATTGTATTATTTTCTCCATATTTTCACAGTAGTATTATATTATTTTCCTAGAGATAACTAAGGCAAGGTGCTGGTTACTGCACCGCAGCTGCAGAGGGACCTGGCAGGGGCATTAAAAGGCAACATTCCTCACAGCTCTTCCAGCAGTGCAGATGGCAAACAATCCTCTAGCATTTCAATAGCCACTTTCATGACAAGAGAGCAAAGCAAGTAAAAATAATTATTTGTCCTATATAGGCTAACCCACAGATTTAGGTTTGAGGTTTGGGGTTTTTTGGTGGGTTTTTTCGTTCTAGAGTTGTCCGGTTGGTTTTTTCCTCAACCTTGCTTTCATTTCAAGGAAATATAAAATCAGTTTCACAGCAGACATGTCTGCCCTTCTAGAACCAACACAAAAAGGTGTGGTTTACACTGATGATTTTTGTACTAATCTTTGTTTTCTCCAAAGAATATAACATTACCAGCTACTTTCTCAATCTTCTCAGGTCATCAAGAAGAGATCTAATTGGTGACAATCCAGGTTACTTTAACATCCTCCCTTTCACCCACAGAATTCTGTCAGCCATCAGTAATGTAGGTATGTATCAAGATTTTATTTCTTGGCATGAATTTATTACCCTTAAATTTAAGCTGGGATTTGGGGGGAGAAAAACAAAAACCAAACAAAACAAAAAAACCCACCACCACTAACAACTTTTATAATTTACTGAAATTTTCAAATTCTGATTTCCTACAAGTTTGGTGTAAAAGTGAGTTTCAATAAAAATATTATTACAAAGTTTTTGTCATCTTGGAGGAAAACACTGCTTTTTTTAGACTTTCAAGTGTGTCAATTGATCATAAGATTCAAAAAACTATAATGTTAGTAAGTTATTTAAAACAAACTTCTAAATTTATTCCTGTATAATAGATCTAAATAAATACAAAATCTAAACTGGTATTGTCGTACAATAGAAAGGATTACTTATGCTATTTACATGGTATTTTTCTGTTTCCTTATCATGTATAGTGTGTTTATAAAACACAGCATGTTACCTCTTTCTCTCTTCTCCTTACAATTTATGCACAAATCATATATTTCCTTACTACGTATTTTGCTTTGTATTTGTGTAGCAGTATTTGAAAAGCTCTACAGCAAGAGTATTAAACACTAGAAGTATTAAGCACTAAGTAACAGTACTAAGTACTGAAACTTATACCTTGAGGATAAGTTTCACATCTTCCTTCAATGCTCCTTTCCTACAAGACTGGGCTACCTGAAAACATACAGTAACAGAAGTTCTTCTCTGGTACTTCAATAAACTTTGTCACAAAGACAGAATGGAAGTGTGGAGCAAGAAGTATGAAGAAAGAAGGGGAAGCTATTTTCCAAATATCCACAGTATTATTGTATTATTTCTCCACATTTTCATGGTATTATTATATTATTTTCCAAATATTCATAGTATTATGTGGGAGTGTTTCCAAGAGTTTTGTTACTATGGTCTTTAACTACAACTTCAGAGGGTTTGTTGATTTATTTTTGGGTAGGAGCTGAAAGCTGGGATTTGGAAACAAATTTTTTTCCAAGTTTTGCTGCACCAGTTAACTTGTTCCTACTATAAAAAAAAGTATTGTGGAATGCCTACATAATTTAGTTTTTATCTTCCTTGGTATTTAAAGAGATTATATAACAAAACCAAAATGAGGCAGACTTAGATGTAACATAGAAAGAGATCAATTTTAGAAAGTAAATCAAAAGAGGCAAAACTTTTAAACCCTATTTGTACCATATTTGTTAATTCCAACCTGGAAAAAGAAATAATCTATTGGGCTACAGCTGACCAACAAAAAGATGCAGGTTTCAACTATTTGTAAAAAAGCTGAACGAACCATTTTTCATAGATTTGAGAATTACCAATTCTTGAAAATAGAAATTTAAACCAAACCATAAGCATAAGAAAGTATCTGTAGTGGTTTTTTCCCTAGTAAGCCAGCCTCTGTTGCAAGTTTCCAGCACAACAAATTACTCACATGCCCATGCTGTCACATATTCAGACCACAGGCAGTGGAAAAAGACTGTTGGGAACTCTGAGAATCTGAGCATTGCTTCTTACGAAGTGGCATTCACCAGCAAGTGGATCACCAGCCCAATAGGTAAAGCTCTCCCTAAAAATCACCCTACAATTTGGCTATTGCTCAAACACACAGGACTAGGAGCTGCAAGAGAGCATTTGTGTTTAAACTGGAAGCCTTTTTCAAGCATTTAAAGCTGGTTTGCAAATGTTAGTTCATATTAATACAGGTCAAAGGTTTCTTCTGCACAAAGAAATCACAGACATTTCTAGAAAAAATAATTAATGATCATTGTGTTCATAGTTACCAGTATGTTTTGGATAAATTTTATAGTGATTCCAGAAAAAAACCCTGAGTCCTGGTTTTCCAACATACTAAACAGATTAAGGTATTTTGAATTATTAACCTTTTGCTTTGCATTATTAACCTTTAATCAGCTATGTGCTCAACACACAGAACTCACAGCAAAGTAAAATATTATTCACAGATAAATTACTACCATGTGGCTAATTAAAAACTTTCTGAACATGTTACCAAACTGTGTAGCATCAACATTTTGGTCAAGTGTCTGAAATTTTCTTGTAGACATAGGTAACAGTGGTATTCACATTGTTTAGCTAGTATGTGCTCAAGTTGTGCATTAGATTAACCACAGTCTTCATTTTCAAAACAGTACTATTGCTCATAAAACACATATTTAACATGAAAGGCTACCCCTTGCAGATGGAACTAATTATGAGTAAGAATGCTTATGACACAGCAGACATATAAAGACCTTCCTTGAGCAGGACTAATCAGTGGATTTCAGCAGCAGATGAGAATGAGGTACAGACACGAGGAGCAAAATCTTGGTTCCTCTTAATGGGACTTGTGCCACTAAGTTTAGTGAAGACAGGATTCCACCCTCAGATATGAAAAGTATAAAACATCTTCCATTCAAGAATCAGAAAACAACTCAATTACAGATCTTAATGAGCCATTAGTGTGCATGTCACTCAAATTGAAAGTGATTGATCAAGACCAGACATCTGTGAGCAAGATGGGAGAGCTGAATGCTGCAACAGTGTCACATGATAGAGAAGATCACTGCTGCTCTGCAAGTGGGTAATTTTGGGGAAATGTTCCTTTAATATCTGGAATAATCCAGTAAATTCTTGCTTGGTAACAACCTAGTAAAATTCCTGTTTGGCATCATTCTGGTGAAAAAAAAGAAACCAAAACCAAGCAAACCTCAGTCCTGAGTTTAACAAATTAGAAATTTGCATACAATCATTAATCACAATTCAGACTAAACACTAATGTGAGCCTTTATGAGATTTGACTAGGTATACATATTCAAGATTTTATGAAGTTCACCCTATTGAAAAAAAAATAATAACAAAATTCTGCCAGTAGTGCAGTGCCCATAATCATCACATCAGTATAAACATGGAAAGATTGCTCATCACTGTCTCCCACAACATCTCGCTGTGTCTACCATCAGACTTCCTTAGGCAGCCTCAATAATTCCAGGCCAAGAATATTTTGTATTAGTAAACTGTGGTTTTCCTGAAAGGGGAGTGTCATTTACTTGTTTCAAAATACAGTTTGCAGAAGAGATTTATGCTTTTATAAGATACTTTTAGAGTTTATATCAAATGTAATTTTGGTAAAAATGCTCTGTAGTGTGAATAAAGAGAAAACTCCCCTTGCAGGCTTGACTGAGCAAAAGAAAGATGAGAAATACATACTCCCAGTAGATGAAAAGGAGATGGATACTAATCACAAGTTGCTAAACAAGAGGTAGTAGAATTCTAAAAACATTTTTCTCCTTAGGCTACAAAGTTTTGACAACCTAAGAACAGCACTTACACTTTATTTATAGTTAAATATCATACTATATTTATAGAATTAAATTACATTAATATTTCATAGTATTCTGTCTCTATGAAGTCTACTTTGTACTTCCAAAATTTCTGAATTCCCTCAAATAACTGCAAATGGATCAGGAGGGGAAAAAAAAGTAATTCAGAAGAAAATAAAAAATAAAATTAAAAAAAAAAGAGCATGCCTAATATGCCTGACTTTTTTTGGGGGGGAAACTGTTCTTTTGCTTGAAGTTTGCACATTTTAGAATAATTTCCTGTCAAATATTTGGGGCACTAGAGGAGGTTTGCACTTTAAAAGTACTCAGGATTTAAAATACTTTTGAAACAGTGGCAACCTATATCTCATGAAGGCTAATTAGTCTAAGCAGAAAACAACATTGTTACAAAAACACTGTTTCTAGTATCCCAGCTTGTTGAGACTGAGCTTGGACACCAGCCACAGGTGCTATGCTACACAGCACTCAAGGTTACAACACTTTCGATTTGAGAAAAGCAGGACTCGTCTGAACCTTCGTAGCCAACTATTTGACAAATATGCTCTGATAAAAATTCTGCTCTGAAAGTGCAATGCCAGCCTAAAAAAAAAAAGTCTCTCAAAAAAAGTTTTAGCAGAAAATAGGATGGCACTTCAAGTAATACTATACAGTGCATGGGACTGTACACGCTCTTATCAAAGTAGAATGCAACCACAAAATGATGGTTTTTAATTCTGCAACCCACGCCATGCTCAGCAAAATGGCAAGAAAGTGTATTATAATTTTGTTCTCTGAAGAGCTTTGAAGCCGGTGCTTTATTAGGTAATGTCTCACTAGTTACTAAGCAAAAGGAATTTGGAGAAAAGGCACCTCCATTGGTTTGATAAGCCATAATATGTTTTAATTTTGTACTTCAAATATTTGCATTTTGTGAAACTGAATTCCTACAGTCAAGTGCAGGTAATTCAAAGGTCACAGCTGTGTAGTTATATCATCATACATTCACCTTGCTCACTTCAAGGTCAATGATTTAAATATCAGCAAAATCAAGTGCATCAATGGCGCTTTCCAATGCCTGTCTGAATAACTTCTTGAATAATTATTCTGGCCACATAGTTCTGCAATTGTTTTAATTAATTCATTAAGGTATTCTAAATTGATATTACAAGATAAAACATTCCACTGTTAAGCTGCATACATTTGTGTTCTGCATCCTCTCTCAAAATGGTGCATTGCTAGATGCTTACTGGAAACTGCAACGTTTTTTTCACTACATTGAAACTAAAGTTCTCTGATTCACAGAGACTTAAGTCATTTTAAAAGCATTTCCAAACATCTGCTTGGCTATGTATATCACAGCTTTGGGGGCAGATTATGACAGGCATTGATAT
Organism: Manacus vitellinus; assembly: GCF_001715985.3. Lineage (NCBI taxonomy): Eukaryota > Metazoa > Chordata > Aves > Passeriformes > Pipridae > Manacus > Manacus vitellinus. Next base: position 1,536,059 of record NW_021940534.1, read on the forward strand.
CAAGAAAGGGACTCAGTTGAAATAGCACAGGCAGATAAATCAGGTTCTGTGGTTGCACGGAGCAGAAAATGCCATGGCACTGTAACTACAAGTAATCAATTCCTCCAGCACTTCATAAAGAACAACAATATTTGAAAGATGATGACTGCTGGTCTCAGGCAAATAGTAGTAATGAAGATGGTAAAAAGAAGAGTTATGACAGAAAAACCTTAGATAGAAAAGATACTTTCTTACATATCTGCTCACAGCTCATCCCCAAGACACAATGGCAGAATACCCAACATCACTATTTCACCATGCATAAGGCACTATTACTTTCAGACTCTTTCTATTGAACAGCAGTGGTTGGAAAATGACCTGTGTAGACAGGATTCTTGGAGATTTGCTTTAATTTATAAAGTTTTAGAGGACTGACTTGACAACTGCCTTAGTATTTAAAGAAACAAATAGTGCAATTTTATTAAAATTCTGCTGGAGGCAGATGACTTAGCATAACTAACACAGAATGTGCTGCAAAACATAATTGGGATAGTAATGAACAATTTCATAAGCTTTTAAAAAATCAGCTTTTGAAGGTTTTTTTAACAAAATACTAAGAATTTAATTAAAATTGTGATTTCTAGGGGTGTAGGGGTGTGTAATGAGCATATTTAAAGTTCTGTTTCAGGAATGAAGCATCACAGCAGATCTCCAAGACTGGAAGGAGAAGGGTAAAGGGAGTCAAGTGTCTTTCTACAAGCAATCTACTTCATTTACCATGCATCTTCACAACATTAGCAGTTCCTGAATCACCCCTACAGAAAACATGGTTGAAAAGCAGACCACTGCCTGTGATAAGGGCTATTGTTTTTACTTCCTGAATGGCTTTTGGGACAGACTCTTTTAGAGTGGTGAAATCTCACAGGAAACATTAGGCTGCAGTTAATTCTGTAACATACAGCAGGTACCACTCAGATTCTCGGCATAAAAGGCATTGTTTTTGTGCTGGTCAAAACATCCTGGGGGGAAAAAAAGTTACATTTCAGCAGCACTAAAACTACCAGGCTTAATTTAGAATTTATCTGAGGTTGCCATCAGACCAATTTCCAAAAAACCATTTGTAAAATGTCTGTGGGAAAGTGGATTTGAATTGTCTGGGTAAAATAATGGAAATAAGTGCATAAAGAAAACAAACTCACCACTTATAATCTAGAAAGAATCCCTTCCCAATGATTGCATCAACACAAAGCTTTCTGACCCCAAATGGTTGTGGTAGCTGTAGAAATTTTAGAAGCTCCAATGTGGACAAGGATATAAGCATTATCTGCAATTAATACTATGCTGTTGCTCCTAAATGTCATTTCTATCTTGTAGTACAGTGGTTAGTCTTGCTGGGAAAAAAACTGTTCTGTGCAGCAGTAGACACATTCATGCTTCAAGTACATATTCTTTGCTATGTATTACTTTGTCAACTTAAAATGAAAGAAGACCACACATTTCAACATAATTGCCCAATCCTAAATCTAAAATTTTCCAAGCAATTTAACGGACTGATTTACAGTTATTCTTACAAGAATCCAATGACTGATGTCTTCTAAAAATAGAAATTTATACCAGGGTCCTGATGTTTGCCTTCAAGAGTCTTCAAGGGGATTTTCAGAAGCAAATTAATCCCCTCTTCACACAGTTATAGAGCTAAGTCAGTCAGACCATGGACACAACTTCCTTACTACCCATGTATCTCTTAAATAAAATGCAAGTTAAGGTACTCACTTTGAATAATTAGGGAAACAAACAGTAATGAATTATTTTATTTTCATTATTTTATAATGTCATTATTTTATTTTCATTATTTTATAATGTCATTGTTTGAATATATTTAACTATATTTTGCAGAATTTAAAATTAGTGACAGTGCAGAAAAACAGGAAACTGTAGTCTTTCATTACTAATGATCCTCAACTTCTCCATCTGCTTTATTTCTCTAAAATTCTCTCCTTCTAATGATTCCTCAGATCTTTTCTTCTACTTTATTTTTTTCCTACCATTTTCTTAACCTTTTCCTCTTGTCTTGCATTTGGTGACTGTTAATGCCATGTAATGCCACGTTTGTAACTCTCCCGCAGTGTCCTCATGTCCCAATAACTTGGAATGGTATGACATTCTTCCAAGCTAGTTGGCAAGTGTTTGTATGCTTTGATTTCCTCTTTAACTACTCAAGTCTGTGGTGAGCCTGAAATTCTTCCACTTCAACTGCTGCCAGCTCTGACAGAAATCATAACTTGCTAGTCTTTTTTTTTTTATTTTTAAAGCACAAAGATGAACAGCTAGCTTTAGACTTAAGATGATGGGGGTTTTTTGTCCTCTCATGTCCATTGCCACTCAGACAGTTATGGTCAGTCATTTAAAAGAAAATCAGAAAGACCATGACTAAAGCACTTAATGCACAAATCAGAACATTAAAAACAGGCCACAGAACCTCTTGGGGATTCAGGATCTAAACAGCCTTCTAGATATCACAGGCTGGAAAATACACAAGAGGCAGCTCTAGTCATCAAATGCAAGACTTAACAGTAAAAAGGAATGGACAGACAAAACACAAAGTAGCTCAGCAATTCAGTTGTTTACAGGCCTTAGTCAATACTTAAATGGAATCTTTCTTCATATTTCCACATCTACATCTGGTACAACATTATCTTTGCAATGGCTGACTTGAAATATTTTTTCAACTGTAACAAAGACACAGGTTTTTGGATGAGGGGGTTTTTGCACAATCTGCCTATTGAACAGACCCGACAAGCCAGTGTAGCAAGGAACACTATCCAAAGACTTCCCACAGGAACACAGATATGGCTGATGACATCATACTACAAGATGTTTATTTGCTTTTATAAACATGGGTTAAATTGACATTTTCCTTGAGAAGCTGAGTTGTCTGAAGAAAGAAACACAAATCTTGCCTTCTACTAAGAGGTGACCGACCCTGTGGGATGGAGAGGACTGGGAATGTCATATGCCTTAATTTTAGGCAGGCCTTTGCAACAGTCTTATAAAGAATCTGTGAAGTCAAACTGCTGTGATATAGACTGAGTAAGTGGACAACAAGGTGGATTTACTGTCTGGACTGCTGGGATTTGGTGGCTGGTTAGTATTGGTGTTCCTCAGGGACTGACTGATGAAAATGCCACTATAATTTCCTGACTTTATTAACAGCATGGGTGAAGGGATGTAATGCATCTGCAGCAAATCCCAAGATGGAGGTGGGGAGAGCACTTAATGTGTTGAAGGGCAGGTTTTCTATTCAGTGAAATACCAACAGCCTGGAGAAATGGGCTGACAGGAACTCCATGAAGAGAATTGGCCTGTCCATTGTTAGTATGAGGAGATCTTACTGCTGTCTACCAAGAGCTGATGGGAGCAGTGAAGGCACAGCTGGGCTGTTCTCGGAAGTTCAAGGTCACAGGATTAGAAGCAATGGATACACACTGTAATATGAGAAAATTTGATTAAGACCAAAGAAAGTATTTTACTATGACAGTGGTCAAGTACTGGAACAGGCTGCCCCACAGTTGATCTCATCTCTTTGGGATCCTGGACCCCAACAAGGACGCTATTTCTTTCTAGAAACCAAATACTTCCTCTGCTCCAGGTTTACATGTGCATCTGCACGTATGAATGTGAGCACATACGTGTGTAAGTGACACATACGCGAGAAGCCGAGCATGCTTCCAACCCCACCAGAAGCTTAGATTCAACTACTGGGGTAAGAAAAGCTAGAAGATGAGAAATTAATGCAGAGAAGGACCAAATCTGGTCTGTATAAGAAGGACTAGACAGAAACATTAAACGAAAGACACCACAAGCAGTACCAGCATTTAATCATTTTTGTTCCATTTGTAATCATATACATTCAGAGTACGATACTAACATATTGTCTATAAAAACACCACAGCACCTTGAAGGCTAACATGAACAGACAAACAAGTATGGCAGTTTTTTTGAAGCATATAGCAAGTAACCAGTAATGAACAAAATATTTCCAAACATTTCCAAACTCATCCATATATGAGTTCACAAAAAAAAAAAAAATTAGAACACTGATTTTAGAGATTACAACAGAGATAATCAGTTCTGTGCAAATTAGTTTTCTGCTTTTGTCATGTTCCTCCACAGGATAAAAGAATACAGAAAAGGGGCACTGTGTCCATACCCGGAACATTGTGAAAGTGCGTATATGGACATTCTTTGATGCCCATGGAATTGTGAATTGCCATTTAGATTTGCACCTTTTTTCCTGTCATACTTCACCTTCATACAACATTAATGAATATGTGTCTAAGCTTTAAAGAGTTATACTGATGGTAACTGCAAAGCCCGAAATTTAGTTCCCTGAGTGAAGGGTATTTGTGCTTCTCTTACTAAAAACAAGAATAAGTTAAATTTGCCAGTTTTGTTATGAGTTACATATGGCCATATTTAATCTTCTGAATTCACATAACTTGAACTCACTTTAAAGTCCTAAACTCTCTTCAGCAAACACGCTGTTATCACTTGTAAAAGAAATGGATGAGGGGGAGATAGACCTGAATGCATTGTATAAACAACAGAGAGGTTCCCCAATGAGCAGATATGCAATGTCTATGAGCAGATGTGCTCATGTCTAAGGCACTTGATAGAAACTACAGAATCCAACTTTCTAGTCTCACTACACTTGATGGAGATAGGTCTCTATGCTTTCCTTTACAGAAAAGCATTCATCCCTTTGGAAAATAAAGCCATTCAGCTGATCTAGACTAACATAAAAAGAGTTGCTGTATTTATTACACATTTATGTTATTACTTTCATAATTTCATTTCAAAAGGGACCTTTGCTTTTATTCACATATTGACTACACAAGAAAATAAATCAACATACAATATTCAGCAATGTTCATAAAATATTCAGCACAGACATAAGATAAACCATAAATTCCTAAAAAGATAAGAGCAGGAGGAGAGCAGAGATCAGAGTTCTAAGTGGAAATCAGTATAGCAATACTATCTTTGAGACATAACGAGCAGTAAGAGCTATTTAAAAGAATATACATAAATCAGGTACATATTCCTTTGCCAAGATTATATTTGTATTTAAGTCTTGTAAGCATTATATATTAAATTCATTTTATTAAAATCATAGAGAATACCAAGTCTTACTCTTCCTTATTTTGCAGAGGGTATCATAAACTAGAACAACCTATGCAGCTGAATATCCTAAGCACAAAACATATTCATAATAAACACAAACACCCAAGAAATCTGAAATATAGCTGAAGAAACAAAACTGGTTAGCACTGAAAGATCCCATTCCTAGTATTTTAATAGCTGTCAGATAGAGCAAGGGCATGTAGCTATAGGACAAGCAAGAACAGATCAAACTGGAAGACAGTAGGTTTTAGATTAGATATTGGGAAGAAATTCTTTACTAGGAGTGTGGTGATACACTGGAATAGGTTGCCCAGAGAAGCTGTGGATGCCCCATTCCTGGAAGTGTTCAAGGCCAGGTTGGATGGACTTCAAGCAACCTGGTCTAGAGGAAGGTGTCCCTGTCTGGAGCCAGGCTGTTGGAACTAGATGATCTTTAGGGCCCCTTCCAACCCAATCAATTCTGTGATCTTAATTTTCTGTTCTGTTTAACTGACTTTTATTAAGAGGTGTGGCTTCACTCCCATATTTAACTTAAACACTACAAACTGTGGGGTCTCACTTCCACTCAAAGAAGCAACAGTTGAAAAGTACATAAGCTGCTAGAATGAACTGTCAGTATAGGAGCAGGGCCTAGTTTAATGATGAAAATTTCCATTAGAGTCTCTGCAATAAGTTCAGCACCCGTCTGAACCACAAAAATGGGTATGTTATATATTAGCTGGTTATAAAGTGTCTGCACTTGCTTGGTTTTCAATACAGTTGCAAGGATTGTACACCAATGGTGTGAGTGAAACACTGATGCAAGAAGGGAACCTGTAACAACCAACCAGAGGAACCAGACAGTATTTAGAGTAATTTCTGTATTACTCTGATGCTTTCACATACACATATCTCTACACTTGGAAAACACTGACGGTTTCCGCAAAATATTGCTGGATTAGGATTTTAACATGTCCAAGAAACACTTCTGAGATCAGCTGCAGATACAGTAAGACTCTCTTGCAAACCTACTATTTCCCTACAAATTGCAGATACAGGCCAACAGAGACAACACCAGCTTGTGTCTTCTGTTCAAGCAAAATGGCCAAGCCTAATGAAGACATCACTTCATACCTTTAATTCAGAATCAAGGATTATTTACACATTTACAGTGTGCTTGGTGGACAGACATCGCTGTATTATTGTGAATTACAGAATTCTAAGTTACTTCACTAAATATGAACCAACTACACAGTTGACCTTTCCTAAAGATATTGATACTTACATAAATAGTTTAATTTGTAATATTTTCTCTCTATAGCTTAAACCTTTCCTTTACACTCTTCCTCACTTAACTGGTAAATTAAAAACAAAATCTCAAAAGTAGTTGCATTTTATTTTACTAAATAATTAGAATATACCTAAAACAGAAGACAAAAGTTTCAATATGTATTTGACTAGTTATACATCACTATATTATTTTACCCATACTTGCTATTTAGAAAAGTAAGTGATGTATAGTTTTGGAAAGGAAAAATAAATTTTAAAAAAATCAGTTTAAAACCCTAACTTGCAGGAAAAAAAAAGCCTCTACACCAATAATAAAGGGAGTTCTTCTTTAAGCTCTTTAACAAATGACCTAAACAAAACTGTAGGAACAGAGGAATGTGAATGACTAAACAAACCCTTCAGTAAACATTCCCCAGCTGCAGTTTTCAGCCTACTACCAAGCTAAAATGTGGAGACTCAATCTACCTTCTGCAAAATTATAAACTTCAGAAACAAAGCAACATTACATGACATACATGACTCACAAACATAGTCACTGAAAACAAAAACCACTAGACGTTTATCTTAAAAACAGAAAAGACACCAGGTCTGGCACCAGTCTGCAATGCAAGAAAGACCATGTGATAGTTAGACACTTGTGTATTAGTTTAAAAATAAGCTAGATAAGCATGTGATGAGTGACAATTTTGTACTTGACCTTTGCTTAAATAGCTTCTTTTCACAAAGTCCACACAGACATCAACAAACTTCGAAAAAAAAAAAGAAAAAGAAAACAAAAAGCTAAAACTCTACATCTCATCCAGTGTGTTGAAAATAAAGCCTAAAACCAAAATTCTACATGGTTACTTCAGAAAAAATAAAAAACATATGTTTTTAAGGACAAATTCAGAAAAATTATTTTTCTTTACAAAGCATTGAGCTCTTGTAAATCAAGCTCATGAAATTCAGCATGTTAAGTTACAGAGACAGAAGTGTGGGGTGTTTATTTCCAGTGGGAATATTTCACTCTGCCTAGCAGGCAAAGAATTTGGAAATAGAGTTCCTCTTTCCTGAGGCTGACCAGGCCTACAGAATTGCACAGGAAATGCTTTTAAGTCAGGAAATGAGGATGCATTCTGCATGGGACAGGGAACCCTTAATTTAGGGTATTACTTTCTGAAGTGTCAAACCACAACATTTACCTCTGGAGTAAGCATTAAGCAAATCCATCAACATCCACAGTTTTGTATCTAAATCCTTGTGGGTTTCTCTGTTTCTGTTTATATTTATCTAAAATATCACAGAGTGGTGAGGTGGGAAGGGACCTCTGGAGATCATTTAGTCCAATACCTCACTGCTCAAAGTAGTGGCAACTAGAGCAGGTTGCTCAGTACCATGATCAGGTAGCTTTGATTTTCACCAAGGATGGACACTCCACACCCTCTCTGGGCAGCCTCTGCCACTGTTCAATCACCTCTACTGTAAAAGAAGTTTTTTTCTTACATTTAAATAAAATTTCTTGTATTTCAATCTGTGCCCACTACCTCTCGCTCTGTCCCTGGACACCACTGAGAAGAGCCTGGTTCTGTCCTCTTTACACCCACACACACTGAGATCACTTTCATGGCCCTTCAATGCCCCAGTGTCTCGATGCCTCCCCTGTACCACAGAGCCCAGATCTTGACCCAGTACTCCAGGTGTGCCTCACCAGGGCTGAGCAGAGCGGAGAGATGACCTCCCTCCACCCACTGGAGACACTCTGCTGAGTGCAGTCCAAGAGGTTGTTGGCCTCCTTTGCTGGGTCATGTTTATCACATGCTTTTATTTGTGAAAACAAGCTTTAAAAACGTGGTTTGCACATTTTAAACAGAAGGTAATGAGATGTATGAGATAGAGTTTCATATTTTTGGCTAACCTCGCAGTAAGTTTTGTGTTTTACCTCAACATGAATGATGATTTCAGTGCTGATATTAAGTTCCAGGGGCAAAGTTGTTAACCATAGTCCTAGTAGCATAATGCATTTTTCCTCCACTTTCATTCAGTGTATTCAAGATACAGAATAAAGACTTAAAGTCTGTAACCAGTCCTGATGTAGACACTGAGAACCTCCCTAAAATGGGCAAACAACAGTGATTCTGGAAAGAATAATAAATCTTTGTAATTAATCATGACCAAAAGAAGTAAAAAATTAAAAAATTGGATTTTCACTTCTTATCACCACCCCTCCAAGAGCAACCATTCCTTATTCTGAAGTCAAAACCAAATATGGCAACAGCAGAGAAAATTTCTCTCTAAAAGTCAGACAACTGAACTCCATTTGTAAGGATAAAGCCTGTTTGAAGTAACACTGACACAATCCCACCAACAGGCAGCCTGGTTTCTTAACTCCTTGACAATAATAAGCAAACAGGAAAGCAGCAGCTTTCAGACTTGCAGTTGTGTTTGCAAAACAGGACATTAACAGCAACCAAACACAAAATTCTGCTTTCATCATGCAAGCTCATGCTGCCAGGGCTGTTTCATTTGGATTCGCTCTTGCTAACCAGGACAACAAGGTGAGTCCCTAAAGATGGAAATAAGCCAAAGGAAAAAGAGTAGATTAAACAGAGATCTAAAGAGCTGCCTCCTTCACACAATGATAGACACAAGTTAATGTTACACTGCTGACTATAACTGTCAAATTTAGGCTCAGTCCATATAGGTCTTTCATGTTTGGAAAAATGATTTATGTAATGATTAGTCAGAAGCTCCATCAAACAAACCTATGAAACACTTCAAGAACAGTACCTGACATATCGATGTCAACTTTTGGGAATTTTATCTACCAATACACTTCATATGGATAGAGAAACACTGGATCTTAATTTTCTAGACACAGTAGTTGATGCTTATTTGACTGAAGCCTTCGTTACATCTTACAGTATTAACTATACACTATTACTGCACAATACTACACTATTATTATCAGAGTAGAAGGGAATACAGAGCACTTGTACAAGCCTCACTCTGGTGAGGTAACATGTACTAGCACACTGAAAAAGTTATACAACTATTTTTTGTTATAGTCTAAATATGAATCTAAGATCTTACTTTGCCACCTTTTTTTCTTCCAATCAATTGAGTCTGGACTCAAGGAAAAACAAAGATGACAGCTTGAATAAGGGAACTAATGGGTGATCTCTGTAAAGAGAAAGGGAGCATGTGAAAGATCTTCTCTAGTCAGTGAACTAATCCAGTTCAGTTAATCCCAAACACAACTGTGAATCAGTTAGGGTGGGACTGTCTCCAGGCACTGCTCAAATCTTCACTTCTGCATTTGTACTCTTCTACGCAAAAAGAAACCACCTCCTAGACAAAAAAAAAAAGCAAAACAGACATGGTTTTCCATTTCATTCCATAACTGGTATCAAGTTGACAGAGGAAGTAACTACCTTTTGTTTGTCATGACTTTCCCTTCTCCCCACTTTGTACAGTACTGTGCATAGCGCTCTGCAGCACAGGAGTGCAGAAACACCTCAGAGTATTTTCTGTGATCTGCTGAGTACCCTCAGTTCCTAAAGCAGCAACTTACAGAGATATAAGCTGATCCTGAAGGGACCTGAAACTCAAGAGCTCAATCTCATTTGGGCTAACAGATAATTTGTAAAAAAAAATGTGATTTATTAGATATGATTCATGTTGGTGCAATGGAAAAAAACTAAAACAACTAGTCAGAAGAAAATTTAAAGCAAATATTTCAAAAGGTTTTTATTAAGACACCCTGTTGGGAAAAAAAGTTGTGTGTCCACAAAAATTTACCGTTTATTGCCTAAATTGCATCATTGGGGATAGGGGACCCTTCAAGTGCCTCTTTTAAACTTATTTATTCTTGGTACAAACACTAGCTCTTCTAACATGCATCTTGTAGTAAAAGCAAAAGGAGGAACACAAAAATGTGCTCTAAGCATTTTACTTTTCTTTTGAGTATCTGAAGCACAAATAAAACTATCACTGAACTCAGTGCAACTTGTTTTTACAATTAGGAACCTTATCTTTTCCAAAAAAATGTATCATTTCAAGAACAGTCAAGAATAATAATGCAGAAAATATGCAAATTGTGAGACTTTTCAATAACACTAACAGATGAAGAAATAATAGAGATAATGTAAATTATCTTAAAAGTAAGCTCGTAAGCTAACAGGTTAAAAACTTGCAGCTTATTGGAACTTCACAATAAATGTCAAGATTAAAGGTGTTAAGTTTTAATTTTTTCTTTCCCACATAAAGAAGCCATACAAAGAAAGATACTATCACATACAAAACACATGAAATAATATTAATAATCCTGGAACATATCACATTGGATTTTACATCACCCATTCCCTGCCATTAGCACCCATTACCTGCCATGCACAATCTTTATATTCAACTTTACAATTATTATTTGTTTAGTTTTTTCTAAAAGCACCTTTACTTCAGGGATTTTGCTCTTATGTCACATACTGATAGCACAGTTAAGTGCCCTACTCCTCCCTATGTTTCAAATCTTATAAATTCACACAAGTCAATGAGATTATCATAAAAACATGCCTTCGTGTACTTGACAGATAATGCCAAATACAGATTTTATTGAAGACCACACATCTTATTCAGGGAAAACTATTTTTCCATTAAAATTATCTCCAGGTCAAGTCTAAGAACAAATTCAAGCACAAGACATTTCCCAAATCTGATTCTTATTTTTACACTTCCCTAAACACATTTCCCCATCTGGTCTTCAAAACAAATTCCACCTTGACCTGAAAGGGCACAAGAGACACTTCAATCAGACCGTTTGACAAGTTGTTTTCATTTTTAGTGGCATTTAAGAAGTCATACCGATGCTTGCAAAATAGATTGTTGTTATTATTATTAGGCAACTAAAAGTAACCTGATTCTGCTGATGAGCAGTAAAGCCATGAGCACTTAGCTTTAAACACTTAAGTTGTACAACACCTTAAAACAGGACATTAAAACCCCCAGAATAATGAGTACATAAAACACAGGCATTTCTCATACCAACATTCAGCAAGATAGTGTTTTTGCGAAACAATGGTTTCTCTAGTGCTTGTCTTTTTTTTTTTAGTTTGTTTTTTTTAATGGGAAAAGCTGGGGCTAAAGGGCAACACACTATCAATTATAAGTATGACACAGGAGTTTATTTGTCAGTATTTACTGTAATCTGAGAAATGGATAAAATGTTTCTCAGGATTTTGTCCAGATTTCTCTTAGGAAATACGTATGTGGGCGTTAAGAGAAGGGACGCTCAGCAAGGAGGAATTTATCTCCAACCTCAGAAAGCATACTGATGTCAGAATTATGGATATATGAAATTGCCAACAACTTCAAAATGACCTCTTCTCATTCAAACAGACTAGAAAACGTAGCTTGCTGTGTGATCCAAAACCACTTCTGTCAGTAAGCATCTGCCCAGGAGGTAGGCAGGAAATCGCCTGTGTGCTAACCTGCAGTCAGGTTCCAGGATATTAAAGTTCTCATTTTCTGAATTGGTCTTCAAAAAAATTAGGAATGTAGCACTGAAAGGAATGAGCTGAAACTGCAGGAAACTATACGTCGTTGCTACACAAAGCAAAATCAAGTTTTTTTACGCACCCCCCTAACCTTTCCCCCATGTAGCTTAACTTGAAAACTGCAAACTGTGTTAAATTCTGGTGATCTTCCTCTTGGGTTAAGAGAGTCACAGAACTGCGTAGTGTGGGAAGCCACCTAGTGACGGAGGAGCACAAATATGCCTGGAGCTGCCCAAAGTTTTAATGAGATGACGCAGTTGGAGCATGTGATTACTGCTGTTTTTCTCACTGACTTGCAAGTTGTGTGGTGTACTGGAGTTTAGAGAATTGCACGGTGATTTCTGGCAACTTTTATGAGTCTTACTAAGTCTTCTAAATGAAGTGTGAAATAGCAAATTTTCTCAAAATGGGATGTACACAAGAGCAAAAGGAAATGTATCAAAATGTATAAGGAGAAGATCTGATGCAAATTTTAAACTAACTATGGCACTATATGGAGAAAATGTTCAAATTTGTGAGGCTGGGAGGAAATAACCTAAGGGAGGCAAAAGTGCAAAAATGGAAACAATCAAAATGAGCTATTTTCTTCTAACTCAATGCAGAAGTCATTCAGCAGACTCAAAAGAGGAAGTTTTCATGACCCAGAAAAAAATACTTGTAGAATTTACATGTACTTAAACAGCATTTCTCAAAAACTGAGAGCTCAAAAAAATAGCATGAGTACAGAAAACTCTACAGCAAAATTTCAAGGCCAGTAATGCTTGTGTACAAACAATGTGTCATCATGTTTTTCCCTATGGCAAAGAACTTTACCAACATGCACCTTCTGACTCCACTGAAAAACCTCACTGCACACAAACTGCATATGACTGGACCACGTAAAGAGCCGAGTGGATGATGTAGATTAGATGTCAGTTTACTTTGACATGTCACCAAACAGCATCATTGAAGAAATCCATCATCATAACAACAGCGAAATTAAAAATATGTGTTACAGTACAGCTGGCAGTATTAGAATATAGTATGGAGTTGCCATTGTATGTCACTTTGAATAGCAGAATAAAGCCAAAGAAACAACTATTTACAGGAAAAATTCTTAGGTGACATATGTCAGCAAACTTAATGAAGGATTGGCTGAACACTTCTTGGAATAGGACATTCATTAAACACATGCTTATTCTAGACCCATTCAAACAGCATTTAACAAGAGCAATGAAAAATACAATCTCAGAAATTAATACAAGTCTTCAAGTCATACCACAAATGATGTCACAACTGCAGGTATTTGATGTACTAGTCTTTTAAAGACCCTTTGAACCCTATAAATTTCTTTCCTCTCAAAATTATTCTTGGCAGGGGATCATGTTCTAATCCGTATAGGGAAAGTAAAGAAGCCTAGTTCAGGATTATTTTGTCATTGACAGCATGACATCAGAGAAATTCTAAGGCTATAGCTAAGGGTTTTCACAAGTTCTGTACTTGAAATCTCAGGGATAGAACTGAAATTCAAAAAAGTGAGTTCAAGCACTGAATACTCTAAAAACGAGAAAGTAGCATTGTAAAGAGAGTAACGGTGGCAGAAATCATGAAGATGTACAAAGTTGAAAAACAGCACTCATAAAGCATAAGAGGAAAAATTAGCTTGTTTCAGGCAAATAGTGAAAAAATTATATCCTAATTATGTATTTCATACAGGTATTTAATAAACTTTTTATGTATAAAAATCTTTCTTTTTGTGAGGGATCTTCTTGAACTCAAGATCATCTTCCTTTCAGGTTAGCATAGTAGAAGATATTTACTCTAGAAGGATCCACAAAACATCTACATCCTATTCACTATTCATCAAAGCAATTTTGTATAATAGACTAGTGCAAATATCAGAACTACCATGGGCAACAGCAAGAGAAATTGAATATATCAACAGCAAAAGGGAATTTATCATACTAAACTCCAGACAGTCAAAAAAAGTTGACCAGGCCTAATACTACTGTGGAATGAGGAGGACCACGGCCACCTCCACCAATATAGACAAGGGGTAACTCCTCTGCCATCAGCTGTTGATTTCAATGAACAACTAACAGTAAGTTGCATCACAAGCTGGGTTTCTTGGCACTGAAGGAAGCACCCCACAAAATCAGTTGCTTTGATGCTTGGGAGAAGACAGAAATCAAGCTACTCAGGATGGAGGAAACAGCTCTTTTCTGGCCCAATCCATCTACTTTCTTTTCGGCTTTCTTCAATTACCTTTCTACATAAGCTGCTTAAGGAAACTAACTAGCAAAATGCAATACTTTTCTGCACAAGAAGAGTAGGTGAGCAGGCACATCTTCAGCAATGGGGACGCAGAAACAGGACAGATACAGAGAGAACAGAAATGACTATGAGCACAACAGCTGGCAAGATCAGAAGGTGAGCCCCACTAATATATCCACCTCTGACACATCATGCTTTTTCCCCACATTTTCAGTGAAACTGTTACCATCAAGCACCTGGAGATTTTGTAGCATTTTTTGTAGCAGACTGTTACATATAATTTTATATGCCTTCAACAAATGTGAATTAGTAATAGCTGAAAAAAGAGCAATCTTTCAGAGTGTGTCATCAATACACTGCTTGAATATCTAATTAGGAAATAATGACCTTGGCTGTGAGTTACAGTAAGTTGCAGTGGAAAGAGACCTTAGGCAAAAAAGTAGATTGTTAAAACTTTCTGTTGTAAACAACTGTTTTGCCTTTTCCCTCAGTTACAGCTGTGTGGTTTCTGCAAGCTTTGGACTACTAGCTTTTCAGATTTTATGATTAGAATTAAAATGCCTAGATACACACAACTATGTCATCTATCATTTTCATTATGTAAAGGATTTTGTGAATTGTGCCAAAGAACAGATTGATTTGTGGTACATGAATAGTTGAAATACACGCTTGGTATACTACAGCTAAAATCTAAATATATGTACATGCAAATACTGACTAAAATATAAACAAAAAAGCAGAGGTTTTCTTTCAAAAACACATACACTATCCTTCCAGATTTTCTACCTTCCCTGTTTTCTGAAGGTAACTGGCACAGTAGAGTCTAGCATGTCATACATGTTTGAGCTAAATAGTTATGCAAAGTATCCATTTAAATATTATAAGCTAAGGTAGGGCCAAAGTAATTGTATAACTTCATATTTCCTGGGGAGTTCACTCTAAGCATTTATCTTGAACTAAAGTAAAAATAAATACAACATGTGGTAATGTAACATATAATCATATACTAACTATATTATTATAATAATCAGAAAAAAATATTTTGCCTTTCCAAGCATAATATTGAATGTAGATCAAAACATGTTTTGATCTTTTATTCTAAAAACTAAAATCTTCTTTCAACTGCAGTGTCACTTACCTTGAAAAGTAAAACATTAAAATATAGGAAATCTGTATGTCATTAATGAACAAACTAAATCAGGTAAATTGAAGATATGGAATTCAACCTTGTAAGTATTCAATCAGAGATGTTTGCCAAATATGAAAAGATTTATAATTCAGGCTATCCATTCAAAATGGGGACAGCAGTATTTTAGAAGATGGAAATGATGAAAACATTGTGTCATAGCTGGATATACAAAAGTATATAATCAGTTGCCAAAAAACCAAGCCTATCACTGTCAAACACTAGGTGATTTTTCACATACCAGAAGGATTTTCATTTTCCAACACACTCTATATTTTTATCTAGAGATAACATTGTACTTAGGAACAGATTTGAGTTCACAAGAGTAAACATAGAAAGCCAAAAAAATAGCAATTCTTCTGCTGAACTGATGAGATTATTACTGAAATATCCCACTAATTCCAGCAGAGAAATGCATTGGCTTCACAAGTTGTCAAATTTAAGCCGCAACGTCCTTTTCTGAGAAATCAAAGATGTTTTGGTATGGTTTTAAGATGGTGACTCCAGAAAACTCATCCCTGTTACAAAGGAGTCAGAGGTGATAAGAATTCACAAAGCATTTTCAAAGGTGGACCCACAGGTGTAGATAATGCTTGCTAAATGCCACAAAAAGGTAGAAATCTAGGTCAAACAGTTCAATTAGCCAAAAAACTGGACAGGCAACACAGGTCACTGCAAGAGTTCAGGGATTAAACAATCATAATAAGGGCCTCTTTTTATGGACTTAACAAACAGTAACTTGTTACTGTAATTAGAAAAAATCTAGTGCATCCTTGTTGATCTCTATACTACTTTGCTAAATATTAATTTTAAATCACTCTTCAGACTGGCTAGACTATATTCAGTTAATCAGCACTGAGTGCTGCCTGTTTATGATCATGTCCATGATGTTCAGTTCCCTTTCTTGCAGAGAGCTCCTCAGTGCCAAATACTAGTGTCCATCTGCAGTCACTCCATGGTATATGGGTCTCCATATGAAAATAGAAAGTTGTATTGTAACTCAAGGGGAGGAGCAGACCTGACTTCTGGAGAAGAGACACTCTGAACTGGTAGAGCAGGAGCAGAATATTGCAGGATCAGCACTGCAAGCCCAAGCCAGTGTAGCCATGCAGCATCTCTCTGATATAGCTGGACAAGAGCCAAGGTAAAACAAAACCGAGAAATACTGGACCCTTAAATTCATTAGACCCGTCTCCCGACTCTGTCTTCTATGTCACGTGCTCCTGGGCCTCTGCTTCTGCACCTGAGCCTGCTAAGGCTCCCTGCAGTACTGTCAGACTAATAACTAATGCACATTTCACTGACAAAAACTGCAGTGGCATCATCAAGTGTTCCCAAGGCCATCAGTATCTTTCTCTGGAGTATCTTATGCTGGCAAAGGAATAAATACTGTTCTGACTGGACTCTACACATCTGTCAGTGTAATGGCATCAAATGATTTGGAAGCAATAACTATTCCTCCATCGGAGCAAGCAAACAGAGCCCCTGTGCTTCTCCTCTTGATCTTTTTGTTTGCAATCCCCTCATTTTTGAGATGATGTCACTGCCCTCCTTGCGTACTATCATCTGGGGAACCTACTGATAGTTGTTGTTGTTGAGTCATCTCACCAATTGCAGCAATGATATGGGAATATGATCTGCTTTTAACAACAAAAGCAGCTGGAAATACGTGCTGATTCAATGACAGCTATCTATAGCAAAATGAATCCTTGAATACCACCAAAAACTTTTCAGATCTCTTACCAGTATCATTTTACATTTTTTTTTTGCAACCTAACACCTTACAGATACCTGTTTATTAATCACTAAAAGTAAGGAAGAAGAAAACTAGCTAGTGTTGTCAAGTTTTAAATGTGACAAAAGGTAACTAAAGTAAATATTTCGGATAACCACATTAAAAAATTACAGAGTTGAAAGCATTTCATTTACATTTATGAACTCTTCTTTTTGGCAAATTTGAAAAAAAAAAAAAACAAAACAACAAAAACAAAACCAGAATTACCTGCACTTTCATGGACATACAACTCCAGGGTATTTTATATATTTTATATATTTTATATATTCAAACCTAAGCAAATGTTGAACTGAAATCTATAGAAGAACTATTTTAATTACAAACTTAAAATGCAACTCTTCCAGAAAATTAAATCCTCATACTCCCCAATTCATCATAAAACTGAAAAAGCTGCTTATAAGAGAAAATTATGAAAGAAGAGAATTTTAACCTTTCACAATTCACAACTAAGGAAATATTCCTGCATGGGAAAATCAGGATTGACAATAGTAACTTTATAGCTTATTTTAATGCTGGATTTTTTGTTACTTGATTCATGAAACAAACCAAATACTGTATGTAGAACTACTTTTTTTTTTTTTTTAATTCTTGTGCTAGATTCAGATCCTTTGGCAGCTTAGAAATATTTTGAACGACCACCACTTGAGAACTTCAAAGCTTGGCTTAAAACAAACCTACAAAATTAGGAAGACACATCAAGCTTTTAAGCACTACTATGTATGTTCACTCTTAATAAAAAGTTTGCTAGCAAGGACTTTCCTGTGAGGAGAAAGGTTGCAGTTCCTCAGCACTAAGTTTGAAGTGTTATATTTAAGACACAAGAGCAGATCTGAAAATCTTTCTGACATAAGGTATCGTGCTGATATTCTCTAAGCTGCTCTAGCACTACAGGAATAATCTATCAAGCTTGATTGGATGGGTAATTTGAATTTATTTTTCACTTTAATAATGCTTTCAAAAGCCCTTCTCCCAAAAGAAAATATACACAGATGTGAAGATTGATAAGTGGACAGTGCTTCCACTGAATTACAGAGTTGTCTCAGTATGACTGTTGTTCTCAGAAATACACTCAAACCCAGATGCTCGTGTTTGCTGGGCTGAATCCTAAACATCTTCCTGTCCTCTGAATAGCTTCTTTATAGGGAAATCTAGGAAAGTAACAAGAGAATGAGACTCGAGAATATATGGGATTCATGCAGTGTCTTCATATAAGGGAGAAAACCAGAAAAACCTCAACAGAGACTTGGCCTTTTAGATATGTTCACACTGCAAGTTTGACATGGGTTGCAACAGATCTGCACTCTCAAGATCGTCTAACACATGCATGTACACTGCTATGTTCCTTTTGATTTTGAATTCCCTGTTCAATGTGTGTTCATTCTTCTCTAGCCAGTCACATTAGCAGTACAGCAAATTGTCTGCTCCAGAAGGAAAGAGAGAGGTAGAAACTTAGAAAGAATACGGAAAGCACTTTGGCAAACCCACCCATCAGTAAATTCTAGTGTGGGTTCATATTCAGGTGATACTACACTCCTCTCATGCTTCCCAAGGCATCCACAAAAACTACAAAGTTGTATTTGAAACGTACAGGAGTGCTAACAAGGGAGCTCAAGTCATGCAAACAACACAGATACATTAGTAATAGTCCAAGCTACAGAGCCAAGAGCTCAGGATACAGAATTAATTAACATGTGGAAGATCAAGTCTTGATCTTATTAAAGAGAGCTGTCTAAGTGGCTACATGGGTTATGAAACTGGCACTAATGACGATTAGACCACAAGGAGAAAAGATTTTTCCCTAGACTGAAATGAAGCTGTAATGCAAAATGAATTTGAGAACACTTCCCTTCCTTACTTCAAACTAACAGATGGAATAATCACATTAGGAGATTAGTTAAAAAATTAACTGTCTTTTCTCCAAGCAGTATTTAACCTGCTATTCTACTACTGTTACCTTGCTTGTTCCAGGAGGATGACCTGTACAATACATGCTTATGACATAAATAAAAGTGAAAGAGATTTAACCAAATGCCCTTAATTCAAAGCAGAAAATTGATTTGGAGTACAGGAACAAATCAATGTTTCCAGGTTCAAGTCTCCTAATATTACTGTGAAACTTACTAAGACAACTATCCAAGCACTGTCAGAATCACTAGTTTTTATTAACTGCCTGCTCCTTTAAAAAAAAAAAAAAAAAAAAGAAGAATTGATTTGAACAATGTTGAAAAGTTTTCTAAGCAATAACAGAGAAAGCGAACAGTATAGGAAGAAAAGGTCTCTTATTCAAGAGGTGAAATACAGAGGTCAATCTACAGCTTGTATGGGATACTGGGATGGTAAGGACTCATATATCTGGAACATGGAAAAATGAAAAGTCATTAACATATCTTTGTGTGTCATCATGTCTAGTAAGTCTCTTGTGCCCCATTCTGGTAACTCACCATAGTCTCTGCAAACATACTTGGAAACTGAAACATGTTGCTTCTCGGATGGAAGCTTTTCTCTAGAGATCTAGTCTCTTGACAGAAACCACTAACTTCCGTGGTAAATTAAAAAGACAGTTTGGACTTCTAAAGGAGAAAACAGCAAACCTCAGTGCAACCAAAATTAACAGTATAAAAAACTGTCCATTACCTTAAAAAAAAAAAAAAGCCAAACACTGAACAAGACCCTGGTCTCTCCAAGGACAGAGCAACACCTTTTTAGGTACAAGCGTGAAAACTCTGAGCTGGCTCACAACAGACAGAAGTAGCACTTAATCTTCACAGATATTCTACAGCTAGTGGGTTTTCATTTTGGTTTATTTTAAATTATTATTACGGACTGTATACTGTAATGGATATGTTTGTCCCTCAATAGGACAGTCTTGATTCATGCAAAGGAACAGCTGAGGAAGCCCTGAGGAGGCTCATGTACAGCAAAAGTCTGGGGAAAACAGATGTGGAGGGACGTATGCATATGTAGGCCTACATTTGTGCATGGATAAGTAGGGAAAAAGTTCACGGTTATACAAGGAAAGAAGCCTTCAATGCAGGATTTTTTTTCCTTCATGTCTGAGAGAAGAAGAAATCAATAACAAGAAGTCTCACTGTTTTAATTACCAAATTTGACAGCATCCTGAGTTAAGAAACAAATCTTATTCTAGTGTTGCACTTCAATTGTGCCCACTTCAATTGTGTGTTCTCAGACACAGTTGTATGAGAATGAGACATATCTTAACAATCAGTATTTTTGGAGACTCCAAAAATAAAGTTGTCCTACTGAATTCTCAGAAGAATAGTTCCAGCTGGCAGATGTCCTTGTACATAAAGGTATTCCTACTACTGGAAACGGAAAGGGGTTAGTGTGAGCCCTCAAAGACTCCAATATTTTGGGGATAAGGAATATACATGCTGCAACAAGCCTTTTCTTCCCCCACAGAATTACAGAAGAGGACAAGAGTTCATTAAGACCCCATGTGGAAATGGTAATACACCACTGCCTCTCACAGTGCTGACTTGACCAGCCTCAGCTGCTGTATCCATCAGCCTGCTCTGTGCCAGGAGCCCCAGTTAGGCAAAGGCCTATGTTCTCTGTCCTGGCTTGAGCTTAATTACTATGCCTGCTTACAGCCCTGCGCTCATCTCCAGGATGGACCTCAGACCTGTGTTGTTTGTACCTTTGTCCTGAGTCTTGTCTCCAGCTCATATCCTTTTGATCCTGACTGGAGCCCCTGGATAGACCCAGGCCCTGGGTGATAATTCATCACCCAGGCACACAGTGTGACTCTTAGGAATGTCCTGTGCAGGGCTAAGAGTTGGACTTCATGATCCTTGTGTGTCCCTTTCAACTCAGCATATTCTATGATTCTGTGATTTGTCACATCTGGCACTGCTGGTGGGTCCTACAACCAGCCCCCAGCTTTGCCCACACTGCTCAGGCCCCATGGCACCAGGTTGGGTGTGGGCACTGCCTGTGCTGGTGGCATCCTCAGGTCCCTTCTTGTCCTCCCTCATGGAGAAACCCTGCTCATGCTGCTGCTCAACAGTATCAGACAAACACATTTCAAAAGAGGAAATCACTATTTTTAACCAAGTATTTCTTACTATTTTAAGACTGACAGTCTGATCCAAACTCACCTCAGTAAAGAGGACTCTCATCTCTCAATAAAGAGCACTGTATCAAAAACTAGTCTTCAAAGTTTTCTCCAGTCTCTACACAGAGAAAACAACTTGACTCCAACATGGTGTTGGTTCTGAAAGTTGCCATAGCCAGACTAGTAAGGCAAATCTGATAAAATTAACACAGCAAATCACAGTGAGTAATACGTGTCTTGTTTTTCATTGGTTACATTTTTGTATTTTCAGAAACTGCGAGTGCTGCTGCTTTTCTAAAGCTATGCTTTAACTTTCAAACCCAGAATAGTAACCAAAAACGTCACCTACAATACACAGGTGGAGAGGCTGGGGAAGAGGAAAGAGGAAGAGAAAGACAGGAAAGTATAAAATTACAAAAAAATGTAATTCAGGAGAGACAGGAGAGGAGGTAATATAACATAGATTGAGATATTAGTTAATTTAGGTGTCTTATACACCTGATTTGTTTGTTTCAGGCTTTCAGAATGCTTATCAAGTCATATTTGACTTTATTCTCCATGAAATAAATATAATTTTGTCATTTCTAGTATTTTTTAGATTATTTTATGGTATAAAACACATATTCCATTGACCTGAGAACAGCAATAACCACTAAGCGAAGCAATTGGTGCTTGTAAACTATCAGGTCCAGAAGAAAAGGTTTTCCTAATGCAACATCTTAAGGAGATGTTAATTGTCTGCAGTTTGATCAATTTGGGAAATAACTGTTTTTTCAAAACCCAGTATGAAAATACATCTGTTCAAAGTACACTAAAAAGAATTTTCAAATGATTGCTACTCTCATAAGCCACCTATGCCTAATACCCTACAGTACCCTTATTGTATTAACCTCTCTAATTAGGGTAGCAGTAACCTGTTATCAGAAATAGCAATACATTCTGCCATCTTAAATTCACTACTACAAGTCAAAAGACATACGAACAAGACCATAGCTCAATTAGCTTACCACCTTGACAACATTTACAACTAGAAAGATATTATAACATTAGATTGCGATAAATTTCAGTGGAAAAGGAAAATTTATAACATCTGAAAACTCAGCTCAGACATGGTCAAATGTAAAAGAATGCTTTGCTCATTTTTAATCACAAAAAGCATTTTCGTGGGCACAAACAAGATGTCAACAGGAAAGCCAATAAGGGAAAGAATTTGGATCACTTAAAGTAACTGCACCAGAAAAGCTCATATCCAGACTTCAAAAACAATCCATGCATGAAAATGCAGTTTAAAAAGTTATTATAATTCAGCAATATGACAAAACATCACCCATATATTTACCAAAAATCAGAGGAAGAAAAAGCAGCCAGACTAAAATTTGAACTGGTATTCTGACCTAAATAGCACACTATGTTTTACAGCAAATTATTAAGGCCACATTACTTAAAGACAAGGAAGCAAGAAAGATGATAGTAGCAAAACTCTTCTACGAAATGTTTATGAATGTGCAAATCTAAACTCAAAGTGAGGGAAGATCCACCACATTTTTTTTCTCTACGCAGCAAATTCACACCCACCTGGAATGCCTAGAACAATGCATTTTAAATCTTGCCATCAGGGAAATTTCTATACAACTTGGAGAAGATAGAAAAATCAGAAGAGGACTTGTGTGGGATTTCTTTTGTTCTTGCTGTTTTGTTATTTATTTTTTTTTTGTAAACTAACAAAATGGGACGTTACCAAGTGGAGTTGAGAAAAGGAAAGTATCAAGGTAAGGGAGATTAAAATAGAATTCCTCAAAATAGGAATACAGAACAGAAGCTTGTGGTCTTACGGGGAAATTGCTGATTGATAGGAGAGAGTAGCTTGTTCAAACAAAGAAAAGAATAAATATATACAGGATATCTCCTGATCTTTAAACATATTAGAGGGGCACGACAGAAGTAACTATATCTAATTTAGTAATCAATACATCTGGGCTGACAATCACATCAGATGGATCTTAATGACATTTACAGATCTTAATGAGCTACTAACAATATTCCTGAACTACCATCTTAGAAATCAAAAGACCATGGGGAAAAAAACCTCTCTCTATACTCTTTTCTTCTCATATCCAAAGAAGCAGGGATTCATTTTCCAGAAAGAATATAATTTCATGTCTTTCACTATTCAAAAGTGGTCATCCTGCCTCCTTCTGTGTAGCTGAGGAGTAATACACTAGGCCTGCAGAAAGATATAAATGGAATTCCTCAGCAGTACTGTATGTTTTATAAATTTTGAAGATTCTTACCCTGTATTGATGGAAATTATTTCTATCAGTGGATTCTTCCTAATCTTTGGCAAATCCAGTCGTGCTCCCCCCAGACGTTTTCCATTATCCTTTTTCTGACCCAGCAGTCTCACAGAATGACCTTCAAATGAAGCAAAAAAATGCAGTCAATACAAAGAACAAGTCCCATCATATTTGTTTTGATTTGCTCTTCTTTAGAAGTAGTGTTTATACTTCAAAGATTGAAAATGAGAATGAGATGTAATAATCTATTTCCACCAACTGGAGCATTTAAAAAGAGACACTGACAGGTAAAATACAAGATCTTAAAACGAACAAATTATTTCATCCAATTATCTTTTCACACTTGCATTTTCTGTTTTAGCCGATTAAAATGATCTAAGCAGTTTCATTTTCAGATTCTCTAGCAAATATCAACATAGAAGTAATATTTAAATGGCAGGATTAAAATATTTTTCCCAAAAATTTCACTCAAACCTAAATTAGTAGGTAATAAGCATCTAAATACTTTTTGAGCTTGTAATATGGAGAACCAACACATTTCAAAGGTATCTGACCGTGTAAGTCTGAGGGAAAGTGCTGTGAAGCATATCCTGACAACATGTCCATGGTTAAGCTGATTACCAAGATTTGAGCATATTCCTCCCCACACCAAGACAACTGTAGGTCAGAAAACTGCCTCACAACTCCTTTCCTGAAACCAGTAAAATACAGAGAGTAAAATACAAATAATTTCACCAACTGCCTACAACAGTACATAAGTCATACCACAACAAGACCTATATTTAAAGAGCACAAATGACAGGGTTTGCTGATATTCAGAAGGAGGAACTAATAATGAAGACTCAAAACAATTGTGTATATTATTGCAGCGCATACTATAAATATAAGACATATCATTTACTGCACAAAGCCTAGAATAGGCAGATGAGAGACAGCAAGGGAAAGCTAATGCTTTCCTGAATGGAGTTGGAAAGTAACCACTACTTGCAGGGAAGGAGCAAGAGAAAGCATGTATTTGTTGAAAACTTTTTGATAGCTACAGCTACAATCCCTCAAATCTTTCAGAGAAGAAAAATTTCCCCTAAAACAGGAGAGGGATGAGAGGATTGTATGCAACTATGAAGTTACAAGTTGAGCTACATCCACCATAGCAAAGTCTATAAACAAATCAATTAAAACCTGTGTTCAACCAAAGTTCCTAACTTACATTACTAACAGCTATTTACAAAATTAATTCCTTCATCAGCCAAAGCCTTTCTTCACTGCCTGTTGTGAGAAGTCAAAAATTATTTTTTTAATAACATAGCATTCATACTCTGAATTTATTTCTGTGATATGGCAATGACAGCCTGCATGAAAACTACTAGTATACCATCTTTCTCAGGCTTTTTTAAGATACACAAAAATTCTCAATCAAATACATGACCTAATGAAGAAGTGAGCAGTGACCTGACAGCATAATGGTTAATACCAACAGTAGACATAACACTTAATACTGATAGGACACATCATAATGTCAACACGAAATAAAAGGCATAACTTCTGCAGTTGCATTTGACAAAAATTTCATTATATCCTGCTGTGAATTTAGTAATATGGTATTTATCCTATTAATATTTGTTAACTTATTCACTTCTACCTTTTCCTAACAACAATAGCAATATCTTTGTCTCACAATACATTCAGTTATTTCCCAATCTAATGCTTACCTGAGGAGTTGCAAGCATGGCACCATTTTATTTACTTGTGTAACAAAAGTTACTGCATTATGTAAAATGTAAGAATTAAACTAGAAGCAGAGAACATGTCTTTTTGTATTTCTTAATAGAGTGGTTTACTTGGTATAAACCAGTTTGTCCATTTTTAAAATATTCAACTACATTACTATATTAAAACTGTATTTGGATTTATGGCTGAAAATACAGTGGAACAATTCACAGTAATTAAATATTACTTAAAACAATTGGGCTTAACAGCAAGTTACCCAAAATTTAAAATTCATACACTTAGAACTGGGGTCAAACCACCATTCTTAAGTTTAAAAAACAAAACCAAACCAACAAACCACAAAACCAACCTGCCACCTCCCCCCCACAAGTAACATCTCAGAGCACAGAATCAGTGAGGCTTCACTTCCACACACCCTCACAGCTAACAGCCATGTGAGTTACTGCTCTCTAATAAGAATACAGCTCATGCTCTCCCTTTTTCATACTGGGAGTATTAATCAAACGGGCAAACTTTTTCATGGAACTTCTGAAAAAAAGTGTGTCCTTCAGCCTACAAAACTTGTCATAAGTCTGTTTGAAATTTGTCAAAGGACGAAAAACTTGTAAGGAGGGAGGGAATGGAAACAATGACAGATTTGTGCAGGAGGCACAAGTTTATAATCTATCTCTTCTTAGGAAATCAGGTAAAAAAAAAAATAAAGACAAACCACTACTGTAGCCTAAAAAATCTTGTTCAAAAGCACTGCTTCTATCTTCTTACAGATCTTTGTCCTTCAGATGCTAAATAAGTTACCATATACATCAGGGAGAAAAACAACAACAACAAACCAACCAACCAAAAAACCTTAGAACATTCTACACAGCAAACATAGCTCACAGGGAGTATAAGACCCAGCCTCTCCTACCTTCAGAAACTTCCTTTATTCAGGAGAGAAATCCCTGCTCTGTGACCATCTCCCAAGTGATTCACTAAACGCTAACATCCACCCCAACCCCACTCCTGAGCTCAGGAAATCCATGGTCTGGCAATCAAATATGGCAGCTTATTTTCACATGAAATACATTTCCCATATTCCTACTTTTCAACATCAGAATGACACTGACATTCAAGTTAATATGAGGCTTGCAAGACCTGTGTGGAACTTGGGAATAACAACATCTCTGCACTTTTCGGTCCAGACACCAGAGGCTAAAAAAAAGCAGTACTGGGAGATGACTTTCAGCAGAGAGTTTAAAGCTTCCAAAAAGCAAACAGCACATGCCCATCCAACTACTGTGACCTCTTTGCAGACACATTCAATTTTTTAATTTTTTTTAAGAAAAAAACCCACTCAGTTACAGTATTTGTGACCTTAAATCCTTTTTCTCCTACTCCATACAAGGACTATTTTGTTTCATTTTAAGTAATCACTAAAGCATCTGTTTACAGAATTGTTGCTATTAATAAAACACAACTTGATAAACACAGAATCATACTGTAGATCTTTTTTTTCCCCTCATATTTATTTCAAGAAAACTTAAAAATAAGTATTTTGTCGTCTTCAATAAGGAAATGGCTAAGTAACATTTTTTTATATTCTCTAGCCAGCACTATTAAGGCCACACTAAGATCAAGCGTAACAGAAAAAGCAGTAATTTTAAATCTCATTTATAACCTCCTTTCAAAGCTTAGAATGGGGTAAAACACTGCAATTAAGCTCTACTTCCAAAGCATTTTATCTGATTAAGTTACCTTCTCTCTGACATTACAGGTTGGATAACTTACCTAAGCAAAACAGGTGTCACAAACTTAAAAGGAGTCTTTCTTCTTATGTTTGTTTTGTTTCTTTCCTTTTCCTTTCAGTTTTGAAAGAAACATTTCTGAAATCTGAGTTAATCACAAGTCTACCACCATAACGACGAGTGCTCCACCTCAGATATCAAACAAACAACACACCTTTTTTGATGGCTCACTGGATGATGCAAACTTTGAAACACAGCTTAATGACAAAGAGAGCTAGTCAGGTTAGATATGAGAGCCTAAACAGCCTAGGTATATAAACCTCTTCTGCTATAAAAATAACTTTTCTACTTCCACATAGTCTAACTGCAGACAAAATTTCCCTAAGGAAAAAAAAACAAAAAACAAAAACAAACAAACAAACAAAAAAACACAACAAAAAAAAACCTCAGAAAAACTCCACAAACAAACAAACAAAAAAAAGCACAAAAAAGAAACCACAAATAACAAACAAAACAAACAAAAAATTGTTTAGGTCATGATTCAGAGTAAATTTTCACTAATTAGTAGATAATTAATACAGATTACTACACAGCAGTACTAACCAAGTCCAACAAGGACAGTTACAGAGCAGAATCACTCATAGCAAGTGTAAATGAAATCAACCTAGAAACAATTAAAAAAATAAATCAGAGCTCTCTAGTTTTCAGAACTCTTTAAAATTAAACTCATCTTTACATAGAAGTCAGTGGATGTAATTCATATCACTTGGCGCTGTCTGGAAAAACGATGAGGTTGGAATGAATTAATCAGGATATTAAATCCTATTGTTAGCCTAAAAGAGGGCATTCAAATGTGTCTAGCTTGATAAATCAGTGTGCAGAATGAAAATATTTTCGAGGTATTTTTTTTTACTTGCTAAAAAGGACATCAAAAAGTAACACAGCATTAATGGCATGTATGTCTTTAATCATGGATGCATGTGCTTCAGGACTGTGATGGAGAATGCCCGATCCTGACATACAAATATATGAAGGGAACAGGCAATGGAATTTCTCTGCCATAAGATCATAACATGAAATGTCCTGTGTACCTCAGCCTACCATCAGACCCACCACCTAGAACCACAGAAGCATGCTAATGGCATTAGAGCAAATAGATTCAAATTGGATTGGTATTTTCCTAGTTTATTACAAGAATAAGTGGCTGGATTATTCATCCTTAGTTAACTTTAACTGACTATCAGTGTTGTATCAGATATTAATATAATCAGCTTCACTCTGTCCATAGGCTGCACCCCTCAATTGCTGCTGGGAAATAGTATCTGGTTGGACAATGGAAGAGGGCATCCACTGAGGATCCCTCCCCATCCCTGCACACCCCGCTGGAGCTACAAGTGTACCTCTGAAACACAACTCCAGCCAGACGCAGAGCTCTCTTAACTATTAACTTCAAAGTTCTGTGCAGATATCTCGAGCAGTTCAAAAACATGAGTTTAAAGAAAATCCTCAAAGATGCAGGAAACCCCAGCCTTGGCAGCAAAAATTTCTATTGTTTTCTGCTCGTTCTGTTACCCATTCTTTCCTTTTCCCAGTTACATCATGATGCTTAGAGGTTATTCACCATTTCCTGAAAGACACTTTTTTCCTCACAACACGGCTGCCAATGCACTGTTCTATACTTCCCTGATGTCTCTCACCAACCTGTCTGATCTTCTACAGCATCTTCAGGGAAAAGGATTAAGCACTATTTCATGTACTCTTGCACACATTTCCTTCCACCGTTATTTGCTTCTAATGAATAGAGAGTTTCCTTTCCTCAAGGCTAGCACTGCTAAAAATGGCACATGGGAGCAGTGTGGCTAAGGAAAGTAAAGCTATATGAAGGGAAAACAAAGTAGTAAATTTCTTCAAAGAAAAACAAAAGGAAGAAGTGTAAAGAAGAAGCAAAAGCAGTGATAAAAACTCAAAGGAGCATCAAGCAAATATAAAAGGTGAAAAGGATTAGAAGTAACAAGAGAAAAGAGAGTCAAGAAGATCAAAATAAAAATATGTGTAAAGGCAGAAGAGGCAAATCAGGAGCTATTACAAAATTTGAATACTGGATTTATTTCCAGAGTTATGCTCTTCTAGCTCTGTAACTACTGGGTAAAACCAACCTTCTAAACAATTATTTTGGATTTTCTGGCAGGACTAACAGAAAAAAATACCATCTGAAATAAAAGGATGCAACACAAATTGCCTAACACACTCTACAGCTAAGCCAGGCTGTTAATCATATTTGAGCCTAAACCTCTTTAATTTGGAGGTGCTTTAAACTCAGACTTGATAAGCTTGTAGAGAACAGGTAGGCTTAGAGCCCATGCCGTGGTCTGTCTCTGATGGAAGAAGCCCACGTGTAGCAAGGGCAGACCATAAGCTCCTCTCCCATCTTTTCTCCCTGCCCTGCAGCACAAACAAGCTGTCCCACAGCAGACATGACTGATTTCAAAGGAATTCCCAAACTCCCCAGAGCAATCACAAGCTGCCAGATACACACAAGTGCGAAAACAAGGACACTAATTGGTTTAGGACTTTGCTGTGTGGATGCTCCCACCCAAACCAACCCCAGCTGGCCAGCAGCATGTTGGCATCCCTGAGTGTCATCAGTGGGATTTCCTGGCTCAAGTACAGGAAGCAAAGAAAAGCCAAACCTAACTGCAAGGTACCTGGCCTGCTCCTGGCCAAGCAGCTAATATAAATTATTCCTCTTCTAGATCAGTGAAGATGGGAATATACTGTAACAGTCAGACTGCTTCAACTGGTTTAGGAAGGAACTGGGTCCACTACAAGACAAGGAATAATTCAGACTAAGGCTGTCAGAATTACTGATCTTTCCCTGAGTGGCACGGTAGCATGTCTTGGGCCAGGCAACCAATCCCATCAGAATGCCAGTAGAGGGTGGTATGTTTGATCCAGTCTCTGCAATTCAAATTTTTTCATAAAAAGATTGCCTTCCACCCTCTACCAACTTAAAAAGCTTCACAGAAATGTGCAGGTATTACTAAGCATACAGCACGTATGTTACGAGCTTGAAATGCTGACAACTGCTAAGCACTGCACTTGGAATTAGCATCCAACAATAATATTGTTTCAGAAGACTCCAGAATGTGTCATACAGGTGACAATAGAAGCTTTTTAAAATTCATTGTATGTAATTTCAAAAACAAGATATTCAGAAGAAAAGTTCTGCAGGTGGCCCAGATTGCTAAAATTCATACATCACTTTCTCTCTATTAAACATACAATACCTCTTTATTCTTGGTATGTCTTTAATGTATGATTCAATCAAAACAATATCTGTAAGCATTAAAACCATACTGTACAACAAGTAAAACAGAAAAACAGAAAACTATTAATGAGGAATTACTGTCCATACAAAAATTTCACCAAGTTAAATGAAGAATATAAGTATTCAAGAAACACATGAAATGCCCTATAAAGACACTATTCCTTTTTTCAGGATTCAATAGCTTCCCCTACTTATTTTGAGATCATATGATGTTATTGTCTTTCTGCAAGAGTGACTGAACGATACATCTCCTCTGAACTCAAAATGCCGGCTACCATTCTACATCTCGGAAGGACAATACTAAGAATCGACTACAGGAAGAGTTCCCCTGACCCTCTGTCCTCACCTTTCTGTGAAGAAATGCATTTGATTATGATCAAAGATTCTGCTCAAAACCTCAGGAGATCCTGGAGAGAAACTTTCAAGGGAAAAGACATTTTGAATCAGATGAAACAGGCTGCGTTCTGAGGAAAGGTAATGCTGAAAGGAGGATTGTCAGAGCCAGCTGCAGCAGCTCAAGTAACCTGCCTAATGTTTTGGGGGGTACAGGTTGAACAAACCAAATTTAGCCTTAGAGCTGAACTTCACTCAGTTGAACTTAGCACTGTATGCAAAAACAAGCTTTTATTAAATTCCACTGGTTTAAACGAGGTACTCTTCACATTTACGAGCCACAATGACTCTAACAGAGCTAAACCTAGCTGAGTCTAACCAATGTGAATAGGACAGAAAAACAGGGATGCTGTAAGATGGTCATTCATTGAAAGCATGGAAAAGAGCACATACAGGTCAGGAAGAAAAGGCATCTTTCCTGTGCAAATCACAGGTTCACTTAACGATGACCAATCACAATTTTGCTACTGAGATTTTCAGTCTGTTTCCCCTCAACTGCTTGTTTTCTTCTTCTGTGGCACTATTTATCTCCCATTCAGTTTCTGTGAACTACTTACAAAATAAAGTCACAACAATGACCATCATAACAGAGATAGTCAGCTCTATTGTTTTATAAGCTAAATCAATGAAATCATTACACTGAGAAAAATAATTACAAAACCTATCTAAAACCCTGGATCATCTCACACATCTAATAGTCACTGCATGCCCAAAAGCATTTGAACAGGCACAGCAAAAACAGCAATAAACTGTGTTGTAAGAACAGAAACCAATTGATGGCAACAGAAATCTCTTGCCCCAGCAGGTAAGATTTTAATGTTGAGCCACGCAATTACTGTTGTTCTATAAAAAGCAATTAAAATCTGTCTTTGCAGAGGCAGTTTCCTCACAACTAATGTATATTCCTCATCATGCTCTACTGTTTTGTTTTTGTTTTTTTTTATTACAGTCTACAAAGCTAAACTCCCAAAATTAATACTGGTACAGATAATGGTATTACTATTTTGAACTCATTTCTTCAGTACATTGCACTATTAGTAAGTAATCAGAAAGGGCAACTGAAATGCAAGCTAGTGCTCTCACTGAAGCATCCGGCTGCACAAAAACACTTTCACTTAAAAGCCATACAGTGGAACACCTTCCAGACAGGTCCTTCATAAGCCAATGCTTGTTGTCGCAGTAGTTCTTAAATAATAGAAGAAAACAAAATGATACTGGTTTCAGTAGTGACAATCTTTCTACTCATAACGCTATTTCCATAAATGTTTCCATATTTGTTTAAAAAGGAATAACTCCAAAATTTCCAATCTAGGGTCAGGGGGTGACATGTACCACATGATGCTGTTAACCTCAGTGATTAATATGTACACATGAGTGATGATAAATCTTTTAACCACAGTCATGTCACCAAGTTACTGACACTGTAGCTCTATATATTGCCTATTGAAAACCTGATTTTATCCCCTCCACTTCTTTTAATCTGTCAAACACAGACAGCCCCTAGCATAAGTTCATAGAATCACAGAATGTTAAGGGGTTGGAATGGACCTTAAGGATCATCTAGTCCCAAACCCCTGTCATGGGCAGGGGCATGTCCAACTACACCAGGTTGCTCATGGCCTTATCTAACCTGCTCTTGAACACAGTGTTTCTGGTTAGTACCTTTACTTTTCCACAGTCTCAGTTTAAAAGGCAATTCTGCCTCCTAGAAATAGTGTTACAGATGTGGCACTGCTCACGGAGTGTGTGGATGGGGCTGCAGGGGCCTCTGCGAGGAGAGGCAAGGACTGCCAAGCACCAGACACAGCTGGATCCAGCTGGCTCCAAGAGCCCGGCCACAGGGCACAGCTGAGCCCCACAGCCATTGGAGGTATAAGAAAGGGAAAAACTCTGCCTGGCAGCAAGTAAAAGAAGTGTGAGGGACAGCCCTGTGAGCACCAAGGTGGGCGAAGGAGGAGGTGGTGGCCCAAGCACCCCATTAGGTTCCTCTGCAGCCTTTAGAAGAGCCTGTGGAAAGCACATGCTGGAGCAGGGTTTCTGGCAGTAACTACACGTGGCCCG
The DNA here is from genome assembly GCF_001715985.3 of Manacus vitellinus. Lineage (NCBI taxonomy): Eukaryota > Metazoa > Chordata > Aves > Passeriformes > Pipridae > Manacus > Manacus vitellinus. The sequence goes on from NW_021940534.1 coordinate 1,568,856, forward strand.
TGGGGGACCCACACTGGAGCAGCCTGTTCCTGAAAGACTGCACCCCATGCAGAGGACCCACACAGTTCTTGGATGACCACATGGGAATGCCCCAGGCTGGAGCAAGGGAACAGTGTGGGGAGGCAGAAGCAGCTGAGAGAAGCTGTTATGGGCTGACCACAGCCCCCATTCCCTGTCCCTCCGTGCCACTCATGGGGGAGGAGATAGAGGAGTCTGGGATGAGAGAGTGAAGCTGAGCCTGGGAAGAAGAGGGGTGGGGGAAGCTAGCTCTGGTTTTCTCCTCTGTTTCTCACCACTCTATTTTTAATTGGCAATAAATTAAATTAATTTCCCCCAAGTCAAGTCTGTTTTCCCCGTGATGGTAACTGGCAAGTGATCTTCTTGTCCTTATCATGACCCAAAACTTAGTCCATCTTATTTTCTCCCCCGCCCTGTTGAGGAGAGGGAGCAAGAGTGGTTGGGTGGGGGTCTGAAAGCCAGCCAAGGTCCCACCACACAGTGAAATAAATAAAACAACCCATCCCAAACTCTCCCCCCCTTTCTGTGTCCTTTCAAATGAGATAGAAACAGAAACAGATTCAATGAGGCCACTACCCTCCCTCTCACCCTCCTGAAGCTGCACTTTGGCACAAACAGTCAGTTTCCTGACTGGGAGCCAAATGATACTTTTCCTCAAATAGGAACTCCTGACTCTTCCAATTTTTATTCTTCATTTGGCCTGTCATCAGCTTGTTAAGTCAACGCTACTCTTCCCACAATTACAGAAATTGAAAAGAGACTATCTACTGTAATCAGCAGATTATAGTGAAATCAAAAACCATACACAAATATTTAATATGCTGGCATTCAAACACATACATATATACACATACTCACTAAGGTAGATAATCCAGTATACATTCTACACATTAGCTTATATATAATATAGGTACCATTTATCTGCTCATTCTCATACAGACAGACACTGCAACTATCAGCAATCCATAATTACTAACCACATGAAGACAATTTAACAGTTTAGTAAATACTGGTTAATGTTTAAACTGAGAATGGATGTGCAACTTCACCAGACAGGTCAACGTGACTGAAATCAAGAAAGGTTATGCTAAGTATAAAAGGTTCAACCCTGAAGTAATTTCCTTTGGTTGTTTTTTATAATCAGGTCTAATGGCCCATTGTAAAACTATGTTTTATAGACACAATGTGGACTAAACTCAATTCAACCTGCGTCCTTCATCTCCCTAAGGCCTAAGCTAAAAGGAGACTGTACACAAATACTCTTGGTTCCATGCCTTCCACCCCCACAAAGCTTTAATAACATGGGATTTGAGAGTATGTCTAGAAAGGAAAGGGGAAGACCCATATCTCTGAAGACCTAAATTCAAAGCCAAGAAAACAGGAATTTCTGCATTTAGCAGTTAACATTTCTTCTTTAAAATACCGAACAAATGTATTATCTTGCCTACTGTAAATTGTTTATAGCCAAGCTTGTACACACACAGTGATTTTTCTTTAAAAAAAGCTTTTAGAGTGGTTAATAAAATGCTGACTTGAGCAATCACCGTAAAGATATTCTGTGGCTCCCATCAGACAAATCTTCAGTTTATTAGAGCATACTATAGAGACTGATCAGCCCAAACAGCTTTTTCGCTCTGCACAGAAATTTTACTAAATAATGGAACATACATCAATTATAACCCTGTTTTCTCATAGCTCACCAACACCACAGCTCCTTAGCAATACTTTCCTAACATACTACATCATCATAACACATAACTGGAAAAGTAAGTACATGAGTGGGAATTGGTGCCCTAATGTTGCAAAAACTGCTGTAATCCAGTCTTAAAATCTGGGTGATGTGCAGATGAAGCAAGGTTTACTAAACTGTTAAATCAGAACCTTGCATGATGAAACCATTCCGTTAATCAGGAACACACACTGGCTACACAATTGTGCCTGTCACTTAGAGAAACCCAGTTCTGAGACTGAGATTGAATTAATTTGTCTAGCTACTCACAGGCAGTATAGAGGTTTCAGATTATAAATTACAATGTGATATGAAAAGTAGTTGAAGATGCCTCTAGTTAAAATATATCTTGGGACACAGTAAAATATTAATTAGATATGACCTGCATACAAATACTGCACTGCTATTAAAGACTGCTTCTGGAAGTGACACTTTACCTGACAATTTACTTGATAATTAGGATATTTCACAGATTCAATTCAAGACCTGTGATAAAAGTCAGGATGACATAAAAATGAGAAATCCTTGAGTCTCTTAAAAATTCTGTCTCTCTTTCGGTTGTTAATGCAATAACGAACATGCACATTCTTGTTCATTTTCTGACAAGGAAGGATAAAAAAAAGACAAAGTCACAGAAAAAGTGTTTATCAGAATTATCTCAATGGAGAGTTGGGAACTGACAATTATGCTATCTTTACACAGATGAGGTAAAGACCACCACGAAGATGTACTTCTTTAAACTATCTCTTGACCCAGCAGAATGACACTTTTTAACAGGTTTTCCTGACAATGCCCTCAAGACTAAGAAATAAAGCTAGAAGAAACCCATTTGTATTTCATATAGAGATCTAAATAATTCCAAGAAATCAGTTTTGTTTGGGAGTACAGTAAGCTTTCAACCAAATGCAACAGGGAAGCCATTTTCATGAAAAACTAAAAAGATGACTAATAGGAAAATAAAAAGTAAGGGAAAACATTCTTTCTACAAAGTTTCCCTTTTTGTAAACCATGCACTATAAAATTCAAGCATCCAAGAAAAAAAAACCTAAGGTACCCCTCAAGAAATGGGAACCCAGGGAAAGCCAGACTTTTAGACTTAATACTGGCCACTTTGGAATCTGGACAGAAAATCCAGACAACTCAGTTAGGCTGACCAGTCTAGAGAGACAGCTGCCTTACAGAGTGCAGACACTATGAAGTTCACACTTATTCAATTTAAATACTCAGTCAAAACATTTTTTAAACTTTCAATATATAATATTTTTTAAGCTTTCAATATATACATGGCCACATCACAGGAGAATACCACCTTGGCAAACTTCAGATTTTCCTTAAAAAAAAAAAAAATTTGAAGAAAATTGTATCATTCAGCTATGAATGATATCCAACTTAAAACTCACTGCTCTAAGCTGGCTCTGAATTTGGAATTTGTATTTAATCCTTTGTCCCACGTCACCTCCATCTCCTGAACCCATTAGTGTCTTCAGAAGCTGTTACTAATGACGTAGACTCATGAAGACAGAGGGTTACATTTAATTTGGTCTTACATTAATTTAATCTTCTACCATGTGTCTATTTTATATTATAAAATATTCTTAATCAACAGTCCTGTTATCTACAGCATTTTACTTCACTTGGATAATGAAAGTTCATGATTAGACTCTTTCCATAAAACAGTAAAAAAGAGTTTCACATTCTTCTCCATTAGTAGATGATTCCCAAATACATAAATTAATGCCTCTTCTTTAAATAATTTTAAATTAAAGAAACATAAGTAAAACCTCCTATTTTTACCGTTGACTCTTACAAAAGTAAGCCATTATCATATGCTATGACCTCTGTGAATTTGTTGATTTCCTTTCCTGTAGATTTATTGTCACAGATGGATTACAGCTGGAAGTGACCTCTGGAGATCATCTTTTCCAACCCCCTCACTCAAGCAGAGCCACTTAGAGCCAGATCCCCACGACCATGCCCAGACAGTTTTTTGACACATCCAGAACAGTACCTCCCTTGGTAAGCTGAGCCAATGCTCAGTCATCCTCCCAGTCAAAAAGTGTTTCCTGGTGTTCAGAGGGAACTTCCCATGTTTCAGGTTGTGCCTATTGCCTCTGGTCCTGTCACTGGCCACCACTGAAAACAACCTGCCTCCATCCTCTTTGCACCCTCTCATCAGGTATTTATGTGCATTCTTATGATCCCCCCCAAGCCTTCTCTTCTCCAGGATGAACATCCCCAGTGTTCTCAGGCTCTTCTTTGAGGAGAAAGGCCTCAGTCTCTTAACCATATCTGTTGGATTCTCTCCAGTATGTCCATGTCTCTCTCACACTGGGGAGCCATTTTTATTTGTTTTTTTCCAATAAAACTTCAGAAATCCTGTGTTCCACTACCTTTTGGGAAATCTCTGATGGAATTGGCACTATGTATGGAATTCAACAGTCCACTTTCTCCTTTTAACTCAAATTACTTCTAGTTAGCTAGAAAGGAACCAAAATCTTTCCAAAAAATCATGCTTTTTGAAGTTTAAATGTTTCTCAGTGTGTCTATGAACCTTATTTTCTAGAATTGTATCAATGATTAAAATGCAATCTAAAAATCCATTCCGTGAAAATCATTATTTTAACAGCTGCTCTAGATTATTTATAATCTTTATATTTATATAATATTCAGTCACAACAACCTGAGTAATTATGTTATCAAAAAGCAGTAATATCTGGAGTCAGTATAAATATTACAAAGCCCATTTTTGAAAAGGGAGGGCATGCTGACCTAGGATATCATCTTACTCCCTTAAGGATAAATAAATTTCAAGAAAAAAACAGATAGGGATCTGAAATACTGTGATGTTGTAAAAATCATGAAGCATCCTCATTTCCTACACATTGTCATAAATACCATTATGTTTCTGGGAAAACAGTTTGGCTTGTTAAATAACAAACATGAATATGTTGAATGTATTTCTGCTTTGTTTGTATGGTACAGTAGGTTTTACCCAAAAAATCAAATGGCATTAGTTAAGGACAAACTTGAAAAAGTTTTGGTTGGGAGTACATAAGAGTACAGGTTTCACTTCTGAAAACATTCAAAGCAACATGACTCTCAAGGCCTTCAAGCCACAAGCTCTAGAAGCCTTAGACCACACTACACAATTTCTTGATAGTAGCTTTTTTTTTCCATTTACAATTTTGTACTGCTCTAAATCTGTTGTAGTTCAAAAACATCAAACTCCAGCATTAAAGTTACAGACAATGTCTTGTGGATTAGACACTTGTTTATATTGAAAGTACAGCCAATTAAACTAAACCTTGTAATTTAAAGCTTCATGGAACAGTAATTTTTATGGTCTGATAACTAATGGAGACAAACTTAGGTAACCCAGAAAGACCCAGACAAATATATTTATTTAATAGCAAATGTTTACTAGTCAGGCTGCAGAAACAATACTCTTTTTTCTCTCCTTCACTGCAAAGTACTAAGTGTACACACACATGAAGACAGCCAGAGAGGAATGCAATTATAAAGGACATTAAACCAGAAGATAATTTATCTGTCCTGCTGAGGAAAGTTTAGGGAAGTAAGCCAAAACATCGGAAAAGAAGAAAACACTAGAGAACTAAACAAAAGAAAGTAGACATATAACACTGAATTAAGATAGTGCAGGAGCTTTATACAATACCCTACACCCACCTACACTTAAAATGAATCCACAGAGTTCCTGACAGAAAACATCCCTGAAATTATCACTTACACAAAGCAACATGACAAAGTATAGCATTGTAAAAACTAGAGAATTTTAGCTAGAGAAGAAAGTAAGCATTAGGTTGATAAAGAACATACCAGCAGCACTTCTGCTAGCTAACATGTTTCAGGCTAGCTGCAATTATTTCAAGTGTGATGCTTACCTTTAATAGTTTCTTCCACAACTTCTACTACGCGATCTATCTGCTGAACCTAAAAAAAGTCAGAAGGCAAATATCTAAGTAGTCAACAAATGGACATACTTTTATATAAACTCTTCTTTAAAAAAGTGTGTCTTTCTGGACTAAGGGGAAGTAAAGAGTTTTGGGCTGTGTTTTTAGCCAGGTTTTTTTTCTGTGCGTCTTGGTCCATCTGCCAAAAGTAACTTTAAAACTCACCATCTAATTTAAACCAATTTTTTTCCTCAAAAATAACAAGGTCTCATAATTTTGGCAAAAATCATCAAATCACTAGACAAGAGTGACCTAAGAAAAGAGTTCAGGCCTTAACTGCTGTTCATGGTCTGTGAAAGGCAGTGGTCACCCTCAAAGAGACCCTAAGTGCTCCCTCACCCCACCCTCCACATCAAAATAGGAGATGGTAGAGAATATAACAAGAAGCTAACTAAGGATATTGTCAGGGCAGACTACAGGGGAGAAAATCAAGGAAGTACTGCAGGGAAAAGACACTGGCACATGGGAAGAAATTTAAAAGTACTGTGGTGAAGTTTAAGGGAACAAGATATTCTCCTGAACTTAATGCAGGCACTGTTTGGAAATGGAAGGAAACACCCTCATGCTTTTAATAAGACAGAATAATACTTAATGACCATGACATAGCATCTGCAGCAAAGACAACAAATTTATGTTTTAGTGTTACACTTGCCAATATTCATCCATAATGAGCTAAATAATTAAATTATTTCTAATTAGATACATTAATCTTTATTTAAAGTCAGTGGCCAATATACTGTAGAGGTTTTGGTATATAGAGTAAAAGGAATCAGCATTAACATTGCAAAATTAAACATTCAGAAATTCTTGAAGTTGAGATTCTTCCTACAGCTTTCATCCAAACCACTTATTCTATGTAATGTCTACTATAAATATGTATAGATGTTTACATACATTGAAGGAAAGCTTACTTGTCACATTTAAATTAGTTTATAATTTTCCCACAATAATCCTTTTTAAACACTGTTTCTCTAAGTTGTACACTATACGAACTAAATTTAGCATGAATTCTGCAGCCTTTTCCTCGGAGTTTTTTACTGGTTTGTTTCCAAAACAAGCAGAAAAGCACAATTGCAGAGGCTTCAAGAGCAGAACCTGGCCTGCAACAAGGAGCCTGGAACTTGGATCTCTGGTATCAAAGCCATTAAGTCTCTGTGCCCTAAACCACTGAGTTTGTCATTTTCTGTAAACATATGTCTGCTTAATCTTCTCTATTTCACATTTATTTTACAATCAGTCTAATAGAAGGTAAAAAAAAAAAAAAATCTCATCTGTAGCTAGAGTCTGATCTAGGGTTCCCAACTCAAGTCAGTAGGAGTCAGTTCCTTTCCTTGTTTGGGTGTTGGATCAAGTCCATGTAAAAGCACTTTTTCTTTTTTTTTTCAACTTTTTGAAATAAAGCCTTTTTGAAACACAAATGTCTGCCACTTCAGATTTCTGAATACAGTATATTACTTTCGAATTCTAAAAATTAAATTATTGCTAATATTTGCATTTTAATAATCTTATTAAAAGATAAATATATTTAAACAATTTTCTGAAACACAAGCATTCATATTAAAGACATACATATGCATATTTACATACTTGTGTACATACCCCTTTCAGATATAGCTTTAAAACTTATGACTCAAGAAACTTAACATATAGACTTTCTATTTAATGTTTTAAAAATAAACTAAAAAATGACACTTGAAAACAAAAGTGCACACACTTACAACTACAAATATAGACAGAGAACAAAGTTTGTGCCAAATAAATTGCCTAAAATATTACTGCTACATATCTCAATACTAGACGGCTTAAGTTCATAATAATTTTAATCCTTTAAAATATGAGAAACCTGGTTTATAACCAAGTTTATAACCTCAGCCACCTATGATTACTTTCTGTGTTGCACATCTGGGGAATTTTTGCATTGCTGTAAACCCCCTGTTAAATAAAGATTTAAAAAAGTCCTCGACCACTATATTGCATTTTCATTTTATTGGATAAATTAAATTATTCTCAATATGCCTGTCAAGAAGATGGTTCATGTAAGTAATTAAAATTACAGGTCTAAGAGATAATGAGATCTGCACCTAGAAATGGATGTTTGTTCTGCCTTACTTGTTATTTTCCACATTAAGTATTTTTCATCTCAAATGACTGGAAATTGTTTGCCTAAAGTCCCAAGTGGTCAAGAATAATATGTGGAATGCTTCCAGTCTGTATTGATGAAGATAAAAGTATTTAAGTAGATCTGAGGTGAATCTGGTGTGGAAAGAGGGAAGGGTTTAGTGGATTCTTATTTGGAAAAAAAGAGGGGAAAAAAGAAGAAGAAGAAAAAAAGTCAAAGTCATGGTAATTAAGTTTTCTGGGGTATACAAAGCTCTGCAGGATTCTTTTCCTCACATCTCACTATGGAAAATTCTGGAGTGGTGTCAAAGGCATCTGTAAACTCAAGTGAGACCCAATAACGTCTCCATCAGGCATCAGGAAGCCCATGAAGTTCAGAAACTTTAAGGATCTTAATGGTGTATAAAGGGAAAAGACAACATTCCTCAGTGTTTCTTTGCAGCACATCTCAATAAACCAAACCCCCAGGACTGCTGGATGTAGTCAGTGCACCACACCTGGCTCCACAGAACTTGTGAGATCCTGTTTGTAGCATAGGCAAGTACACGGTGGACTTAATGTCCATTACAAATGGGTCTCCATTAGGACTTGAATACAGCAAAAGCTACTGGCCAACTGGAGCAGGCAGCTAAGTAGAACTACACAAAAAAAACCCCCACTCAACCACCACAAGTCGGGCCTGATGCAGAAATCTGGGCTGAGATTGATATAAGCCAAGAGGGCAGGCAAGGTCAGTGGGATGAATGAGTTGCCAAAGCAGGAAACTGACTGGTCAGAAAGCAGGGAAAAAGAGAGTTGTATCAAAGCGTGAAGCCCAAGCTGAAACAAAAACCAGGAAAAACCCTTGACCCTTCCTGGTGGGATCAGAGCTTGGCCTAAGTACAGCTCAGCAGTCATATGTATCCAGCCCTTATACACACAAGGAAGACATGAGGCAATCCACGCTGGGGCTGAAGCCACAGGTCGCCACTGAACACACAGTTGCAAACCATACACCTCCCAGAACACCCCAGCACTCCTCTGGGAGACAGCAGTCCTGAGCTCTCCAAGCTAAGCTCCCATAATTAGCAAAAGGAGTGTAGAAACGCACACATGGTTCATCTGTCACCAAAGAAAGTCCCCCAGTTCCCTTGTACTGTCACAATCACATTCAACAGATGACTATTAGGTGGAAGAGACCCAAAGACATGCCTGCAATGTGCCACGTCTGTAGTCTCACACTACGTGACCTGTGAGTGCTGACAGACATGAAGGTTGAGGATGGTGGTGCAAATTCTTCCAAGCTCTCAGAAAGGATCCAAGTTGCCTCAGAACCAATATTAATATCCTGGAACTGTTTTGCAGGACATGGAATCTGGGAAAAAACATAACCTCTAAGAGAGTTCCTACAAACTCAGAATACCCTTAATGGGCAATTAAGAGCGAAGTTGCACATCTACCCTGAGATTCTGCACTCTGTATAATCAGTGAGTCTCAGATCAAACAAAGCTATTTAGAAAAGTGCATCTATGAATCTATTATAAAAGTAAGAGAAACTTTCTGAGATTCTCTTCAGGGAGGCATCAAGATCTCTGAAAAGACCCTTCATTACAATTTGGAAAGACAAAACCTCATACAAGGCTTACAGCAAAATAAATACATGTTCAGTTTAATGTGTCCGCTGAAATACAGACAGAAGCATTTTTGGGGTAAAGATATTTGGACCAATCTCTCTCTGAAGTGACAGGATCAACACAAAACAGGAGAGATGGTCTTCAGATGTCCCTTACAAGTAAAGCTGAGTAAAAAGTGCTAAACCTTATAAAAACAAACAGCTCTTTTCAGTGAAAATATTCAGTGTCTTAATGGTCTTTTCTGAGAGAGAAGCATGAAGAGGGTGGTCACAAAAATAAGCAATTCATGAACATCCAATGTTTTCTGGAGGAGACAGGCTGCCTTTTAATGGAATCCACTATGCAGGCATCTAAGGTACCTCAGTAAAGCTGTTTTGTTCAAGCTGCACCACCAAAGAAGCTGAGGAATGATCTGGTCCAACTATTGCAGAAAAGGTAGTAATGTGTAGGGCTTCCTAGAAGTCTATATGATGAAAGAAAAGATACTCATTTTTCTCTCCACTTAATATAGCCTAGACATAATTTCAGATGGAGTCAGCTGCAGGAAGCATATTTACACCAAAGACACACTGTCCTTTGCCAACTATCGCAGTGCTTGTGCATTCTGAGTTATGCCACTGCCTGTTAAATAATGGCTATCCTGGTCTCCTCTGAAGAGGATTAAATCCTGCAAAGTGAGCATTTCAATTCCTTCAGAAAGCATCTCCTCATATTGTGATTGTACTTTACCTCAGCCAAGAGTGCCTACCAGGTGACGAAAAGTCACTGTAGGAATCTGGAAGCATCCTGACATTCAAATTAGCACTTTTATTCAAATTATCTTTTGATTCTTAGTGCAGTGGTACCTCAACATGTGTGATTGTAGAATATACTGTACTCTTTGCTGGATCCAAATCAGAAGATCACAGAATAATTCCTGGAAATGACATGCCATTTCTTGTAAGTGGTCACAAGAAATCCACATCATCTGGATGATTCTGTTGTTTCTGCTGGGGGACTGGGATTAACCTGGTAGAATCAAAAGCAAATAAAAACAAACCAGAGGCCTTGCCACTTGCTACCAGTGACTGTCTGTTTTGACCAAAAAGTCTGTGGTTTCACCCTCTGATGAGTCTCAGCTCTCAAGGTTGCTGAAACAGTTACCATCACTTGTTAAAAGTGGCAGCTGGGTCTTCATCATAACCATGACCCTCCCTCAGAGAGAATACAATTGCTGCCCAGGCCTGCTTCCTTTCCACGTGAAAGAGAATATCTTTCACTAGAAGTTGTGAAGGTTAAAGCTTCTCTGACATTGACAGGACAGTGACAACAAGAAATTACTCCTAGAGCCTCCTTCAACTGCCCTTCCCTTGGTATAGTGACTGAGTTTCCCAAAGAGGGAAATTTCTCAGGGGTAACACAAGCAACGTCTAAGCACATCAGGTATCAGAAAGATCTTGAAGAGAGTCAAGAAGGCACAAAGACCAGAAATATTTATTAGAGTAGAAATGTTTATTGAAAAAACACTGCAAAACAAAGAATCCTTAGGCAATAGTTGAGAGAAACTGAGGACAAGGTGCCCACAATAAGGAGGGAGCAGCAGCTTGTTTGCACAGCATGAGGCTACTGCTGAAGAAAGCATCACCAGCACCCAGTTGCTTAAGAATCACAGAATATTTTAGGTTGGCAGAGACCTTTCCAATCATCAAGTCCAACCATTAATCCAGCACTGCAAAGCCCACCACCATGGCAGTGAAGAAATTTTTCCTAAGATCCAGTATGAACACCCTAGGAATAAGCATATATATCTACACATAACTACTTGAAGTAAAACAATCTTTTTTCTTCTCTAGGAAAAACCCTACACATCTTTGATTCTCTGACATATCTATTCTGACATAGATAAGAAACAAAATGGTTACTACATAGATAAAATAATCAGTCTTAGGTAACCAAAACACACTATTCGTAATCATAAAGATTTTCACTCCAGTTCACCAACTCTCAGCTTCATCTCACCTTGTTTAGGCAGCTCTGTCAAATGTCAGATGATAAAAAACAACTCAGCCTACCCCCTCTCTAAAGTCAGTAAAAGGGAAATACATGGCTTCAAAAGGCACTTCAGATCTTCTAAAAATCTAAATTATTTTAGAGATAATTATCTTCATTGATCATAAGGAGAGTTGAGCAAAACAGACTCTCAAATTACAGCACTTAAGCAGCATAAATCCAGGCCTTAATACATAACTTCAAAAGGCATGTGACTAGCCATGCTGACTTCAGAGGCATAACATCTGTGTTTAAAACCTTGCTGACAATAGTGACCACAGTCATGGGCAATACTCTGGTTTATGAAGGTATTTTGAGAGCAGAATCTACAAGAACGTTAAAGGGAAGCAGACTAGCCCAGAGAAGCACATAAACAACTCATTTTCATTGCTAAACACTGACACAGTTGAAGGATAATGCTTATCTAAATTAATTCCTACACCTTTTGGTTCATGGGATAGTGTGTAACTGCTGTAGAAATGAATAGTTTCTATTTGCATGTCCACTTCTCAGTTTAAAAGCAGGTGCTTTGCTGACTTTGTTTTCTGACTTTCCAGGTTCGAGTGTCCTATCTGATTATCAACATGGGAATTCAAAAGCCAAAGCTGACCAGCTCAGAGGTATTGACGGAGCTAGAAATTTGTATGAAATCACTCTTGGCTGTAAGTTACAGAAGAACAGCGTGCACCTGTCACCAGGCTTTCAGTATGCCTTCCAAGAAGTTCTGCCAATTCAAATCATTCAAAATAAAATTCTATCAAATTTGTCTTTCATGAAGTACACATTGGATATTTGCATTTATGCAAGGCTCCGGTTTAAGGGCAGCAGACAGGCTTGCAATCTTGAATGTAGTTTGACTTTACAAACACTGCAAGGTAGGCAAGTATCACTATCTCTGTTTTGCAAACATCACTAAAACTTGTATGAACTGAACCACAGAAATACCATACAATGTATCTTCCTCATTTATGAGACCAAAGCAGTAGAGATGTCCAGACATTTAGCTTCTTGGTAAGGTTACACTGATTTTCTTTCACAATGGCGCTGGTAAAGTTCTGCTCACTGGAGGGTTTTACAAATGGAGAACTAAGGCACATTAAATTTAAAAGTGTATACCAATTACAGATGTAAAGCTTGAGAAACAAAGTGCCTGTTTTTTGTCATGCACTTAGCATTTCTTATATTGAACCATCTGTTTTACAGCAGTGCCCCTAGTGTTAGGCGCTGCTACTGGGAGTGTTCAGCACTCCCGCTACTCAGACTCCTGAGTTTCAAACTGGATATGAAAAATAAATTACCTAAAGTTTGCCTTACAGAGTAGAACTGCCAGGGAAAAGGGTTATTTGGTGGTCAGGGGAATGCAAGGAGCCTTGACAGAAAGCTTTTCATGGCTATATACTTCACCTAGAAGCAGTGGCTTCAAGCTCAACTTGGTCAAAGAGCCTAGAGTAACTCTACCATGCACAGGACCTGCACCTTCTGACTTGGAGAGTAGCAGCAAAGAGGGGGTTACAGCCTTGGCAATACTGGATTGTTTTTGTGATTTTATGCAGATGAAAGAATGAACTGAAATTCTTCCCTTGGGTGATGGGTGTATGGCAGAAGATGATAGGTCTTTGATGCTACATGTGACATTGGGAAAGACGAGGAAGGAAGAAGAATTGGAGTTGATGTTCTCATGCAGGATCATTTATCTGTGGAGTTATTGTATGCCTTTAATGGAATACACATGTGCATTAGGCCCCACGCTTTCAGTATGTACTGCAAGTTTGATGATTTCAAAGTACAGATACATGGGGCTTATGAAGCACGTTAAGACCAGTAAACTGGTCAGGGTTTCCAACACAGCATCATTTGGACATCGAATACCTTAAAACTCCAGACAAATGTCAATGAAATAAAATATCTCATCCCATTCCAATGGCTCAACTTATTACTGGGAACAAGGGTTTTGCATGTCCTTGCATGCAACTCGGGAAGCAAGGAAACACTACGACTACCTACATCCATTCACGAGTCCTAAAACATAGACTGTCAGCTACATCTTTCATTCCCCCTTGTCCCTCCTTTCCCTTTCCCAATAATCCCCTCAAAACATTCAGCACAAAGTGACATATCCTTCTTTTTGGTAACTTAAAATGAAAAGTGAGGGACAACTCTAACTATGAGATTTCTCTTTGCCATATGTGAGCTTAAGTTTGAAGTGGGTACACTGCAAACACAAAGGAGTGAGGTTTGGAAACCACCTGAGGGTAAATGGTTGTGAACCTCTGTAATGCATCATTACATGTTTCATGTACTTTTCACCTCAACCTTGGCAGGTTTATTACCACCAAGAGTTTTCCCATTTCAGAAAACAGCTCCTTCACCTTGCCATGTTAACAGCTCCTTTCACCTTGCTGCTCCCAGTTTTGTGTCATCTTATGGTTTGCCCCAACCCACATTATTTTTAAAAAGCAGCAATACTTAAAAAACAAAACAAACAAACAAAACCAAACAAAACCAAAACAAAGCAAACAAAAACCCAAACCAAACCAAACCAAACCAAAAAAAAAACCACCACAAAAGCATAGTAACATCACAAATGATAACAAGGATATGAACTTGCCCTTCCTTTATTTCTGTTCAAATCAAGCAATAAGAACAGTGGAAACTAAGTCCTGTAATTCTCAAATGCAGATCAAAACAAACCCTGACTTACTAGAATTTCTCTGGTAGTTATATTGCAACTTCCTTCTCCATTATAACAAGAGAAAAAGAAGAGCCCTCTGACACACTCTGCCTTCAGAAAGCCACCCCGAGTGAGTTATATTTGCTGGTAAATAACCACATTCTCAGACAACACTGTTTTTTAAAATAAAATATATTAAAAGGAACAGGAAAAAAACACAAAAAATAGCAGAACTTACATAAGCAACAATAAATCATCTATGTCTCTCAGCCAAGCTGAAGATGAGACCAACCTGGTATTAAAGCAAGACTTCCAAAACTGTACTCTTAATGTTTAAAATTTTAAAGTAGAATCAACATCCTACTGCCAACAGAACATTTTCTATTTCTTTATTCTGTCAAAATTGCCTTTCAAAAATATTTTGAAACAGTAAGATAACTCTTATCCTTTAAATACAGTCACCCCCTCACACACACTCTTTGCAAAATCAGAAGAAAATATTAAACATACAAACCGAAAATGTTGATAATAGCTGCTCTTAGCTTTGTTTCTGTTAATAGTTATGCCTCAAGTTTAAGACCTTTCTGAGCTGAAAGATCTTTTACTTAAAGTACAGTAAGTTTTACCACAGCAACAACAGTGAGAAAACAGTGTCCTTATTGTGAAGACAACATTTCATCATTTTCAGGTCTAGTTACAAAGTACTTTGAAACACCACATTAACAACTTAAATTCCTAACAAAAATCTTTTTGTAATAAATACAAGATTACAAATATTTTTCACTAAACACTTGTTCTAGGTACCAAAATGAAGATAAAAAGGTTAATTTTCAGAAATCGCATGTTACCTAACAGGAAACTTTAAAAAAAAAAAAAAAAAAAAGGAAAGAAAAAAATTGTTAAAAAAAACCCTCAAGCTTCAGGTCCCCCAATTTTTTCTAAGTTAAATTCATCAAAACTGAAATATCAAATTACAGTCTTGGTCAAAGGATAATGACTCATTCTTTTTTTTTCCTGTCTTCATATGTGTAGATATCACTATATTCACTAAAACAACCAATTATAGATCACATAACTATGTCGCCTCTGAGCCAAAAGGAAATTCATTCACCAATTTTTGTTTTTCCTGTCCTTCAGCACAGAGTAAGTTACACTTAATTAGTCAGTCTTGGAGATGACAGAGCACCCAGTTCTCTTGCACATATTTGTATAAAGTAAGACTTCAGAGTCAAATGGAAAGTTTGCTTCTTCTTCTTTAAACTGTAACCATTAATGTAATTTACTCTATACCAAATAGCAGCAGCCCCTGAATCTAATTTCTGGGCCCTGAGTTAATTTGTAGAAATAAACATAGCTGAAAGTGGCAGCTGGGTAAAAAATGAGAGATACATTATTTTGAGTGACAGCAGTAATTAAAAATTGGAATAGCATGAAGTCCATCTTTATAAAGCATTGGAATAAATCAGTTAATGAAGCTATCTTTTTCCTAATTACAAATTAACTTATTTTACTTCTAAATTACTTTGAACAACTACATCTTGTATGATCTTCTAATGAAAGAGAAAGCTTCACAGAGTCACAGAATATGCCGAGTTGGAAGGGATCCACAAGGATTGAGTCCAGCTCCTGGCCTTGCACAGAACCATCGTCAAGAGTCACACCATGTGCCTGAGAGTATCATCCAAATGCTTCTTGAACTCTGTCAGGCTTGGGGCTGTGACCACTTCCTCAGGAAGCCTTTTCTAGTACCCAACCACCCTCTGGGTGAAGAACCTCTTTCTAATATCCAACCTAAACCTCTCCTGACACAATTTCAGGCCATTCCCTTAGGTTCTGTCACTGGCCACCACAGAGAAGAGATCAGTGCCTGCTCCTCCTCTTCCTCTCATGAGGAAGTTGTAACTGCAATGAGGTTTCCCCTCAGTCTCCTCTTCTCCAGGCTGAACACACCAAGTGACCTCAGCCATTCCTCATACAGCTTCCCCTCAAGGCCCTTTGCCATCTTTGTGCCCTCCTTTGGACGCTCTCTAAGAGCTTAATATCTTTCTTATATTGCTGTGACCAAAACTGCACACAACATTCAAGGTGAGGTCATAACAGTGCACAGCAGAGTGGGACAATCCCCTCCCTCGACTGGGAGGTGATGCTTTGCCTGATGCCACCCGGCACAGGGTTGGCCCTCCTGGCTGCCAGGGCACTGCTGACTCATATTCAACTTGCCATAGACCAGGACCCCCAGGTCCCTTTCCATGGCACTGCTTTCCAGCATCTCATTCCCCAGTCTGTTCGGACATCCAGGGTTGCCCCATCCCAGGCGCAGAATCCAGCACTTTCCCTTGTTGAACTTCACATGATTGGTGGTTGCCCAGTTCTCTCATTTGTCAAGGTCTCTCTGCAGGTCCTCCCTGCCTTCGAGGGAGTCAACAGCTGCTCCCAGTTTTGTGTCATCTTCAAACTTGCTTAGTATCCCTTCCAGTCCTGCATCCAAGTCATTTATGAAGATGTTGAAGAGATGGAGGCCCTGTGAAACCCCACTAGTGAGAGGTTATCCCATTCACTATTACTGTCTGTGTTCTACCTGTGAGCCAACTGCTCACCCACTGCTTTGGAAGATTTTTGTTGTTGTTCCTATAAAATCCTAGTTTCAAGTGAAATTCATTACACTGATGTGGAAACACACTGATCTCTTTACATTTTTAACATAGAGACAAGGCTGCACAGTCATCTGCTCTGGCTTGACACAACACAGGACAGCTTCACTGTAATGTTCACACACTGACTCCACTGCTTCAACTCAAACATGCCTTTTACAACTAAAAGGCTTAAACAATTAACACTTAAAGGCTTGAACAATGAAGAATCTTTGTGAACTTATGCTTTGACTCCCAGATTTTCATTACTATTTTCATTACTATTTTACAAAGGTGATTCAAAATACAGTAGTACTGCATAAAAACACTGAAGGCACTTGACTAACTGAATGAAGTCAAAGCTCTCTGCTTACCTTTTCAAGGTAACGTTTGGTAACTGTTTAACAACCCAGTTATCAGTGGATTTAACTCTTCAGACTGCCTCAAATTTAAACAAAATAATCATTGCTATTTGCTCTTCTTAATAGTGTGAAGTAAAAAAACAACCACCAAACTCTCAGCTGTGTCCATGTAATTTATATGCTCTTGTCTCCCACACTTCATCCACTGATTTTAACAAAGGTCTTAAAGCTTGTCTTAAAGCAAATAAACTGTGATATTTTTAAGACCACAGTAATTGATATCTTATCCTGGATGAAGCCTCGAAATTTTCAGGCTACAAAGGGCACTGGAACTCAGTTCCAATAACAGCGTCCATTTCTTTCTCATGCCACAAACAAAGTAAATCACCTCAGATGAAGGAAGGTTTAAGTGTTGTATAATGCAAGAAGACTAAATGGGGGTGGGGATGGCAGAAAGCTTCTCTGCTGTTTTTTCCAAGAGAAAGGCAACGAAGTCTATATATTGACATTGACCAATTGAAAACATTTATGAAAAACTTTGGTTCTTAATTTACAAAGATACCTACCCCTATAATACTCAAGCCTTTCAGGTAGTCCTGACGAGGTTGGGCTTGTGGCACACAGCCTGCTACAACGACTTTCTTCTTCCCTTCTTGGGCTTTCCTAAAGAAGGACAAAGAGTGTGTTAATAGTTTCTGAAAATTATCATTTTCAACTTCAAAGTAGTTATATTATGCATGTGACACAGGAAAGAGCAACTGCGGTGAAAACATTTCAAAATCAGAAGCAACTTGTACGTGTTTGAACCTCAGAAACCAAACAGATCAACACATGAAAAAACTATATGAAGCTCTCAGGCTACAGCACTCACGGTTCAATTTGGGGAGTATCTACAGAGAACATAACCACTGCATATCTTGGACAAAAATACAATCTTGAAAGTTCAGTTAACCTTTATTTGCCACAATGACAGCAGAGAAACTGGTCAAGAAATATGGGGCAGAGATATTAACCTTGATTCAAGAAAAGTTACACAGAATGCAAGGGACAGCCTATGCAGACAGGAAGCTCTAGCTCAGAACAGACCCATTTATGTAGTACCAGTCAGAGTTTACCAGTTACATCAGTCTTCTGATGTTCACTTAAAATGTTTATTTACTTTAAAATACGCAGTTACTTAGAAACATTTAAGCATATTGAGCACTTTCAAACCTTAAGTGCTTGCCTCTGGCAGAGAAGCATTTGACTGGATATTAACGTACATAACTCCTTAGCTTTGATGCTACCTTAGCATCAAGTAAGAAACCAAAACTCTAAGATTAAATGGTTAGTGTTCATTTCATTAGTAACATTTTGACTCATTTTGAATTCAACACTGAATATCAAGCCTTGGAGGTAATGGAAGCCCTGAACAGAACTAGTGGCTGTATACGAAACACTGAGATGCAGAACCTGCTTATGTTAGTTAACTTTGAAGATCATCCATTAGCACATTAACCCAACACGACTACTGCATTATAATGTGAAAAACATTAAAGAAGAGAAGCACTGAATAATTTTACCAGACTTGCTAGGTCTAACATATTACGGGGTTGCTCCAAGAACAATCTTTCACAGTTGCATGTTGTATCACAATCTCCCGACAGACTTCTGTCAAACTGGAACCTTGTAAATCCATATTTTCTCCAGCAATGTATGAACTCATGAAGTGTTTACCGTTATGCTGGAATAGGCTACGACACGTCATAACACTTTTTAGAAAAATTATCCAAAAGACACAATTACTCAGACAATTTTATACTCTTCAGCTTGGTTGAGCTGTCTCCAAGCTGAATGCACTAGAGAAAGTGATGTTCAACAAGCACACGGATGCTACATGAGTATCTGTAGGTCCTCAGCAAAGGCAAGTTCAACCAAAGAAAAACAAACACCAAAACAAAACAAACAAAAAAAAACCAACCACAAGAAACCCCAAGCTCAAAACAGACTAGTACCACACAGAGTTACGCTACTCACAGTTTTCACTTCACACTTACAAACAAATCTATTTACAAATTATAGCTCAAAATGAAATCTCACAATATTACACAAATTGTAATAATAAAGGAGATCACAGGCCATTTTGCCAAATACCTCATAGTGGCTGCTGCACTAAAATGAAGTATTTTAAAGGAAAAAAATAAATATCCTACACAAACACAAGTGTAAAATAACAAGAAAATGGATTATGGCTATTACCTCTATCCAATATAAATGCAGCAAATCTCTGTAAAGCATCCAATTTTGTTTTAGTGGACTTTCAGGAAATCTTCAAACATCCATCATACAGAACCTCACTGGTCCTCTACTTGGATGCTAAGTTGTATAATATGATTGCAAATTTTATTTCACCTCTTTCTTACTCATATTTCTGTGGATAAACAACTACGATGAAGCACTAATTTAGTATTCTTCTTAGGCATGGAACATTTCTTAGGCAGCAACATGTCACCAAAGTCTGCAATCCCTCTTTTCTTTCAGTGGTATATATTTAAGGGTTTTGCAATACTTCAGTGAAGGTTACCTACTACATACCCATGAAAAAATAAACAAAACAAAACAAAACAAAAAAATTGTACTTCATGTATTACCTAAAAATGTCACATAGCACCATGTGACACTCCACTAACTCAAAGGATAAAAATCACTACTTATATAGTTTTACAGACTCAGCCTAGTGCCTGGAGGCAAGACAATAAGCCCTGTCTCCAGCAAACAAAGCACATGTCCCTAGGCAACTCAGCATCTGGTATAATCTGCTGCTAGCAACAGCCGTCTCCATCTACTTGAAAATCTGTGAGCACTACAGAAGAAAAAGCTTGCATTCAAGTCTTTTTATCGGAGAAAAAAAAATAAACAAAGTTTCCCCTGGCACATTAAATGGCATTTTAATGTTATTTCACAGCTTTAACATTTTGCCATATCTTCTGGGACTATAACTAGAGCTAGGGGGGAAAAGTTAAAATGAATATTCTTCATAATAAGCATTGCCTGCATTTAACTTTTTTAAAGTTGCACAGGTCTCTACAGAATAAAGAATTTTGTACATTGAGATTTTTTCCTTTAAAATGCAATTAAGTGGACATGCCAGAACTAAATTTTCAATCATAGCCAATTTTCATTACATCTATAATACACCATACAATACATGAAAACCATCATAAATGAAAAACCCTTGTAAGGAAATGATGAATTTTTTTGCCTCATTTTCAAGAAACCACTTCTCAAAATATGCATTTCACTACTATATTGTCACTTCCTTTTAATATTGTTTAATAAGCTCTGTTCATATTAACAAAAGTCTACAAAAATTATTCTTCAGAAATCTAGTTAGCACAAGAACTGTATTAGAAGAGCCTTTATCCCTCCAGAACATGAATAGTAATGAGAATAATACCTCATGGAATCTGGTAGGTGGCATGAATAAAAACATCTTCTCTTTTAGAACCCTTTATATTTTTCAGTTACATGAACCTTACCTTGAACTTTCAATTTAATTGATTCAGGAAACATCTTTTAGAAATACACTCTTCTCTAAAAAACTACTTGCAAGATATATATCTGAATAGAAATTTAATCAGAGCAATTATTTTTTTAAGAAAGGAATTATTCAAGCTACTTCCTAAGTAAAAAAAACAAGTGAGAAACAACAGGGGCATGAAGTACTGCATACAGTAGAGGACTCATATAAGATCACAGATTATACTCCATTGCATAGAAACAGCCATTGCAACTATAATTGTACTATCAGACTTAATGGAATATGTTCAATTTATTCTGCCTGTTACAAAGCAAACTTAAAAATGTAACTAGAGAATTCCTGTCTTGCTTATGTGCACTTTCATTTATGCTGTTAGGAACCTGCTCAAACTGGAACATTCTGCTCACAATTTTACATAACATGTTGTTGCATTGATCCTCTATTTTTTAGTTTTCAAGCTCCAAGAAAATTTGGCCAGTAATATGACAAAGATAAAGAAACACCTGTCATCCTCAAAAAAAGCACCCCCTAAGTGTTTGCTACATCCGCACTGTGTGTACAGCAACAGCACTGGATACCATGGCAGCCAGTGTAGGAAGCTGTTCCACTTTTTCATGACTCATACAGTTACTCAGGTTGAAACACCACAATAAAAAGTTAGGGACCTTTCCCCGAGGTTCAAATCTGAGGAAGTCAACAAAAAAGTGGAAGCAGAGAAGATGGGCCAAGTTCAACAGAAGACAATCTGTGACACTGAAAGTAATTGATAACTTGCTCTTTGCTGGAGAGACAAGAGAAGCCAGATCACCACCACTCACCTGCTCACTTCCCTTTCCATAAGCAGAGCTGCCCACTGGACACTCATAAGCTGTGAACTATTAAGTGAGTAACTCAGAGCTTTCAGAGAGCCATCACTACCACCCACCAAAGTATTCCAGCTGCACAGGAAGGCTTAGCTGGCCTCTGAAATCAAAAGCAGTCTGGTCTGCAGTGAGGCAAGCTGACTGGTCAGCATGAAACAGGCAATTTGTTAAGTGCTGCTCTAGTACCAGATATGTGAAACCAAATATTATGCCTACAATCTCAAATTTTTTTCCTCCAAAACCCATTGTTGGTAGAATTAAATCATGAAAAAGTGTATAAACAATGAGCAGAAGGTTGCTGGTAGCAAGACAGGTAACAGTCAAATACAAATAAGAGTGGAATTTTCAGCAAAAGCAATACAATAAGGGGGAATGTGCTTTACAGTGAGCTTGTTAAGCTTTGCATTGATAGTAGTTGGGAAATGTTTAAAAATAATAAGAGGAACTATTTCTAATGCTAAAGTACAGCAAGAAGTAATTTTGTTATCTGAAATGAAAAAGGAATTATTTCAACCTGAATCCAGGAGATGACAATTGACCATACTCTCAAGTAAGTTTTTACACCAATCAACTATCCCTACCAAACACAGTACTCATCTCCTCACTGTTGTACCTGCACAAACCTGGTAACTTTCACATAACATGAATAGTTAAACTGACCTGTGCAATGCATCAGAGTAGTCTATTCATGCCATTGTCAGGGCCTCCTATTACACAAAATATACAACACTCCTTATCAGGTATTTTAGAAAGGTGTGAAGCCATAAATCAACAGGACGTTTGTGTCTAGAAATGCCCAAAGAAATATTAGTATACATGAAAAAGTTCTGCTACAGCAGCTCTAGCTGAATGCAGGATTAGCTGGGTATATGAGATCAGGCTGTCAAACATTATAAAAAGTAAAACTGAGGAGATACTACTTCCCTCCAGAAATGGTGTTGTGATGTCTCTGGGGAAATTGAAATGCTATTAGGCTAAAGATGCAAGTATGTGAAAGATCTTCCAACCATCACATCTACTGAATTAACCAGCAGAAAGCCACAGGTTTTAAAGAGAGCACAACACCCCTGGAATGAAAAGATGGTGCCTGTATAGAATTTGGAATACATTGCTGAAAGTCCATAAAATCACACAGCTATTTTCTGTTTGAAAGATTACAAATTGCAACTTAAATCGTAGCTTTACAGGCTTTGAGCCAATTTAATGTCTCATTAGTATCCAAAGGCTTGCATCCCATCCTCTCTGTCTGCTGCTGCTAACTCCTACCTTTCTCCATCTTCAACCTCTCCTCCTTTTCAGTTCTGGCCATCTGGTATCTCTGTTCTGAGCTCTACAGCTCACTGGGCCTTCCAGGGTCCTGTTTAACTCACTGATATAGAAGAAACCTATTGAGCCAAGTTTGGGGGGTTTTAACCATTTTATTCCATTAAGTTAGCTCATGGGAGAAGGGGTGCAGCAGGGCCAAAATGGAGGTCAAGGGAAAGCTGTTAGGAAGGAAACAGAAAAAGAGAAGGACATGGGAACTCCTTGTTTCATCTATGGAGAGTTTGACAAGTCTTGTGAAACCTTTCAGGTCACAATATGCTGAGCAGCATGGGTGAACAGAAAGCAAAAAGGATGTAGGAAACTCATACATGTTCTGCTTTCAAGGTTAGGGACAGCCCCACAGACAAAGGTCTGTGGGAAACCTGAGGGAAGTTCATCAACGTTACTATCAGAGCAGAACCCCTCGAGTCTACTTAGGCCTGTCAGTTCCCTTGTACACTTCCACAGTCCCCAAAGAATTACTGTAATTTGTCTGCAAGGCACATGAAAATGCAAAGTTCATTTGAGGATGCTTATGTTGATTATTGGAGTTTACTGAATTGCTCTTAGAGGACCAGGTTGCAGCAAAGCAACCATCTTAGTTACCATGCTGCACTCACTGAACTTGTCTCCTTTGGTAAAAACCATCAGGTAACATGCAAATACTCTGGGGGAAAAATAAGTTGCAAGTCCTCCCCCTGACAAAAGCAAGCATGTCTTCTCTGAAAATACTTCAAAAAAGAATACTTCAAATACTTGAAAATACTTCAAAAGAAAAAAATGCTTGCCCCATCAAACTCCAACCTGAGGTTGTAAAGATGAGCTACAAGCAACAATAAATAAATAAAAGTACAAAAATATCCTCCCCTAGCAGAGCTTTTCATAGAAGGTGAAATGTCAGCTCTGAGAATAACTTCAACACTCTCATGCTACATACCAAATTATTCCCCATGTTTCTGAGAGGAATGGAAACTTGTTTTCATCCAGCTACCTGGCATGCAAGTGAAGTGACTGCAGCTTTGTCTGCAAAAGGCAATCTGATTTGAAATTCTAGACCCAGTCAAATCTGTGTGCAAGTTTTACTCCAATTTTCTGTAAACGTAACTTTATAGGCAGCAATTAAAGATGCAAGAGCTATTCCTGGGCAGTCATTACTCAAACAAATATAATGTTTTAGTGATAATGATGGTCTTTTTTTCCTGCAAAGGCTTTCAAATTAATAGTATAAAGATTTTCTGAAATTGAAAAAGCAGACCAGAATATACTAAGGAAGAAGATGAGATGAAGGAATATATCATAAATCTCACCTTCGCCCAGGCTGGTAATTTTTGTAGCCTCAAGCAAGGCTGAATTGACCAACATGACAGAAAATTCCAGGATGGCCTTTGGTCAGGCTAGGCAAAACTGGTTACAGGTCAGTTCCTGTCCCTCCAGATGATTGAAAAAAGCAGATTTTAAAAAATCAATAGACCATCATTTGAAAGCAAATCTGCAAACCCCATAATTAGAAATTATCAGCCTTACAACAACAAAAAAAAGGTTTTTAAAAGCAAAGTGTACTTAATCACAACCTGCTCCTTAAAAAATTTTGTCTTGGCTGGTGGCAAACAGATTTTTACTTGTTGGTTAAAAACCATATATGTTTTAAATTATTTTTTTCCTTATTATTGGAAAGTGGGTTTTTTTCTTTTTCTGTTTATTTAAAAGATTGAGGGACCTTGTCATACAACAGAAAATACTAGAAACAGCATTTGTCCTCTCAAGACTGTTAAACAGGCTCTGTTAAGGGAGGTATCAGACCAGGTGCCAATACACCCACTCACCGGTTCAAACCTCCCCCAGCTCTAGTCAAGTGAACAGTACAGTCTGCCAGGACTTGTTAGACACTGACAAACCTTCACTGGCTAACACAGGTGACATTCATGCTTTATACAAGCTATTTGCTAAAACATTGAGAAGCAATTTCTTTCTGCAATATTTTGCAACTGTTTAGGCTCCTACCATTCTTCTACAAATTTTGGGGTTTATGACTTATTTTTAAGCACATTATTGGTAGGAACACTACTATGTTTTCTTCCTCCCTCCTTTGAGTTCTGATCTTCAGCTCTCTGCTGACAGCAGAGTATCTTGAATTTCTTTGAGGCACAGAGTAACACATATACTGAAGTTCTGCTTACTTGGTCTTGCAAACGCAGAGGCTGCTGGCAGCCACACGCCAGGGAAGTGCTGCAGGTGGCAAAAACTGGAATTGCCTTTAAAAAAAATTTACCAGTTTTTGCATATCCTTGAAGCCTTATGTCCTTTATCACATAGATGACAAGTTGTAGTAAGGTTCTAAAAATATTTCACTTTCTCTCTACATCTCCAGTTTCATGTTAGTCTTTCTTCAGCAAGGATCTAAGAAATAACAATGGCAAGAGAGTTTTCAGAAGTAGAAATAGCTCCAAAGCTATAGAAGTAATTTTGTCCTTTTCTCTTTGCCTTCTTCCATTACCTTCCTCCAAGTGCAAGCATTTTCACATTCTTTCTACTACTTCAAAAAAACAACACTTCATTCTCCCCCTTTAAATGTGAAAATTTAATCCTATTCTGAATTTATTTTTGCATATAGAGATGAATTGTTTAAAGATATACTTGTCTCAAAACCAGAGAAAGAAAATCTCACATAAATTCACTTGGAAAGGGACATTAAACTTCTGACAGATTAAAGAAATGGAAGTCAAAATCATTACAGTGACCTTTTATATAGCCCACTCAACTATACCTCTGTTCTTTCTACACACATTCCTGTAGGAACAACAATATTCTATTGTAGTATTTGTGTCGTATGTTGCCTTTATGTTTAGTTAACTGACCATTTATTCTACTTTACCTTCCCAATCTTCCCCCTCTTAGTTCTATTCATCCCTTTAAAAATAAAAGAAGTGCAGTTTAGGGCATAAAATAATGATTCTAATTAATTTGTGAAATACTACACTGCTTCTCAGGTTCAAAGTCAAGGCAGGCTTCAAGTTACACGTATGCATGGCCAATTGTTGTAATGCAAAACCTTGTTGATACAATGGCTAAAAAACTAAATTAGTTTTGAATGAAAATTAAATAATCCATTTTTTCCCCCAAAGGTGTAGGATGACTCTCAGTAACAGACTACCTACAAAATTTAAAAAGGATCATCAAAAGAGGTTGCTGTTCTAGAAGCTATTATAAGTACTTTTCTAACATATTTGGTAAGTATAACACACCAGGATTTTTTTTCCATAGGGTGAGGACAGTGAAAATCCAGAAAATGGAAGCAGAATTTACATGGATTAAACACACAGAACAGTACATGACACTGACAGTATTGTTTTATTGAGTCATCAGAATAGAAACCCCTGCAGGATTCTATGGTGTGTCTGACACGGAACATTGTGATAAAAAGTCAAGGATAACAAAGGAGCTAACAGCCAACTCATTTTCTCTTGGACTCCTCCAGGGCAGCTGAGAAAGAAAACCACAGACCTGAGGGGCAGCCAAAATTCTGACCATCAAGGCTTTTTGTTACTCAGAAATAGGTGGCTACTACTACATGAAAAAAAGGAAAAATAACTTCTTAAGAACCACTAAATGTAGTTTTCATCTTATGTGCACAGAAGACTGTCAGAAGTTACCCAACAAAAAAGAGGAAACAAAATTCAACAAAATAATTTTTCAAAACAGTAAGTCGCATATACTTTTTCCCTTATGGAAATACTTTGTGAGCAGCCACACTGTGCCTAGTTTTTGTCAGGAAATATGAAACAGATAAGGTGTTGTGCTGGTTTAAAAGTTAACCAGCAGGGGGAATGAACCCAACTCAAAGGAGAGATTATAAGTCAGAATAACAATTTATTAAAATAATACAGTAAGTACAATAATACAAACAAACAATTGGTCTCAACCCACAAAAACCCAAATGTGTAACCCAGTACCCTGGGGCCTGAACAAAGTGGTGTTCCTTGGGCCCTGTTTGAGTCCAAAGTAAAGGGAGAGGGGAAGAACCTGCTGGTGGGAGAGCTGCTGCAGTCTGGCCAGAACTGGTGATCGCAGTCCAGTGGTGGTCTAAGTCTGGTTGAGAGCGATGAGATGCAGCCGTCCTCTGGATCCCACGAGTGGGTTGAAAAATGTTCCAAAACTCCAAGATTATATATCCTCCAGTTCAGGCAGGAATGCTTGGTACTCCCCTCAGGGCGGGGAGTTCACAAAGGGTGTGAGGACAGAAACATCCTCCTATCTCACAGGCCTCTTAACACCTAGTTTATAGCCTGAGGAGTCAGGCTCTATGGGCAGAAGGTGCGAATAGTCTATTGACAACAATAGTCTAGTTTCTGGGAAATGACATGGAAGGCTATAGAATACAGTTTTGGGTTACACCCACCATGCTCTATGGGCAGAGGGTGCGAATAGTCTATTGACAACAATAGTCTAGTTTCTGGGAAATGACATGGAAGGCTATAGAATACAGTTTTGGGTTACACCCACCATGATGAACTGATCTCAGCTGTCCTAACTAGGACAGGTGTCTAGCACAGTGTGATGAAACAGAAACAAGTGACGAAGAACAGAGCAGAAAGAAAAAAAAAAAGAGGTTTAGGTCCTAAATACTGGAACCTTTATTCTGTCCAAATTGCATTGTATCACATTTTTATTAACCTCTGTTTGCTTGTTTTAGTTAAATTCTTCCAATAAAGACCAGTAAGCTCTTCCTAATCTAAAGGTATGAGAACTGATCATAATGTCTGAATAGCAATAGAAGTAACAAACTATATAGTATTCTGTCTCTTATCCTCTCCATTCAACCTCATTTTTATAAAATCAAGGAAAGGTAGATTGGAAAAGACTTCTAGAGGCCACCTGGCCTAACCTCCCGCTCACAAGTGGACTCCTGGTAACACCATTACCCAGTCAAGGCTGGGAAACTTGCTGTCAGTTATGTCTTCCCGATCAAATCAAGAAGAACTTGGTTCCATAATCTTTGCAACTGTCTTTCAAGCAATTACAGAATAGTATTAGATTATTCACTAGATTCCTACGTGCCAAACTCATGACAGCCTGTCCGTTTCAGTAGTTCTCCAATGGACCTGCTCCAATCTCTTTGCATCCCTCAACTGCCTCTGCTACACTAAAAACACAGTAATCCAGGTGAAGCCCCGCCAAGTAAAGAGTAATAAATGCCTCCCCTCAATCTCCTGCTCATGCATTACTTTTTCCACAACTGAGTCCAATTCATGAGAGTTGGTTCACATTTCTTGGTCTTCACCATACATCTCAAATCTTTGCAACAGGCTACTTAGCCATCAGTCTTATCTCAGGAGATTATGAACCTACAACAACTAACTCTTCATTGATATCTTTAATTTCTCATTGTTTCATACCACATCTAAAAGAATGGTAAAGGTCTAAACAATTCTCCATGGACTACATTTTGACATATGCATTTGCTTGCATGGTTTCTTTTATTTAAAAAAAAAAAAAAAGGTTTCTGTGTTGGTAAAACATCTTAGTGCTTTCCAAACTCACACAAATTCACCACAGTTCCTGAAAGCAACAAACTCCTACACCGCTTTAACTCGATGCTTTAGAAGAGCATTGCACTACACAATACAATACAAACTGAACAGATATTACTACTCTATTTCCTTAGACTGGAGCTGAGTCTGTGTTTCTGAAGTCTGAGTGTGCTTCTGAAGAAAAATTATTTTTTCTTTTTCTATTCAGGCATTTTTAATCACATTATCAAAAACAAAACAAAAATTCCTGGGTGACTTGAACGATGACTGCACTATGCTTTTGGCTGTACATGGCTGAAAAAATTCTCCACTCAGTTGTTGTCACTGATGCTTATGCAGGGAAAGAGAGAAGAAGCTATTAGAAAGCAGGAAGCTCAAAAGCACATCAAGCAGTGTAAGATGGCTTTAGTGCACTCCCACTGTGAGGTGGGACTGATCAGAGTACCTACATCTGCTCATTGCTAACAATTTATGCACCATGCTTCCTTCCATCCTGGCTTAGGCTTTTTGATGTGTATGGTTGGGAGACCATTTGCAGGGGGGTTGCTGAGAGAACGAAGAGAATGAGACGAGTCCTAGAAGTAGCTCAGAGAAATTACCAGTTTAGACATCTAAATCTAGTTCAAAATATATTATTTAAAGAGCTAAAAATTGTAACTTCTATCAGAGCTGAAGGGGTAATTTCTCTAAGCATATTAGCTTGCCTAAGAATGTTTCCTAAAATAACCAAGATATTATTTTAGTACTTTTCACAATAGATGATATTGTACAAGTTTAATACACTGCCAGGCATTTCATAAGGATAGTAATAAATGCATGGGTTCATGAAAGTTTTAGGTCACGTGCATATCTGAAAGGACAGAACAATTTAAAGGATTCTAAGAAAAAAGTTAGTTTCTGTCTTAATTTCTAACAAACAGCAACCCAGTGTGGATTGAATATAAATATAGGCACATGACGACAACTACTTTACTCCCAAGGCTCTATTTCCTTTTTTTTTTTCCTCCAAATTTCCCATAAACTTTAATTCTAACAGATTCATACCACCATTTTTATAGCATCCCTTTACCTGTACATAGACATAGATGAAATATTCTATTTTTGAAGAATAGACAGGCTCTAACACTGCACAGCACTAAGTATGCAGCATATAACCAGCAGTAGTAAGTATTTGAGCACAGTAAATCACATATAACGCCTCATCAGGATTTCACAGTTTTATCACCCATTCCAGTGATCAGGAAGGTCAGGAGAAAGGCCTCGTTGCAGCAGGTTATCGATCAGTGGCTTTTTAGAGATAATAATCTATCATGAGAGCAATGAATCATTTTTAAAGGTTATTTCACAAGTCCTATGCAAAATGAGCTAGGTGTTTTACAGATAAAGTTTCTGTAATCATCTTTAACCTTTTCCTCAGTCCCATTTCTGATGAGCGATCACCCACAGGTCAGGACAGGAAATGGAGGCAGACTCCACCTGCACATGGAGCTTGCAAACTTCCCTCGTGCAATGGATTCATGCTTTTATTAAGGCTCTTATGAAAAAGGCCCTCCATGTCAAAACTCCCTCCCTGGACTTCAGACACATAGTAAATTCATACCAAAGTTGTAACATTCAAGTTCTTCTGTAACATACAAACAGTTCATAACAATGATGATATCAACCTTTAAACAACTTTAAGAAATATAAGTTGCTCAAACAGCATTTCCTATGCAACCAGTGTGTATTTTTAATTCATTTCCATTTTTAATACAACATACATCTCTGCAGACTTCAAGACACCTCACACCAGGAAACTACACTAAATAATGCAGTGCTCTGCATTAAGCTCACTTAGCTCAGAATTCAACTGAATCTCACTGGAAATTGTCATCCTGTTATGCAACTTTGGGAAAGAAAACCCTCTGCTCCTACCAGCAGTTTCAAAGAAATTCTGTTCTACAGTTCTCAAACACTGCAGAATTTGAGAGGATGGGAGAAGTGCTAACTGCACAACTTATGCCTTTGAAATTTGCTCTAAAAGATTTCACGTGTCTTTCTTCTAAATTTTCATAGAAACTCAAGTACAGGTTTCAGATTCTGATTGCACTAAGAGTATAATATGTTTTCTTTGAAATACTACTTCATTAATAAACATCATGATTTTTTCCTACCATAGCCTATATACAAAGATTCAAAGTATTAAATAGGCAATTGAGCCTTTTTCTCTGAACAGTATACATACACAGGAAGATCTTCGCCTGTCATCAAGAAGAAGTTTGTCTTTAAACAGGTGCCAGAGGAAGCCAGAACTTTTCTTTTGAATAAAGCTCAAATTGGGAAACTGAGCACTGCGCTCCCTCTGAAGAGCCCTTCAAAATCTGTGCCCCATTCATCACCTTTTCACATTTCTTGCTAGCAGACAACACACTCCAGGTTTCCCTAGCATTCAGAAGAGAAAAGTCTGTGTTAATCTTATTTAAGATGATACAAAACTCTGTATCTGCATGAAATAGGTCTACCTATATCAGCAGAAAGCAGGTTAATTCTTCAGTAAGGGACAGTATGCATGAATTTAAATACATTACATGCATACTTCAAAATACACTACAGAATTACAGAAGTAAAAAAGTAAGTTCTGGATTGCTATAACCAGCAGTTCAACATGATTTTTTTAACCAACAGTTCAACATGATTTCTTTTTTTAGGGCATCTTAGATTTAAAAGTATAAAACAAGGAGCAAACATCTTAGGTTCCTGACCTGTCTTTTTTTTTTTCCTCCTCAAATTAAAGCTCTTACCCTGTTGTGTGCCCTGATCATGGGTCAAGTGAAGGCCAGATCTACTCTGATGACCTTCAGAAGACCTGAGAGCCCTCATTCCCCATGCACTCTCCTTAAAATGTTGTTATAGCTACATTCTCCCTCACTACTCCCAAGAGTGTACCAAAAATTGCTCTTACTTTCCGCCTCCATTCACAATATATATCAATTTATTTCTGCCAGTATTTGCCACTTTCTGAAAAAGCTATCAGATGTTATATTGTAAGAATGTCTTCCCTCTGACAGGAATAAGGCAGGCCCAGACACCACCCTACGTGTAAAGCAAGGTTAGCTTAAAGAGATGCTGCACTACCATACTCATTCCTCTCCACAGAAATAGTTGTAGCTAAAATAACACTGAGATGGATAAAATGTGTTTCCCTCCAGTTTGAAATGTCATCAATACCACAAAATCACAATGCCAGTAATAGAGACACCAAATTAGAAAACCTAAAACTAGAAAAGAATTATTTGCTGCAGGAAACTTCTCTCAAACTGTGCTGCTAACAACCTTTGCTTTAAAAAGCAACCCAGGAGAAAAAGCAGATAAATATTTTACTATTCATACATTGGCTTTATCAATTTTAAAACACAAAACCAGAGCATGTGTGGTGTTGACAATGAGTTATAATGTTCAATAGGACTGCTCAAGCTCTGAAAGTACATAAATAATTTGAGAGCTTGCACATAACTCTCAAAAGTTATAAATTTTAAAAAGCCAACTCCTTAATTTCATGTTCTGTACTCTAAACTATGTGCACTTGACCTTGACATCAAAATGGGCAACATTTTCAACTTACTATACAGTTTAATTATATGCTGCATTCCTGCTTTATTGGTATTCCATATCCTGATATTAGAGAATTTGCAACACATGTATTGGATTTACTACTGATCAATACAGCACAGAATGTTTTAATTTTTACTACAATTTTTCTTTCTGCCAAACTGGACATAATAAAAGGGATGCATGAGTTGAAACTGTTCAAGATAGCAATGTTTTCTCCAAAACAGATTTTGCTGACTGTTACTAGAAGAGGAAGTCACACAGTGCTAAATTAGAGAAAGGATTGCTGAGGCTATGGTCTCTAGCTGGTATCTATCCAGGCATCATCTTCCACAATTTATCCAATCACGCACTTCAATTCCTATTTGCACCACAGAAAGTGCATGGGAGCTGTCTGAAAGCCTACATTCTCCCTCTTGTTGCTCTCAACACTCTCCAGCTACACATACCCTTTCTTCTATAAATGCAGAACTCCACCTGCCAATATTCCAGAAAGAGCACAAATACAAGACTGGCAGTTCTGCACAAGTCCAAACAACACTGGGTGCTTTTTTCATGATTATCAACAATAGTTTCCTCTGTGGACTATAAACTATGCTCTCATATCTTTTGCCTAGCATACAGTTCTCTCTAGGTCAAAGAGAGTTTCAGATTAAAACAACAATCTAGAGCATCATACTCTTCCTGTTGTTACTGTTGCTTTTATTATTAACCCAATATTAGCTTTCCCCTGGTCTAATGGAACTTTCTCAGCATTGCAGATTTGTTAGATTTAACACTCGTGAATTACTACCACAGCTATGGCATTTTAAAAAGCTAGCAGATTTATATGCTTTGTATAAATTTGTACAGGACACACTAAAGATATATAATAGATATACAGTCTTAGTACCACTTCAAAATTGGTAGAATGTTTCTTTTTAGTTCTAGTATGCATAGCCTTCCCCTTATTCTTAGAGCTCCCCTCCATATATATTCCCTTAATAACATTAATGTCTCTTTGCCAAAATTCTAGGTTATGTAACCTTATTGTAACATTTTCCACTTTCCTATGGATATCTAAAAAACTGCCTTAACATCACCTGATTAGACCTTTATTCCACATTTCCCATCCTTCTTGATTACAGAATTGTGGACTAGCTAAGGAACTATTCCCACATAAATCTCAATGTAGTCTAAATTTTTTTTCTCGGGGAATTTTACTGGTTTCTCTAGTTCTTTCCAAATGTTAAACACATTTTTCACTGAGATAATTCCCATGAAGATAATCAGCTTCATACAGTCCCTAATCCTTATCAAACTATCAGTTTGAAAACCATTTATGATTTCATCTTTCCCTGACACAGTCAGTTCAAAAATAACTATCAACTCCTTTCAGGTAGAAAAACTTCTATGGTAAAAATACAGACATACTTAAATGTGATGTTTTAAGTTTTCTGAAAAACACTGTTCAGTTTGGAAAACAGATGAACAGTCCAACAGGTCAGAGAGACAAATAGTTGCGTAGGAAGGCACCTTGTTACACTGAACTTCTATTTGTCAAGTAAATCTCACTCCAGCAGAAGTTCCCCATCTGTTGCATATAAAAATAGCAAAACCAGTTTGTTTGCATTCCCAGTAAAAGCTAATCAATGAGGGGGTGGATGAGCTATGACGTGTGGGAGCAAGATACATCTTTGCTTACCAACAGGCTTCCTGGAAGAGCGAAGTAGAAGTTCCTACTGACGGGGACTCCTCGCCACTGATAGTGGGAGGGTAGCAGGGGA
Source organism: Manacus vitellinus (assembly GCF_001715985.3). NCBI lineage: Eukaryota > Metazoa > Chordata > Aves > Passeriformes > Pipridae > Manacus > Manacus vitellinus. Next base: position 1,602,566 of record NW_021940534.1, read on the forward strand.
GGGAAGGAGAGCTTCCCAGTTTTACTGAAAATCACCACTGTCAACTATGATAACAGCATGAAAATACTGAAGGTCTTAGGAAATACAATAAAAGAACTATCTCAAAGTAAAATCATATGGTCATATGGTATGAGTTTCAGAAATTCTTGTAACATCACAGATCATGGTTTTACTCGGGGACAGAAGAAAACCTCTGTCTTTAGGAAGCTGAGGAAATTACTGTTTCTGCAAGCTTAAAAAATAGAACTGCTCCTGGTAAAGAACAAAACTAATGATATTAAAGACTGACAGTTCAGTAGCTGTTTTCCAGCTATTTAACAAGTCACTTGCTTTCAAGAAAAATCTGATTTTTGCCTTAAAAATTATGTGCCCGAGAACTTAAGCAGCTGAATCTTCCCAACTATTTCCAATGCACATCTATCAAGTGTTGTTTAAAAAATAATCCAAAGACACTAAACCATTTCACAAGAAAACACAAACACCACTGTGTGATATCAAGTATTTTAAGTACCACCTTAAGCAACAAGAAGCAGCAGAGCAGCAAAGTTTCTAATCACCTGCTGTAACAAAAAACATACAAAACTTGAAATTATCACAGGTAAGTAAGCCCCAATAGAAAAAGTTCATCTTTTTGTTACTTCTGTTATCCCAAACCAGAGTTTCCAATAACGATTTAACATACTCAAATGGCTAACACAACATTTATGACTCCGTATTCTAAAGAATCAACAACCTCTCCTAGAGGAGGGCAATTACCAACCATCAACTGCCTGAACATCATAGTTCGTGCTATACTCTCAGAAGTCTGGGGTTATTGATGCAGGGTCTCAGACACCACTACTTTCACAAAGATCTCAGATAGAGTGATTTTTTTCTGAAGTGAAAGAAGTAAAAGCTACAAAGCCTGTCAGCATAAAACAGAAATCTAACTCTTGTACATGTGAGCCTCTGGAAAAATTGGCATCACTTCTACCAAAGCAGTATTTGCAATAAAATTAATGTGCTGAATAGGCTAAAGACTTGTGACAGTCGCTAGATGACAGACACACAGATGAACTATGGTTATGAAAGTCAACATTGGATCTTGAACTCTGCTATTGGAAGACATAAATATCAAAACAAAAGCTCCTAAAGCTCGCAAAACAGTTGAGATTCACTAATAAGTATTGCTCACTAAATAAGAATTAAATTGAGCTGAGGATTGTAGGGAAACATGAAGATATTACCACATTAAAGAACAATTAATGGCCTGTATAAAGTTTTAGTTATAGAATGGTTTGAGTTGGAAGGGACTTTAAAGATCATCTAGTCCCAACCTCCCCTGACATGGGCAGGGACAACTTCCACTATGCCAGGCTGCTCAGAACCCCAGCCAGTCTGGCCTTGAACTTCCAGGGATGTGGCATCCACAGCTACTCTGGGCAACCTGTTCTAGTGCCTCACCATCCTCACAGTACATAATTTCTTTCTAACATCTATTCTAAACTTACTCTCTTTCAGTTTAAAGCCATTTTCCCTTGTCCTGTCACTACGTGCCCTTGCAAGTACTCTTTCCATTGTTCTTGAATAAAACATACCAGATACTAGAAATTTTCTTTTTGCAGTATTTATTATGCACACACATCCTTTCCTGAGTGTAAAAAGTCAAAAAGTGAGGGGGGAAAGTAACTTCTTTACACAAATATATTATCCACTTTCTAAAAAGTATTGTATGCCAAGTACCTGAGTAATACCACAAGACAAGGCAGAGGCTGAAATAAGAATTTCTAGTTTGCCAGAAAGATCTTGTAAACAACTAACAATCAATAAGTTTTTTATTCCGAATGCAAATTTTCAGCATTTGTTTTCCCCAATACATTAGGATTGGACTGTTGTAGAAACTAATTTATGTAAATTTGGTTTAGAGCTGAAGTCTCAAAAGGCGAAGCTTTCATTGGGCTCTGACTGATGGAGTCTTGGCTGAATAATTCACTTAGGTCAGAATTCCTTGTCTCACAACAAGGTGGATTTGTCCCTGTTAAACAGTTTGGCAATTTACAGTAGTAACATGGATTGGGGCAATTCCATACCTTCTCTGCAGGGGTGGACAGCTGCTGGAATGCTGCTTTCCAGCTCAGACTTGGCAGTGTTTACATGTGAAACTCACTTCGAGATAGGAACCGTTTTATCGGACTATAGATAAACCAAGAATAAAGTTACAATGTGAAGTAGAAGAGTACTTCATAAAATCTTTTATGAAAACAAAACCATTATCCCTCAGACGCCCTTTCAACAGTACCAGATACATTAGGTAGCCTCAGGGAAAAAGTTCTGAGATCAGCCTCAAATGGTAGAACAAAATAAGAGGTCATGTATTTGCATGTTTAATATGTTGTTAAACACAGTATAATCTGATTTATTATCTTTAGTTTATTAGGTAAATTTAAGAGACCTTGAACTCCTCCTGCACTAACTGAGGGCACCTACTTTATCTAACTCGTGTCCTTCTCACATGCTCTCCTTCCTATTAAAACAGTCTTAGAACTGACAAACAAAAACCCTTCAGTAAGCAAGCAATACAAATGAAGACCTTAGTTTCTGTACACAGAGTTACAATCTACATGGATAGCTACCAAGTACCTTCTGCAACAGTGTCTTTTATAACTGCAACATCCTAAAAAAAATGGGGGGGGAGGGAGGCAAGCACCAAGACAATTAAAATATTCCTTTTCCAGTGGAAACAGAATACGTCTAGGTAGTACACAATACCTTTCACTCATATTTTCTAATGTTCTTTTAAATACTAAATCTCCTCATACCTATCTGGTTAGTTATTATCCACTTCTTAACGGTGGCACAAATCTGTACAGACACTGAAGTGGTCTGAAGGGGCAGTAAAAGAAGAATTATTATACCTGAAGTCTTTACCGTGAATTCTTTAACCTACCTAGGTCAATAGCATATCTGTTAACATATCTGACCTCCATTCCAACTCTTGAAACATTTCATCCACTTTTAAACTGAAGGAATAAAAGGGGGAAAGAACAAAAACCCTGATCTTCCCTCCAAAAAAGTTATTGCTCTAAATTAATCAAGGACTACTGATAGAAAACAAAACACATAATTGCAGCACATGTGCAAGCAGTTGGATGAAAGACCATCTCAAGCATCCCATTTTTACTCCAAGTTATTTGTTATGCTGACTTCAATAAAGATGAGGTAACTATTCAGTGAAAAGTAACAGTCCACTTGATTTATTAAATGAAAGCTTAAACTCAGAGGGGACCTCTCATTTAACTATTTTTTCATCAAAAATCCATATTTAAAAAGACTTCAGCACTTCAAGTCAGTCATTCTGTGTTGTCTTTTCTCTTTGTTCCCCATTCCCAATAGAAGAGATTGCATGAACATTTCCAAAGAACACTTTGAAGATTAGTTCAGACACTTTTGCTGGAAGTTCCCCATTTCGCTGTTTAACTTGTTGGTTGGTTGGCATAGCTAGAAGGCTAAACGAAAAGACCCTTGTTGTTAGTGTGCCAGGTACAAAGAGGAAAGAAACACTTCACAAGGAATACTCAGTACTCTGTGTCAGAGCAGTGTCCATTTAGACCAAGGTTCTTGTGCACTGTATTTTCCTAAGATTTTGTTCTTGGAGGCAGATGAAGAGGGGAGCATTATTAAAAAATACATAAATAAATAAATCTAAGAGTATCTTGACAGGAATCTGGCCTGCCAGCCATGACCAGCAGTCAGATGTGCCAGGCCAAGAACAGGAAAACAGAGGGCATCATACTGGGTGAGCCAGTATGAGGCAGAAGCAGCAGGTGATACAGGAATGAGTAGAGCAGCAAGGATGTAAAGAAGAAGGAGGGCCAAGAAAGTAAGATGTGAGGGGGTAAATACATTACAGGACACATTTAGTGATTTACCAACGCTTAACAAGATCTGTCATCCTGCCCTCAAGTTTCACAAGCGCTATTGGAATCCGTTCCCACCAGGTTGACAATCTGGCAACTGAATTATAGTGCTGTAAAGGTTGACTTCCTAAACGCTCTTCCAAAAGAACCTGAGGATGGTTTCCACCTTTACAGAGCACCCTCATAAGCTTTCATCCTAATGCCAAAAGCCAGAACAAGCAGTTGCTAACCGTTTTAAAAATACACAAGCAGAAAGATCACGAGTCTTCTCTGTCTCAAATAAAATATTTGAGGAAACAATATATTTCAACAGCTGTACATAAAATTCCCTCCAGACATATATTAAAACACTACAAAACTCAGCATAGGTATGCAATGGATTATTGCTGATTTACTATCACTGTGGCATTTAGTAATGTAAAATAAGTTAAAAATGCAACCAGTAGTATAACATTACTTCCTGGAGAGCAGGGAACTCATCCTCCATGCTAACAACAAAACCAGGCTGTATTTCATGCATTCATTTAGAGTGCTATGTAATAACTGCATTTAACTAAGCTCCCAAACTTGACAGTTCTCAGAACACACACATGTGACTTAGAATAACAAGTACTCTAAAATGTCACAGTTCAGCCGATACAAAAGACTTAACATTTTTTTTAAGATTGCAGAATGCAGATTTGCAATTACCATCAAAAAGACTTTTAAGCCCCCGTCTACGTTATTTCAGACAATTCTCATGAACTAAAGCCAACAGAGTATGTGTTAAGGAACTAACATTTTATAGAAATTTTGTTTGCTTCATAAAAACAGTGCTGCTAGAAGAATATCATGCACTGTAATGACTGTAAAAATATTTTATAGAACAATAAATTACTATATATTTGTTTATCTAAAAGCATAAGCACACTGTGCAGGTTATCAACCTCTCAAAAATGCATTTTTCCTGTAACTACTGAATAAATATAAAAGGACTGTCCAATGGTACTCCTATTCTAATGCTGCACATACAATAAGGCAACCAAAAGCAGTGCATACTTCATTCCTGCAATTCATTACTGCTTCCTAGAGAGTACACTGCCTAAAAGCCCAGTTCCTCCCACCTTACTGCTTAGTTTCCTTCCCTCAAGCTTTTTTTGACTTTCTCTGCCCATGCAAAATTTTACCAGCCAAAAGAACAGTGCAGTGTAAGTGCTTTCTGCTGTTGAACAGAGAAAGAGATCTGCACCCATGTCTGATGGCGAGACAACAAAACCTCTCGGTGAGTTTTGTGCTGGGGCTGCCTTGCTGTGCGGGAGCCAGCCCAGCCCGAGCTGCGGCTGTCGGCACTGCACTCCCAGAAAACCAGGAGGCTCAGAGTGAAACACAAACACATAGAGAGTGTGAACAGATGCCCAAGGAGGAATTCTACTGAAAGGAGAACAGTAAGTTGTTAAAACTCAAAAAAAGGGTGGCCAAAGTCACTTTCTTCTGAACCCATTGGCAGGCAGGTTTTTATTTGTTTTTAATACAGAGAAATGCATTATTTTTATCCATTTAGTAATGAGGTTCTGTCATACATTTACCTCCTAACTTCACTCCCATTCAAAAGTTGCCAAAAGTGCTAATTATAGGTTGTTGTAGGTAAGCAATTAAAAACAAGAGAAGCTATGATCACCACTGTATTAAGTCAACCCAACACTAGTGTATATGCAAAACCAAAATTTTCAGTGGGGCTGAGAGTTCTACCCTGTGCTGAGAGTTCTGAGAGTTCTACCCAGTGACCATTTTCAAGTGGATCATATTTGTTATCTGTGTTGTTCGAAAACAAATCCATAAAAAAAAAAACAAACAGGTGAAGAGCATAATTATTCATCACCACTGTGCCTAAGGGAGAATTTTTAAGTGCTTAAATTTTGTCTTGCAGATTTGAAAAGCTGGCCTCTAGAGAACTGTATTTCTAGGGTTGTGGGTTATCATTAAAGAGAATGCAGATGGCAGAAAAAGAGATCTTTTAGATTAATTCCATAAAACATGGTTTTCTGACATTCCTTTCCAGCAGTCAGCTGACCAAGTAAACAGAAGACCCACCAAGTAATACAGATGAGATGGAGAACACAGGTGGAACACAAAAGAATGCATTTCTTGACCATATGCAATTCTGTCTTGCAAAATGTGAGGGTGACCAATAGATCAGTGGTCAGCTCACATGTTCAGCTATGTAGGCATGGGTCATCTTCTGGATGCATTGGCATTTACACAGTGCAGGAACAGCCAACTTGAAATCCTAAAAACAGTTCCAAAAGGATTTGGTCTTCTTATCCCTGATTTTATCTGAAGCTCTAGCTAGAAGCCCACAATCTGCAAAGTGTTACTAGTACTAATGTGGAAAAAAGCACAGTAATTCTAACAATTTAAAATCCACATAATTGCTTGCAGCATAAATTATAGAATCACAGAATGGTTTGAGTTGGAAGGGACTTCAAAGACCACCTAGTCCCAATCCCCCTGCCATGGGCAGGGACAACTTCCACTATACCAGGTTGCTCAAAGCCCCACCCAACCCAGCCTTGAACACTTCCAGGGATGGGGCATCCACAACTTCTCTGGGCAACCTGTTCCAGTGCCTCACCACTCTCACAGCAAAGAATTTCCTCCTAATATCTCATCTAAACCTACTCTCTTTCAGTTTGAAGCCATCCCCCCTTGTCCTGTCACTACATGCTCTTTTAAACAGTCTCTCTCCAGGTTTGTTGTAGCTACCTTCTGGTAGCTGCAACTTTGACCAGACCTACCTACAAACACAGAGAATACACATAGATAATTTGATACAAAAATCACCAATCTTTACTTTCTCTGCCCAGTTTGATAGTTCAGCATTAGAGAATACAGCCAAACTAATGGAAGCGATGAACTTTTTATTTTGGAAGTTAACAAATTCAAATTTGAACAGTGGGACAGATGGGGGAACTGTTAAGCGAACATAAAATTGCATATTTCAAAGGTTGTTTTCTGGCATGATAATAAAAAAGGATAAATCTGCTAGAAACCATGCCAGAGGCAAGTGGAAATATAATCAAATCAGCGCCTGTAAAGCTCACCTTCTGAAGTCTATTTGCTCTGTTCCCAAGCAAGCAGCTATAATTACCTTCTCAACTACCTACAGGAGTTGCTAAATTTAATAAATTTTACCATTTTTAAAAGAGTTAAATGCCGCGTAATAAGAGTTAATACATTCCCTGTTATAAATAAGTAAATAAATAGACAACTACCTCTTGAAATACACCTTAACAAGTCATAATATGTGGGAATAAGCTGATAGTTTTCTGACTCAGTAAGACCCCTACCAAAATGCTCTACTTCAATATCACTGTGCATACGTGGAAGCTAGCTTGGTAACCATATGCAGCACACAGATGCTTCAGCACGTCATGATATGCTAGAGTTGACTATCCCATTGCAAAGTAGAATGATCTTGTTATTAAAAAGAAAAAGGATTCAGAATGGTGCTGGCTTTGCATTTTATGTATCAGCTTTCATCTGAGGATCATAAATCCTTTCTTTGTCCAAGAACCATTTTTCTAACCTCATATCCACAAGGTGGATATCCTTCTTTATCGCAATTTTACAACCCCAAAAAGTAAAGACTGACTTGTTCAAAGTCACTCAAGCAGTAAAACCAAAACCATGTTCCAAAATCCAGACCATCATCCTGTTGTCAAAATTAAGCCAGCCTCGATTGGTGCGAAACAAGAGACAGACTGGCTGCAACTTTTTCCAGTTCAGTGGACAAAGCTTTCCCTTTAAGTGTGTTACAACACTGGAGCCAACGGAGCCAAAAAACTGCCTAACATAAAATGAACCACATTCAGACTTTCACTGCCCAAGTGTTGCACAAACCTTCGGTCTCAAAGACGACTGGCACACATTCAAAGTGATGAGTAAACCAATCTCCTTCAATATGCCATTTCTGATATGGTGTGAGGGACAAAAAAAAACTCTTTGTACTTAAGAGGGAGTGCGTTTGGTTTTAAATAACTCAGACTTCATTTTACCTACCTCACATCACTGATTTAACTTTACAAGGTTAAATCAACTAAACCTTTTAGGAAATTAGACAGTGTCAGGGACATTCTCTTTTCCAGAAAAAAATATCAAAAACTGCATAAGAGAACAAAGAAGGAGTTACTTGTCTGGCTCCAGCCAGCTGGCAAACTTGTATCCCCAAGGTCAGACCTGGAGCTCAGCTCATTGGGCCTGAGATGGGGAACTCACAACCACCTGAGGAAAAACTCACAAGACGCATCCATCAAACTTAAGGGGCATACTCTCCTTCCCAAGTCCATGCATGGAAACAACTCTATGAAGTTTATTCACAGTGTTAACACACTAAAACAGTTTAGCTGAGCCCAGACATGCTGCTTGTGTTCTTTCACGTGTTTTAGATAAATTGCCCATGGGCTCTCAATGGAAAATTGTCCAGAAAGATGATGAGCATGTATCAAATGCAGTGTCTTCATACATACACTGTTCCAATGAAGACTGTGGATTAAATCGCTGTGGGGATTTAACTTCACACAACGAGTCCCAAGATGTCAGTATCAATCAAAAGGAAGAATTTTCAAAATTATTTCTTTTTTCTTCAAAATATTCAGCTGGACATTTTTAAACTAGAACTACAGTTCAGCACTAGAGAACCATGGCACAGGCCTGTGTTATCAAATTATTAGTAATTTCTGTGTTATCAAGTAGTTGTAGTGAAAGTAAAACACCTTTTTTCATATCCATCCCAGTGCACTTCAGGTGCATTTGAAAGATTTCTCCAGCTTAAATGATGGTTGGTATACAGGGTTTTTTTCAACAAGTAATTTAAGAAAATTACCAATTTTTCTGGCAACCAAAATGTAGCTGCTCACATTTTAAAACTTTAGTATCTTATCCCTACTATGCTTCTACTGTAACACAACTACTACCACACAAAATTTTTTCTTGTTTGAATGTATTCACAGTTGTCTTTCGAAGGAAAACAGATGAGTTCAAGCTATGAGAAAGTTCAGCCGGTATTTATTTCCGCAACAATATTTAACTGCTTTACTGCACTTAAGTTCCTAGTGTGAAACTCATTGTGCTTCAAAACACGGGGCCTGCAGAGGCCATGCTATCAGACTGGTTAGAAAGAACAAGGTCATGTGGCTTTGAAGGGACTACAGCAGCTACTGGAAACAGCCCCTCATCGATATCCTCTACATATGCTAAATTATTTTAAGAAGTCAAGCAGGATTTTGCTGCAGCTGATTGCTTTCAGTTTGCAAGTCAACTCCTTTTGAAACAAGCTGAGGTACCGCTGGCTACACCATCTCGTGGTACAAAACATGGTCCTACAGACTAATTTAGTTAGTAGCTGATAAGCTGTTATGATTCAAGGTAGTGTATTTCTACTGCAGAAATAGCTGTAACTTCACCAGCACTGAAGCCTCCCAAAGCTAGGAAACAGGGTTCACAGCAGGAAGACAGGCAAGGGACAAAATCAAGAACACAGTCAAGGGACAAAATCTGATCTAACAAATGTGATACTTGAAAATTCTAATGGCAATTTATGAAATGCCTTGAGATCCCATGCAAGCCTAAGACATAGTTTGTTTATATAATCCATATCCACATGAGAGCTGAAAGCTATTTAAATGCCTACCAGTTTAATGCAGACAGAACAGACTCAAGTTAAGCAGCTTCCAGGATGCATCAAATAATATTGGAAGCAAGAATACAAGGGGCCAGCATTTGTCAGTTAACAAGCTGACACAGAAACATATTTGTGATAGTTACTCAACCTATGATTTTTTTTTTCAGTATCTGATTTTGGTCTCTGTAAGCAAAAACTTCTAAAAAAACCCCAAACAAATGAACAAAAAACCCCCGAACAAACCAAAACCCCAAAACCAGAAAAAAAAAAAAAAAACAAGCCACGACAAAGATCACACTACACCAGCTTTCTGCTGATATTAAAATTACAGAAATCTGCCAATAATGCTCTTTTAAAAATTACAACAGATAAGTGCAAAGAAGTTTTCAAATAGCAATAGAAGTATGTATTGTACTGTATTCCTCACTGTTTCTGAGTGCATTTCCTAGGCAAAGAACATTAGCCTTCATAGTAAAAAATCACATTATATCTGCAGCCTAAAAAAACAACTAAATTAAGATGATTCATTTCAAATTATCAGGATCTAAATACAGGCTACAAAATACTGCCAATGTATTTCAAAACAAAAACATTAGCTAGAAACTAATTGTGTTATTTATTGCAATTAAAGGATTTCCTTCAGAGCTTATTTTGCAGTAAATACTTTCCCCATGATTATGTAAATTTAAACGTAACACACTAAAAAACACTCTAATATACGTGTGGTGCTTTATGGTAAAGTATGGTAAAGCAAATTACACAAAAAGGTTCTTCTTGCCACTCTCCCTTTGGCTTCCTAATCAATACTCAAACTCAAAAAAATCCCAGATTGTAATAGTAAAAAAATTACACACCTATTAACATTTAAATAATTCCCACATTACTGGGGGCATCAAAACTTCTCTGTGAAGGAATAAAATGGGAGGAAGCTGAGGGTTACACCAACAGATCGCAGCTGCCAAATCTAGGCTGGAGGTTTTTATCCAAATGCCTTGATGGAGAACATTGTAACTTGCTTTTCCTCAAGGACAGATCATAAATATTCTGAGTTAAAAAAAACAAACAAGCAAAAAACTCTCCAAACAAAAAACAACAAACCCCCTGTCAAGAGCTATGTCTTGCACTGAGCTGAGCCCACTCCCGAAAGAAGCCAACTACTCCAGCACCTCCCTGTGACCTGGAAACACAAAACGAGGGCACAAGCAGCAGGTCTTGGGACAGCACAGGGAATTACATTACCTGAGAGCAGTGCAGCCCTTTTTATTTCAAAGATTAGCAAAAAGAAGTAAGTTAGCCTATGAAGAGGTTATAATTTACCTGTGTGTGACAGTAACACAGTGGTGCATTTTGTGACCATTGAAAGAAACCCTAGCAGTGTGGGGCTTTTGTGTGCATTCAAGGGGCCAGTAGCCAAGCATTCTCCCAGCCCAGTCAGCCTGCAGCTCTCCTGGACGGTTCCTAACACACTCGACAAATAAAAGCGCCAAAATAGCTTGCCAGATTGCCACAAGAACAAAAGTACAGCAGGTGGCCATCCACAACTCCAAATTAAATCACACGCTCCTCAGAACTTTATACCAGTCACTGTGTAGTGTTGGATCTGTTTAATGTTACTCTTCATCCTCAATTTTCAAAATTAAAAGAAAAGGGGTTTTAGTGACACACAAACCATGGCAGGAGACAATGATCCAAATGGTATCATTCAGCAGTCAATAAAACAGAGAACAACTATGGCATCTTTTTCCCCCTGTTCTCCCATTTTTTTTTCCCTTTCAATATTTATTAAGTAAACCAGTGCTTATCTGGGCTAAATCCCTAGGCTCAGTGAAACACCAGGTGGTAGACTGGGGTAGTTTTCTAGCAACAGATGGCTCAAACATTTTATGACAAACTGACATGGAACTATTGCTAGTCAGACCACCTTTCAGTTACTTCTTTATGTAACAGCAACAACTCTTTCGGGGAGCTCCAACAGCTGCTCACCTGCACCAGGCCCCCCCCCCGAACACAGGGAGAGTGAGGATGTGGCTGTGGGAGCCTCCCTGCCTGCTCCCTGTCCACTGCTCAGGCTGACACCACAGCAGGAGCCAATGCTGGGCACTGCAAGAAAACCCAATGCTTGCCATTTCAGATAAGAAACTTGGGAAGCACTGGTTCTAGAGAAAAGCTGCAAAGTGCAACCTATGACTCTCATGTTAAAATTTATTATTTCTCAGTTATTTTTACTTACTCATTGTCTTATCTGTCCTCACCCAAAGCAATTGTGGTCAGCTACTTTTAACCTTAAATAGGAAGGGAATTTATTGCCTTACACACTTTGCTATGCACCATAAAGGAAGATTACTTGGTTCACCTGAAATGAAGAAAACCATTCAGTCATCACAATTATGCCAGCCTGAATAAAAAGAAAGAGAGAACTAACCATAAAAACAAGCACTGAATACTTCATTATTTCAGTGCATTACTCACAGGTAATTTAAGTCCAGTAGATTTGTACCTGAAATGCACATTGTAATATTCCTTGTCAAGTCATTCAAGGGGGACAGGGACAGCACACAGGCCACACCAGGCACTGCTACACTTCCACACTCCCCCCTTCTCTCTCCTGGATTTCCCAGACAGGGACATGGGAAAAACATCTGCCAGTCTCATGCTGGTATTATTATTTTGAAATCTGAAATAGCATTTTGCATTCACTTTGCAAAGGTTAATAGTATGCTTGTAATATTTTTAGTGATAACACTGCTGAACTGATATGACAGAAGTCAGATATGCCAAAAAAAATCTCAACTCCCAGTACTGTCTGCTCTGGGATTTTGTTTTCTTGATTTTATCAAGACATCACCACTTGCAGAAGTGAAAAGGCCATGAACTAAAAAGCTTACTACCTAAGAGAAAGGCATAAAGGACAGAAAATCAGTGGCAGAAGCCTGAAGATTTTTTACACCCCTAAAAATACATTAAAGGTTTGTTGTGTTTTTTTTTTCCTAAAATGAATTTAGTAATCTGAGATCACACAAAATTTGTGCTACATGCAGAAGCACTAAATTATGTAAAATTACATGGCATGAGAAAAAGAATATTGTTAAAAGCATTTTGTATCATTTTTTACATCTTCAATCTGTGGCTTTCCTCTTGCAATTTCCATTCTGCTTACTGCAGTAGCTGCCCATCTCAATCAAAGAGGCACCAGCTCAGATGGGGAATTAAAAACAGTCGCATAATCTACTTGATATTTAATAAATAGAAATGTATAATATATGAGTACTGTTGAAATAATGAAGCACTCTACTAAACCAGATTATATTCTTCAATTCCTCATTTGTTCCAGATAAAACATTTATAGATGTTTCGGTTGCTGTTAAATAAGAAATTTGGATCCCAGTTTGGTATCCAGGCCCATGCTACAGCATTTTTAACACGGCAATATAATGAAATCGAACATTATAAAATCTTTGTTATGTTAAGACACTGCCACACTACTCTGACCAGATACACAAACCAAATCCAAATAAAACAGTACTTATTTCAACTCAAATAGCACTTATCTTTCTTCCAGAAAAGAAACAAACCCAACGAACGCCCACGTGTTTTTTCTTGTTAAGAAATTAATATCTCCATGTTGCATGGGCACATCTAGTTATATAGTAACTTCCCAGCAAATGGCAGAAATCGCAGAAGGTAGCCTATAAAACAAGGGTTGCAAGATGAATGTGGGAACTAAACGTCCATATTTCTGCAGTGCTAACTATGCACCCTGCAGATGACCTCCTGAGCCTTCAGTCTGGAAGTAAGGCAAGGAGGACCTAAAACAACGAAAGGAAGATGCTTTGAGGTCACATTGCCTTCACAAACTTTTAGGGCCCACCCTTGTAATGCTGACAAGGCAGGAGGGAGGAGACAGACATATGCTCATGCCAATCAATAATAACTAGCTCATCCCAATTTCACTGCTTTCATAAACTTGGTGGAAAACAGAGCGGTACCACCCTTGTGAAGCCAATAGTAACCCTTAGACACAATGTATTTACACAGTGGCCAGGGGTAGCACACAGCAGCTACCAAACCTTGGCTGCAGGGGCCAATGGTGCAATTCTTGCATTTCTTAAGCCATAGTGAGGATCACTCTTCCCCGGGGCCACTAGCCAAAGTATTGAAAGCAAGACAAAATTCCAGTGGAAACAGCATACAGAGTAGTGTTTATTTCAGGTAGGTTTCTTTGGTCCTGTACTGAGGTGGGGTGGTCTTGCAGTTTGTTAGCTGGTTAGTCTTCCTCGTCAAAAAACTCACCCCTTTTTCTCATAGTGATCAGCCAGCCTCCCTATTATATGATATTTAATGTGGTGTTATACACGTTACACTACAATGTAGTTTTCCAAGGAAAACAAATACTTCGAGTAGTGAAAGATTCAGATTGCAGCAGAGTAAGCAAACATTATGTTTGCACACCTGTGCAGATTCAGCTCAACGTTGCCTTTTATGCCTTTTATCACTTGCAGCTGTAAGGCTAGACAGGCACTAATTTGATAGAAAACAGGAGGACACTTACAAGACACAGGGCTTAAAACTGCTTGTCTAGATCGTAGCTTGAGGTGCATGTAAATATCTTTCTTTCATTCTGAAAAGTCATTTTTAACTGTATACCACAGATATATTTTAATAAGTTGTAAAAATGCCCAAAGACACTACAGCAAAGCATTTTCATGTACAAAGATATAGAGGGGAAAACAGTGAGAAACATGGTCATGCCTTTAACAATAGTTAATCCAGACAGGAAAAAAGTAAGGGACTGTCTTACATGCTCTCTACCTTTGTCAAGTGACTCACACCCCTGCACCTCTCAGAGAGGCATATGTGTAACTAATTATGTATGTGCTCGCTCCAAAGTGCGGTCTGGGGCACAGCTGCAGGCTGATGATGCTTACAAGGAAAGAGAGGTGGGAGGCCAGCTTTCAGTTTTCAGCCTCAGGTCAAGCTTGTCAGTCACTCACAGCATTTAAATCATTAAGTGCACGTCAGATCAGATCAGCCATCTGACCTTGTGGGTTGGATACACAAATACACACCAACCTTTTTTCCATTTGAGCCACATTTTTAAGTACCAAAATGGTGAAGGAACAGACAAAAATCTAAGTTGTTCTTGAGTAAGTCCCTACTTTGACATCAATCCATAAAAATGGATTCAATACCAATAGCTGACTAAATTCCAGATGCAGAGGAGCTTACCTTGAGACAGTGCTGAAAAACAGGATAGCACAGTCCTTGAGTCAGACAAGAGAAGCAAGTGGATATCATAAAACCCAGCAACTTCATGGACTAAGAGCTTTCATTTCTGTTAACATTTCAGGAAACAAATTCTCTAGCCATAGAGGCAAAAACAAGTTTATAAAGAGTTAAAGTAGTATTGAATATTTTTGAATAGTTCAATTAGAAGGGACTTGCGATGTTCAACTAGTCATCTAGTGCAACTGGCTCCTCTAGACCTACCACTACCTCTGCCTGAAATCAGGATGGAAAGCACTTACCCATTCAAGGAGCAAAAATCTTAAACCAGTTAATTGAAAAATTATTCTCTGAAATTTCTGCTTCAAGGATTAAGTAACATCACTTTAGAAATTGTACTTTCAGGAAGAAAATGTCTGTAAACAATTAAAATTATCTTGTTTACTCTTCTACATTTTTCCACTGTGCCTCCTAGCCAGCATTATAAACGTGGTACTCTGGCGTTAGTCGATAATGAGACCATTTGAAAGTGTATATACTTCTATCTTGCTACCCTCTTTTCTTAAGAAAAGGACAAATACAATATTTTACAAATATCTGGACTTTTGAACAAAAACAAACAAGGGGACAGCAGTGCTCCACACTAGTTGCATGAGCAAACACGTAGTCTGTCATTGAGAGCTCTTCTATTTGTAAGAATGTTATTTTCCACCAGCTCTTGTTGGCTTTGCTCTTTGACACTAATGTGTTTCTCTAAAGAAGCCAAAAGAAAAAACGGCTCTCCATCCCCCTGTTCCCAGACAACTAAGCTCTCTCCCCATAAAGATTGATTGAAACGATATATACATACACACACTTCAGAGCTAGATTGGCACAGTCTCCTGGCCTCAAAAAACAAGATTTTGTTAGATGTGCCTTGGCATAAGACAGGTTAATAGAGCCATATAAAAAGATGCCTTTGAAAATTTTCATCACCAAGGTAGCTGTATAGGCCTATAGAAAAACTCTTGTTAGACAGGATCTCTAGAGTCCCCCTTAACTTCCCATCTAGTTCCAACAACTGCTTAAAGCTTGGTTAATTCCAGCATTCAGTAAGGAAACCCAGAATTGCCCAGTTGATCTTTGAGTATATCTAAGGACAGAGACTCCCCAAACAAGGATACAAGCCTCTCCAGGCAACCTGTTTCTGCTACTTATCCCTTCTTGCCACAAACATTTTTTTTCCTTTACAACCAGTCAGAATTACAATAAAATAATTACTCCCATTGTTCCCATTACTACACCAAGGTCTTGCTGCTAGAGCACTGGCTCCAGTCCTACCACTGGGCTCTCTCGAGAAAATTTGGGTTCCACTTTCTCTGTAGCTAAAAATTAGGCAGCTGAAGACAGCAATGAGATCTCATCTCCAGCTCACTGAACCCATTTTGTCTTAAAAAGTCCAAAGCTAGGCACAGTTTTCCAGCTCCATTCTTTCAAAGGCTAACCAGGACTAACGGTTTCCACCAGTTTGCTGAATACATTCTTGCTGACGGAGAAATATTTTGGCCCTTAATGTTGCAAGGGCACACAGCTGACTCAACATAGTGTTCAACCAGGCTTATTTTATTTTAAAAAACCCCACAAATAAACATAACCCACACACAGGAAGTTGCTCCCTAGACAATCAGCTCCCAGCCCACACTGTTATCGGGGCTTTTCTACTCGACGTACACGTGTCTTCACTGAAGCTCATGAGGTTCTATTTGCCCATTCCTGCTTGCTGAGGTACCACCTAATCACAGGGTACTGTGCCATCAAACACTCTACTCCCTTTGGTGTCATCTGCAAACCCGGTAAGGATGGCCTTCATCCCATGATCCACATCAACAAAAAAACCATTGAGCAGGAGCAGCACCCAAGAAGCCCCACTGATACATGCATTATGATCATGCACCTTCAAAGAACCATTTAGAGTGACGAGGCTGTCAGTATTAATTAAAAATGAGCAAATAGAGTAAAATTTACAGTACATAGTATATCTTTGCCTAAGCACACAGAGTTGGAGGGCCCTACACTGTTACAGGCATGACTAGCTGACCATTATGGTACATTCTCTGTATGAAAAACAAGTAGGAAACAGCCATGAAGTGTGCAACACCATAAATTCAAAATTAACAATCAACTAGTATTTATTATCTGTATAACAAAAAATTGCAGGTTGGTGCAGTGGAAGTGTCAGTGTTAAGGCAAGGCTGCCTGTTACTACTGTTTCACAGGAATGGTGTGCATGGACCACACAGTCCTTAAACAAGGACTGAGGACAGAAAAAAGCTTCACCCATATCTAACTGGAGGTATGATCCTTGACCCAGATAAACTGCTTGGCACTGAAATACTATATCCTTGGACAAGGTATACAATTTTGACCCATGTTTGAGTTCTCTAATGTAACAATAATAAAAGTCAACCAAGGATGATGAGAGGATTAAGAGTGATGAGGCTTCACACCTGAGACACTGAGCAACAGCAGCAACGCAGAGCAGCACTGTTGTGTCCTTGAATTGCATGACCATATTGAAACACAGCATCCCCATCTTACAGCAATTACTGTGTGAAGAAAACACAGTAAACTGACTTGAAACAGCAGATGTAAGTGCCAGCAGCCACAGAAGCATGCGACTGCATAGACCAGCCACAGCACAAGTTTCTGTGCTCTTCTAGGTAAGTACATAGAGCTTTTGTATCCATTCAACTCCCAGTTAACAAGGCACACGAGATCAGCACGATAATGAATACTAGACAAGCAACCTGCAGTAAAAAGAAAGTGGCTTTGTGTTAGCTTGAAGCAAATTCAAGATCCTTCAGTACAGGTTAGCAAGGAGATAGAAATTTTTGCTGTGTTTTTGTTTTTCTTTTAAAATAAGAATAAACAATACAATTCAGAGTCTTAAAAACATGACTGGATTTGGCTGTAAGCTTTGGCATACACAAGAGTAAAAAATCCTTAATGCTGCTGAATTATGCATTGCTGTGGGACTCTACTAAACCAGTTCAATTTCCTACCTCTGCCCCCAGCTTCCTGTGGGACCTTTGTCAGTTCTCCTAATTCCTTCATTCTCTTAAAAGAAAACTGATGACACTTTCCTTCTTCACAAAGCAGATTAATTTCATGAATATTTGTTAGATGCTGATTATGCAAAATGCAATTAAGTACATAAGTACAGTTTTTCTTTCTCAAGATCTCACACAGTTTTCTCAGTATCTTCATTTCTAAAACACTTGCTAGCTGCAATGATCAACTACTCCATGGAAGATTCCACAAGAAGTCTACCAGACAAAGTCACATCCAGGAGCCTAGATAGAATACTGGTTATTTCACAGTCTTGAACATTCACATTGTTCTCAAATCACCTATAGCTGAAACATTTACAGCTAAAACCCTTTAGAGAGCACAGTTGCCCTTCTTCTCGTATCCTGTCACAACAGCTGATGTCACAACAACCTGTCACAACAACAAGTTTCCTTTTTTTTGCCCATCCTAGAAGTCAGGCTTTCCAAGATATAGTAAGAAACCTCACATGGAGAGCCAAAATTTATTGGGCCACCTCACTCTGGGGGTCCACATGTTCTCAGTCCACCTAAACAAATCATGTTTCATTGCTTACTAAAATACTGAAATTTTCCATAGGGAAAAAAAACAAACAAACCCTAGTGGAGGTAGGGAGACTAACAGCTATATTTCTATGGTAAATCTTGATGCAGTTTACTACTATCATGTTTACTATAAGCAGGTACAATAAATTTATCAGAAAATTTCACTTTTTTGTTTCTTTACACAATGAAAAGTACAAGCATCCTCATATTACTTGTATTGACCAAGGAAATATGAATTATGCTTAATATCAAAATAAATTATCAGGATAAAGCTCAAGCTGCTGCAAACACATGCCTTAACCAAGGACTCCTGGGGGTAATTCAGCTTTCAGTCCTACTACATGTAAATTATTACCAGTCCTATCATTTTAAGTTTTAGATTTTCTTTCAGTACTAGAGAGTTACTGCAATTTTTGGTTCTCCAACTGTCATGCCTGAAAATAATAAAAAAAAGTCTGAAAATAATAGGAAAACTTTCTATCTTTGAAAATTTATCAATTAGGGCTGAATTAAACCATGAGCAGCATTGAAATATCAGTGTCTGCAATGTTTTTTTCCAGGTTTTGAAGTGCTCAATAATGGATTTCTAGTAATAGAAGCACCTCATGGCTACTTAATTTAAGCAAAACAAGGGTGCCAATTCATGCCTACAAAAAAGTGTTAGTGTGTCATTTGGTCATTCCTATTACACAGGAGTGGAGAAAACACGCATAATTTTCCTAACGCAGCTAATAACTGTGGAGGGTGGCTACACCTCTGACCTGAAGGCAAAACTAAGGGAGGGTCCATGATTGGAGAGGCTGCCTGTAACAAGACCAGGCGAGATGGCTGGAAAAACACTGTGAGCCACGTTCAACGCAAGTTACAGAAAGGCTTTCCCTACCTCCCACCTGAGTGCAAACTCCCTTCCTTACTACCTCAGCTATTCTCTCCTGTGCAAACACCACACCTGTATCCCATGGTTTCCACACAACAAAACACATCTCAACTTTGCACACCAAAAGCTCTGCTTCCTCAGCGCACTTAGCCCAGGTACCTGCATATACCCACACACAGGGCCTGGCAGCTGCTGTGCAGCTTGTGTTTTGGGTTTTTTGCTTTAGAACAGCAATTATTTCCAGCATTTGACAGGTGCAGAGCTAAGAAACCTCCTTTGTTTCTCCTGGTCTGTTGATAGTTAACCCTCACTGTTTAAACTTTAACTCATGAAAGGTGAGACAGATTTTTCTTTCATTGTTCGAGCTCAGTGAGCCTTCCAGACCAACATGCAACTGAAGCAGAAAAAGTCCAAAACATATTAAATGTTGTCTTTAGAACTACTGAGGTAAATGTATCAAGTAGTAGCTAATTTTTCTGATTAAAGCTGAGCCATAACCATCATTTCCATTTGCAAAGTGTCAGTGGTGACATTGGGAATGTTTTTCAATTTCATTCTTAAAATAATGTGACTGCTTTAAAAGTTCAGGGAAAACCCAGAATCCATCACTCTTTCTTCGACCATTTTATAACCTACAAGGACCACAAAAACTAGATTTACAGACACACTTCAAGCCACTGTGGCTATAGTTGTTCCTCAGAAATGTCAGCTGGCCAGCCTATTAATTAGTCATAATGAGACACCATTAAAAATGCCATTTGTTGAGCTTTAACTATCCCACTCAGTTATGAAACTGCTCCAGAAGGCACAGGGCTATTTCCTCAAGAAACCATTAACATTTGTTAAACAAAGCGTATCTTGTAACTACACCTCCCATCTGCAAGAACACACACAACCCCTGTATCCCCCTCCACCACCTGTCAAGCATTTGGGTTCACAGCTCACTGAGGTGGAGGTGCAGGGCAGGTGAGGTGGCCAGAGCACTCTGTCATCTCTGTACCTCTTGGCCTTACCTCTGCCGAAGGCTGACACCGGGCAGAGCGACACCAGATTCACACCTCACTGCTTCTCACTCCCGAGCACACCTCCTGCGATCCACCTCCACAAGCCTGGAGCTCACCATGTTTCAAAAGTCTACATCAACCACCCGTAAAACAAGATGCAGACGAATTACTTATTTCTGTAATTTACTCTTCTGGTCTTTTTTTTTTTTTTGAGCCCGAATCGTTTAAAAATTGATTTTTATCAAAATCAGTGAACATGCAGGGCTATGTACTCCAACATTTTTCCTCGTAGAAATATAATTATTCCATTAGTGGTCATTTGAAAAGAATTTTAGGATTCTATCAGATACTACTCTGCTGCTGTATTTTTCAGATTGTTTACAAAAAGCCTATTCTAACAGTTGGCCAATACCTTATTTTTCAGCTCAAAACCCCTCCTCCCTCCAGTAGTCTGTAATTTCCAGAGTATCTGGAAATTCCAGTGTGAAACCCTAACTCCAGAAACCACAGTTCTCTCCCAAAAATAAGACTGAAGACCCAGTACAATGATATACAATGCTTTGCCAAAGGATTTTAAAAAGTAAGGATTTTTTTAATAGCCAGATTTCAAGATGGGCAATGGAACAGGCTTTTGTGACAGATGTGATTTCAGCCGACACGATGAGAAAAGGCTTGGATTTGGCCAACTTACAGGCTTCTGAAAAACTGCAGGTGCATTAGCTCAGTGGAAGGCACCAATTTTAACCATGCCCTTCAGAGAGACTGACTGCACTGAGTACATCCAGGTAGGACAGCTTTCCCTCCAATCACAACTCCAGGATGCAACGGGCTGCAGCCCAACTGCCCAAACAGCAAGCAGTGAGCCTCTGCTGCCTCTGCTTTCAGTGATTCAAGACTGTTCAACCAACAGATGAATTGCACAACACAAAAGAAGAATACAGGTAAACCAGGGAAAGGTGTTGGGGGGAACAGCTTGGCAGCCCAGGAAAGACATGACGGTGATGTACAGAGTGCAGCATCATGTTACAAATGCTGTTGGTTTGTTTATTAACTTGGAAAACAATGCACACAAAACCATGGTCAAGGCACGCTACTTAGGTCACAAAGTCAAAGACTCAAAATGCAAAAATGCCAGAAGTGAGGTTACCCACAATTCCCTTTGGAAGGATGTTCCTGCTCCAGAATTCGTGTATACTTCTAAATCGTACCTATTTTCCTTTTAGAACACACTACCCTGGGCAGTCCTGTCTGACTTGTAGAAGCAGCTATCACCAACAGGCACTGGGCATGGAAGGTCACAGCCACAGCTTTAAGGTTCAGAAGCATGAAACCTTTGGGAGTCACATGTCAGATGACCAAGCTTGGGGACGCATTTGACCCTGTTTCCACTTGCTAAGTCTCCAAACAGTAAGAAACAAGGAATGCCATGAAGCTCTGACAACAAAGAATCCTGTGAAACTAAATTAAACCATTTGTGTAAAGCACTTGCATATTAGAGAAATGGGAAGTACAGAAAAAAACATTAGAAAAGTAAAAATCCTGCCCTCTACAAGAATTTGCAAGTTTTAAAAAGTATTAGATACCAGTAAATAGCACCTGAGAGTGTGTCATGGAAATTGTATTACAGCACTGAATATGGCAGCAAACTTCTGCAAACAGCAGCAAGTAATCACTGCATAAGAACTGTCACAATGCAAAAAAAAAGGAGGCTGCATAGCTGTTCTTCATATTGACCTTCACTTCTGAGAGCTTCATTCTGCAAATTCATTAATATTCTTTATAGCTGTACATCGGCAGCCACAAGAGAAAGGAATTTTCACCTATAGAGTGAAGGTTGCAGAGATAGCTACTGACCAAAGCTTTAGGTTTGAAATTATAAGACAGGCAGATTTCAACTTATGGCACCTACAGAGTGACCTTAGTCCTTCACTCTACAAACTTTCGTTCCCTTTATTAAGTTTTATGGAAGACTAAAGAACTGCTTGAAAGAATTGAAGAAAATTTAATATAGATTTTTCCTCTGCTAAATCTGCTGTAGGTGCTTATAGCATCCATCACAGACACAGTGAGGTCTCAAACTATCAGAAATGTTTTTGTTGCCCTAGGGGCTAAGTTAGTTTGACTGAAGCCATCAGTTCAACAGGCTCCAGGCAAAAGGGCAGTGCTTCAGTAAAACACTTCAAGAATAAAACACTAGTAGTTTGGTTTGCGTTTCTTCTATCCCCCCTCAGTCAATCTGTGCCTAACAAAGCAGCCATTCACATTGTTATTTCAATTTACTCCCCTGTTTTTCTGTATTTTTACATGCTGCATTTTATGTGCTTAAATAGCTCTCCTATGACATAACAGAAGACATGAAACACAAATGGAAAAGAAACATTTTTATTAAAATGTTTGTCCACACTTGCTTTTTTTTAAGTCTATTAGATATTTGGCTAACGATCACTTACTGGTAAAAGTTTGTCTTTGAATACATTTTCTAGGAAGAGTCACAAGGAAAATCACCTGCTCCCTACTAGAAGCATTTGTGATCACACACTTATATAAAAAAATATCTTTTACTAATACATCAAAAGTAGGAATCAGTTTGTATTCTGATACCCACTACGTCTGAATGAAGAAAATGTTCCTCAAAGAAATGCATAGATGTTTATGATTTCCCATATTCCACATAAAATAGAAGTGTGTCCTCCTTGAAGCTTACTACACCTGAAAAATTTACAAAAAAACTGTGCAATTGCTAACAAGACAAGGAAATGATGTGAGCTTTGAAAGAAAATCTAAAACTTTCCTAAATAATTTGTGCCACAGAAGATACTATCACAATCCCCTTAGTATTTCTTTTAAAACATATGTTTAATGGTAGCCTTTTACATAAAATAACTCAGAATCAGTAAAGAACATTGCAGACAATGGAGACCTGACATTTCCCACATAAATATATTCCTGGAATCACCTGACATCCATCACCTTGGTATGAGATAAACACTGATAAGCCAGGGTGCCTGCTTAACCTTCCACAAACCAGAAATAATTTCTGCTTTTAATCTGACAAGACAGTTTAAGGCTAGTTTTACCAGTGTTTCTGAATTACTAAAAGCCATGGAAACTTAGGAGTTAAGGAGCAGATGGTTTGCTAAGTCTGCACCTTTTGAGGAAATTTTACCATTAGACCAGAAATAGAATTGCTAAATACATCAGGGATTTACACCCAGAAATCACTTTACATCATGAAGTAAGTCTGTATCAAACATACCAGGCCTCTCTAGAAGTGCCTGAATGGGGATTTTTCAATATCTTTCTTCCAGCCTTTACTAAGAAACATCTGTAAGCTATCTAGGATTCCTTTGCATAAGTGAGCAAACAGGATGGAGGCAACTCAGTGCCAATAAGTTTCACTAGCAGTATTAATATCAAAGATTAGATCAACACAAAGTACAATTTCAATTCAGCATTAGGGCATAGGTGTAGTACTTCCTAGTGGACTTTGTATACACCTTATCAGCATTCCTTCCCCTCCATATTTTGAATATATTTTCAATTGAAAGTTAAGCAAGGATGCAAATTTCATATCTCCCCTAACAAAAAAATCATGTATATGTTTATGGGCAAATATTTAGAGTACGAAACTGAACTGCAATTTATGTTTTACTCATGACTTCTCTGGAAATTGCCATAACAAAGTGATAACCATAACCACTGACAAAGCTACCCATGTTTCTTACTGTTGTGGCTCTTATCATCCCAATATCTCATTTTGTAAGGCCACCAGGTAAGTCTGGAAGGCCCAACAGGAAGTTATTTTGTTTCTTCACTAATAATTCCTTACAGTAGGGGAAGATCACATTCAAGATAATACATTATGTTTCATACTGGTGACAGTCAGAGTTACAATTGCTTAACTCCCACAGAATAAAGCTTGCTCCACATCCATAAGGAAGTGGGAGACAGACGCAAGCACTCTTAAGAATTTAATTCCTTAATCATTCCCAATGATACCACTTTCGATAAACAAAGTAAAATTTTGCTCTCAAAGAGACATTAATAACATTCTTAAGTGATATAAAGCTAGCACATAATCAGAAACCTTAATAGATATATATATATACATATAAAGAGGGGTATATAAATTCTATATATTATATATATAGAATATAAATGACATGAAGAACTATTATTTACTGCAACAGGGAACTTGGATAATCCACAAAGATGAAGAGGGACTATTTGCATTAGCCATTGCTTGATGACGGGGCAGTGCTCAGAACATAACTAACTCAGATAAGGAAAACAGAAACAGACCTTAGGAATGACTAATCCACACTTGTACGTTCCAGTTGTACTTATTTAACTTCTCAACTTGCATGGATGCTAATACACATAAACAAAATAATTCAACTTATTTATATCAAATATATCAAACAAACATGTTTGGTTTAGGTTAATTTTAAAGAAATATTTAAATAGTTTCAGGAAATTAAAGTACTTTATTTATACACACCCAAGAAAGCAATGGTCCTACACTATTTTTGAGTATTCTCTTGTTTTCCATCTATGATAGAAATTCATTAAAATTCGGACTTGACCTAAACCTTCCTAATACCTATATTCACCTTGTAAAGCCTTGGGAGTCCTAGGAAACAAAGTATTAGAAACAATGTTACAGCATTTAATAAGGCACGGTATGCAAGTACAGCTGCCTTTGAATTTTGCACGTTCTCAGCTCTCCTTTCAATCTTAAGGACAGGTTACAGTGGATAACAGAAAGCATGGCCTTGTAAAACAGCTCAGCAAGAAGAGGTCCAGCAGAGCTGTTCATCTGTGGGCATGGAGAGCTGTTTTAACTGAAGACAGTTGCTTTATTTCAGTAGCTGTCTCAGAGTTCTTGAACAGGTAACTGTGATATACAAATACAAGCACACTTATTTTCCCTGCTGCTATAACTCAAGTTTCTCAACATCACTTTAATAATACAGTTAATAATACACTTACCCTCCCCCACCCCACCTGCAGGGATATCCTGGAAAACAGCCCTGCTAAACTAAGACAAACCACAACATAGAAAACAGGATAGAAGCTTAAAACCATGCCCAGGCACAGGACTTCACAGAATTATCAAATATCCTGGTTTGGAAGGGACCCACAAGGATCACCAAGTCCAACGCTTAACCCTGCACAGGACCATCGTCAAGAGTCACACCAAGTGCCAGAGAGTATCATCCAAATGCTTCTTGAAGATCCTCTTTCTAATATCCAACCTAAACCTCCCCTGACACAATTTCAGGCCATTCTCTCGGGTCCTGTCACTGGTCACCACAGAGAAGACATCAGTGTCTGCCCCTCCTCTTCCCCTCATGTGGAAGTTGTGACTACAATGAGGTCTCCCCTCAGCCTCCTCTTCTCCAGGCTGAACAGACCAAGTGACCTCAGCTGCTCCTCATATGGCTTCCTCTCAAGGCCCTTCACCATCTTCGTTGCCCTCCTTTAGACGCTCTGCAAGAGCCTAATATCTTTCTTATATTGCTGTGACCAAAACTGCACACAATATTCAAGGTGAGGTCATAACAGTACACAGCAGAGCGGGACAATCCCCTCCCTCAACTGGCTGTTGATGCTTTGCGTGATGTCCGCCAGGACACGGTTGGCCCTCCTGGCTGCCAGGGCACTGTTGACTCATATTCAGCTTGCCGTCGACCAGGACCCCCAGGTCCCTTTCCATGGCACTGCTTTCCAGCATCTCATTCCTCCATCTGTACAGACATCCAGGGTTGCCCCATCTCAGGTGCAGAATCCAGCACTTTCCCTTGTTGAACTTCACATGGTTGGTGACTGCCCATCTAATTTGTCGAGGTCACTCTGCAGGGCCTCCCTGCCTTCCAGGGAGTCAACAAATTCCTCATGATTTTGTGTCATCTTCAAATTTGCTTAGTATCCCTTCCAGTCCTGCATCCAAGTCATTTGTAAAGATGTTGAAGAACACAGGGCCTAACATGGATCCCCACTAGTGACAGTCTGATGTATCCCCCTTCACTATTACCCTCTGTGCTCAACCCACCCCATGATGTGTTTATCCAGCTATGTGCTGGACATTTTGTCCAGCAGGATCCTGTGAGAGACAGGACCGAAAGCTTTCTTGAAATCCAAAAAGATTATATCAACTGGCTTCCCTTGATCAACTTGACAGGTTACCTTGTCATAAAAGGAAATCAGGTTTGACAAGCAGGATTTTCCTCTCGTGAAGCTGTGCTGGTTGTGACCGATGACTGTGTTGTCTTTCAGCTGTTTCTCAGTAACTCCCAGAATAATCTTTTCCATAATTTTACCAGGCACTCAAGTGAGACTGACAGGCGTGTAGTTAGCAGGGTCATCCCTCTTGCCCTTCTTGAAAACTGAGACAACATTTGCCAGCTTCCAGTAAGGAAGGGACTTCTCTGGGTTCCCAAGACCATTGTAAAACCATTGAGAAAGGTCTCCCAATGACATCAGACAGCTCTTTGAGTATCTCTGAGATGATCCCATCAGGTCCCATAGACTTATAGGAATCCACTTGGTGCAGGAAGCCCTGCACAAGTTTGAGGTTGGCTGGGAGTTTATCATTCTTACAGACATATTCCTCCAACTATTTCATGGTCGCTATGGCCTCCAATCACCACTTCACCAATGAATGGTGAAGTCCCAGAGATACCTCTAATGTTGGTGCTATGACAGTTTTCAGCAGACACAATATTTCAAGTGAAAATAGGCAATCAAGCTTCATCATTCCAACAAAAGCTAAAATTTACTACTTTTCCCTGGGTTTCTAAGTATTACATGGAGAAGATGGAAAATGAAGTTCAACAACACGTCTCAAAGGCAAACCCAATGGGATTTGATTGAAGGCATTACTCATCACTCCCAAAGAAAAATAACAAGTTTTGCTTGTTGACATTTTTGAAAAGAATGAACAAATACCAGATTGCTATTCTGAAATTTATCTTGTTGCAGCAGCAGTAGCCTGTCATTAACAGCAAGCAGGATGACTGGAAAGACAGCAAGTCACCTTCCACTGACTCTTCAAAAAGTTCCAAGTGACGTACAGTGCTCTGATCTGAGCAGTGTGATTTGCAAGACACGCCTTCAGTCAGTACCAATGCAACGAAAGAAAACTCTTACCTCGAATTCAGGAACTTGGTGCATCAGTCACAGTAGATTTCAAAAACTGAGATATTCCACAAATAACAGAGAGAGTCCTGACTAGGCAACTGCACCGAATTAATTTATTTCCATTTGGTGAAGCTTTTCTACTTCCACAGTAGCCTGTATTATAAAAAATGTCTACTCAATTCACAAAATGCATACTTAAAACAATTAAACACATGAGTTTCAAATGTGATAATGGAAAACTCAAAATAACATTAAACACACTCATTTTTAGTCAGGTATCTTTTCACTGTAGACTGTTGTTGGGATTTGTAATAAGGAACGTTATAACTGGTATGATTAGTGAATGAACGGAGCTGCAGGAGTGTGGAAGCATCAGAAGGGACATAAAAAGGCATGTGTTGATGGCACATGAACTTGCAGGTGATCCAGATCACAGCACCTCTGTATGTAGCTGCCCAGGACACCACAGTAGGAGAACATGTGGCAGCCCAGAACAAGGTACAGTCCTAGACCTGCTCTAAAACAAAACTCAAGCCAGTAACAGAGGTTGGCAGGAAGACAAAGAGAATCGCTGAAGCTGATAAGTAGACAGAAGTAGACTGATCAAACCCTAACACTGGCAGGCATGACACAAGAAAGAAAAAACCAAAGACACTAACCCATCAGAATGGGTTACAGAAGACAAAAGGCACATTAAAAGCCAAACTAAGAGTGAAGGACGTTCTTCTAGTCATGCCACAAATACTACCACTGCAACACATACATCACAGCACCTGACTGCTGGACACAACACATGGTTATGTCTTATTGCCTGTGAGTATGCTGCTATGACACAGTATGAGTTTTTTCAAAATACAATCTCTTCCCCCATAAGATCTTTCATCAAGTTTTGCTACAGTATTGTTATAATACCGCGCCATTAATTCCTGAGGAGGGTACAGTCAATGTGAAATTACTCATCTAATGAGAGGTTCCACAAATATCCTCAATTTGAATTTTAGGTTCCAGTTCAGAAGGAATATTTCCTATCCCCTAAAAGTAAACACAAGGAGAAACATGTTACAACTAACAAATCGTCCTGTAATAGCTACTAGACATGCCCCCTTCTGTATGCACTCACATATCAACATATATTTTTCCTCAGAAATGCAAACTGAATCCCTGTGCAGTTGAATAAGGATGGTTGGGCTAATGATTCAGTCTGTCCACATCATTCCAATAGATAAGTGTCCTTATTAAAAAAAAAAAAAAAGCCAACCAAAGGAAAAAGCAACTACAACAAAATCCAAATTTACTGTGAGTCTGTAACAAAACATCTTATTACGCAACTTCAGATCTCAATGCTGATAAAAAAGTAACCTCATTAAAACACACTTCTCATTATCTTTCAAATCAGACAAAGTAAAAAAAAAATTGTTGTATTGTAAAGGTTTGTCTGTCCCTCTTGTAAACATACTAAAATTAGAAACCAAGGGAAAATACAGAGAAAAGCATTACAAATCATCATTGGAGAAGTAAACAGACACCTCACACACTGATGTAATGATTTCCTAACTATTTTAAACACGTGGATACCTCAAATCCTCAGGACAGTAGGTAAAGGTTAAAAAAGAGCACCAAGGCTGCATTACTTCAACAGCTTGTCCCTATCAGAGAAGATGAAGGTGACAAAGGAGCACAGAGCATCAGCTACTTGAAGCATGTTTTAAGGAGACCAAATAAAGCCGCACCCTTCATCCATCCTGCCACCTGCCATCTGTTTGAGGCCAAAAAACAAAGCCACATCTTTGGCAGGGAGTGAAGCTGGTAGCAGCTGCACCACTGGGACAGTTCCAGCACGGAGCAGGGGAAAGAAAAGAGAAATGGGGTAACTCAATCTGTGTTCTGCTCTTCACATGGAAATATTGCACCAAGCAATGATCCCCAGCTGGAAACCTCATTATGTAAGCAATATCATTTAAGACATCAGAGGAAGTCAGTTACAGCCCATCTCCTCAATCCAAACATACTCCCAGACCATTTTCTTAGAATATGACAATGTCATCTTAGCATGTGGTTTCTGAGCAATAGTCACAAGAAATTCGAGATCGGCACACTGCATCTCAACCGCAGCATCAGTAAAGAATGAGAACAACAGAGTGCGCAATACCTGGCTTATTCTCACTAAATGTCCTTCCTCCAATAATTGTAATACGTTAAGTACTATTTCACAACAGCTTAACTTAAAAATTTTGCAACAGGCCTGCTTAACTGGTGTCTTTTGTGAAATACAAATGGAAACCACAAACTCAAGAGCATGCACTGCTTGCTGTAAAAACTGTGAACTGTTGACATAAAAAACATGTAGCTCAAGAGATATTTTAACACTGCATTATGCCATTAACACTGAAAACCAGTGTATTTCAAATACGAAGCAAATAATCCCCTTCCTCATGAGAGGAAGCCAAGAAGGACTTGGGGGTGCTGGTGCCACAAGTGTGCTTTTTGCAGCCCAAAAAGCAAACCCTTTCCTGGGCTGTGTTACAAGACCTGTGTCCAGCAGGTCGAGGGAGGTGATTCTGCCCCTCTACTCTGCTGTGGAGAGCTGCACCCAGCTCTGGGGTCCTCAGCATAGGAAAGACCTGAAGTGGTTTCAGAGGAGGCCATGAACATGATCAAAAGGGGGGAGCGCCTCTCCTACAAGGAAAGGCTGAGACAGTTGAGGTTGTTCAGCCTGGAGAGAAGGCTGCTCTAGGGAGGCCTTTCAGTACTTAAAAAGGACTTATAGGAAAAATGGAGACAGACATTTTAATAGCACCTGCTGTAATAGGATGAGGGGTAGTGGTTTTAAACTAAAAGTGCTTGTCCGGAGATATGGTGGACAATCCAGTCCTGGAAACATTCAAAGCCAGACTAGGCAGAGCTCTGAGCAACCTGAACTAGCTGAAGTTGTCCCTGCTCATTGTAGGGTGTTGGATTAGATGGTATTTAAAAGTCCCTTCCTACCCAAACCATTCTGTGATTCCATCATAGCAAATCCTACAAAATTATCACATTCTGAAGCTCCAGGTTCACCATACGTTGGATTTACATTAGTTCAGAACTAAATTAGAAAGTAACTCTGCTGAACCATAGAGGGAAGGTCAAAACAAAGCCTGTGCAAAAGCATATGTTTTCTAGACCTGTTTTCTAGACTGCTTGAATATACTACGTTAGATGCATGTGTACATAAACGGTCAAATTCACAGGTCATAAATGTAATTACATGCAATAGGACCAATAAAGGCCATAGAGATTTTTTCTTTACAGAAACAAAATAACTATTGATTCCACTTTTCATGTAAAAGCTCATCCACTTTAAAAATCCTTAAATTTTTGGTCTTTATCTTCAAAGAGCTTAAATGCCTTTGTTGGTTCAGTCCAACACAGTTCATATAACTAAGTTAGTAAATGTGTCCAATAGTGCCTCTTACTAAAACCTAGAAATAGGAAAAGAGGAAATCTCTGAAAGAGTAATTCCAAGTTCAGATATTAAATCTCAAAGTGGCAGCATCTGAAGCTAAGGGCAATCTGAAGTAAAAATTCCATTTCCTGTAGCTTTCCTTGTATAAGAAGTGTCACAATCTGGATTCAGTATTCCAGTTAAACATGGTATTTATTTTCTGAAAGGATGTGAAAGAAATTTCTTAAGTATATTTGATACATCCATTGTTGCATTGTCTTTTCTGACCTTAAATTACATTTTTTACTCACCTTCATTTTTTGGAGTTAGAAGTATCAATTGACAGCTCCACAAAGGAAATCTTTTTATTTAATGACTGGTATAAGGTAAATGCATACAAACTAGACAACTATTACAGAAATGGGCTACATTAAGGGTATTGTTTTCATAAAAAAAGCACAAGGAAAGACAAAACAAAAACTGGAGGCATATAAAATATTTATGAGAGAATCCATGCTACCCACTATGATATGAAGTAATCACAAATCGCTTCTACAATGAGTTTTGCTACATTTTAGACAATTTTGTTTAACACTGTCCTTTTGTAAAAAAAAGAGTCTCTAACTCTCAAGTTTCCCTTGAGATCATGATAATAAACTACAATACACTCAAGAAAAACAACTGGCTTTTTCCTATTTGGAGTAAACACATATATAATTTGTTGTTATGTTGGTAGCTGGAGGCACTAACAAAGGTCAGTTTCCACTGCGCTGTGAGCTGTAAAACCAATACATGAAAAAAGTTGACTACTTATCCTGTTAAAAGCAGTTATCAGACATTATCTCTTAAGAAAGTTTCAAATTTAAACACATACTTGGAGTGAAACAATTCTGTGGTCAACTGTTTCCTTCCATTGGCTTGTGCTTCTGCTGTTTCTTTACACAAAGTTAAAAAAAGATTGAGAGTAAAGAGAAAATGTTCACTAAAAAGTTAAAATCAAAAGAAATAAATTGTCCCTCCCTAGAGTGGTGCACCAAGGGTCAAGACAGAAGTTGAGGTGTGCAAAGACAAATGTGAACTGCTGTACTGCATTGGCAGTATCCCATCTTGCCTTTACTAAGTATACCAAAACAAAGTCTCAGCATACCATCAGTCTTTATAGATGTGTGTTAGACAAAAAGACACAAATTACAACAAAACACAGCATAAAAAGCAAGTGCTTTGTCAAACACAGACAAAACAGAAAAATCCCCGACACTATTTTTGCCCTTTCTGGGTTAGCATCTAACACAACCATGGGACAAAACCCTTTCAGAAGTATGACAAAGGACGCTTTTTACACTCAAGCTCACCCAAACAAGGAAACATTCTCTGTTTTAGGACAAACACACAAAATATTAGTAGATAATCTTTTGAACCAAAACCAAATAAAACTACATTTGTCAGTGAGGACAAGTTTAGATCATGTTGACTTCTGCATTAATCCTGCTACAACAAATTTCTAGCATGCTTTCCTATGCTCCCTCCCTAGGACAAGTCAGGCCTGCTAGAACAGCCAACATGCAGTTAATTACATAAATTTTCAAAGCTACAAACCACCTGTTTCCAGCACTCAAGGCATTAACCTTTTCTGATCAATTCATCTACCCTGAAACGGTAAAACAAAATACCTGTTGACAGAGGGGGACATATAACATTCAAAACATTGATTCTGTAAAGCTCATATAACCCATCTGAAAACCATCTGACAAGAACTCCTCTTCATACTACTGAACCATACCCTTTTATCACTCTACTATTCAGCATATATTCTGATATAAGCTCAAAAGAGCAAGGGGGAAAAAATCAACCAAACAAAACCAACAAAACATGCCAAAGCCTTTTTCACGCCCTATGTACTTTCTGGACAGATGCAAACCAATCCAAGCAGAGCTCTGTCCTGATCCTATCCCATGTCATTTCAATGGACCTCAATTAATATTATGTCCTCTCTCAGTAATGGTATTACATATTTGAGGCAAATCTAAAACCTCTTAGTCTCTCCTGCGCTCTTTAATGCTGGAGCAAGTAATTCAGTTACCTCCCACGAGAAGGAAAAAATAAATTCCCCAACAGATGGGAGATAAATGTCACATAGCAGAAGCAGCAAGAACTCCAACTGCGCATCACCAAATTAATTGCAATACAGAAAGTTCAGCTTCAGTAGTCCACTAGTGGCCACAGTCTGAATGGTTAGTCACAGATATTGTTCCAAGGAAATAAAAGTATACGTAGCCTACCGCTTGAAGTCATAAATCCCCCACACTACAATGTCTCAGACTGCTGCTGTTTCCAGCAGTTGTCCACTGTCTCACCACAGTGTGAACCACAAGCTCTTAAGGAATCATCACCACCTCTTTGCTTTTGCAAACCCCATAGAAACAAATTCCACCTGCAGCCATGCCAACTTACAAACTGTTAATTTTCTAATTCTATTCACGTTCCTTAAATTCATATACACACTGGTGGATTTTATTCTTTTGCACACCATAACCTAAACTAGACTTTTTAAATCTTTATTTAGTAGCCTACTTTTTGAATCATGAACAGAAAACACTCCAACAGACTAAGGACAAACTAGAGGTTAAGCTGCTAATCTGAAGTGTGAGTTTAATCAAGTGAGGAACTTTAACCAATGCCTAAGAAATTTACCACTACTGTATTCAGAATGAGGCCTCCTTCGGTGATGAGAAATCATTGTCCTCATCCTGCTAAAATAGGTGAGACATTTTCAAATAGGTTTCAGTATGCTTTTCATGCATATGCCCGTAACAGGAAAGCAAGCACAGTTTTGCTCAAATTTCTCCCATCCCTCAAAAAGCCTCTTCTCTAGAGCCTTTGATTACTTAACAAAACAAACCTGAAACTTCTGGCCCAAAACAGTGCCTCCATCTTCCTGATGGTTTCTACTGTACCTGACCCTGGTCTGGGCAAACAGAGGGTCACCTGAGAGGGTCATTCACTAAGAGCCCAACAGGACACCACATCCCCAAAGCAAGCAAATGGCAGAACAGCATGAGAAACACTAAGAAAGCCTCATACTTACTTTTGCTAATTTGATTAACTCTGTTTGGAGAGTTTTCCTAAAATGATGCAATTTGACCAAGTCTTAGAGAAGGGGAAAGAAAAACTGTTTTGTCTTTCATCTAAAGATAACATCAGCAATGCAGTCTGAGGAGAATTAGATACCCTTTTCAGTGTTGCTCATTTTCTTAAAATAGGTTTCAGATGGTTATACATGCATGAAAGTTCTTGTTCTAAAATGCTGAATAAAGACCAAGTGACAGGACTCAAAGGAATGGCATGAAGCTGTGTCTGAAGAACTTTCGGTTGGATATTAGGAAAAGGTACTTAGGGGGTAGTTGGACACTGGAACAGGCTCCCCAGGAAAGTGGCAATAGCACCAAGCCTGACAGAGTTTAAGAAGCGTTTGGACAACACTTTCAGGCACATCATGTGATTCTGTCCTGTGCAGGAAAGAAGCTGGACTTCAATGATCCTTGTGGGACTGTTCCAGTTCTGCATATTCTATGATAGTTGTGTCCTCATTTTCGTTGGCAAGGAGAAAGGTGAAAGAGTTACTCCATGAACTACCAGGGGAGCTATACTTTCCAAATCAGAAGTCTTCCTTGTTTACCTACATCACTAATGTGTAATGGTTGACTGCATTTGTTTGCAAAGAGAAGTGTATCTTGTATGTTTAGTAATGAAACTAACTGATTTTCAATGTCTGTAAACACTACTTGTAAAGCATCAGTGCTCCTGGAGCCTGCATAGCTGGGGACCCGTAACTACAATCCCATCAAAAAGTTCAAATATAGATATATGAAGTCAAGAAACAGAGTTGGCCTCTCACGTCCTGGTAATATTTTCTTCTCTAAAATGGTGATCAAATGTACATCAGTCCTTAATGATCAGTCTCAACACATAGAGTATCTAAAAGCTAATTAGTCCATTAAAGCATCTGAGGCTTAATAAGCACTGTGCTATCTAACCTCTTAAAGCATCAATATCATGGAGTACTTAGAGCAGTCCCAAATGTGTTCTTCTCAGAGCAGAAAAGATTCCCAGAATAGCGTTTAGAAGTTGATTTTAACAGGCGCTGTTCTTGTACTTTTTTTTTTTAACCTTTTAAAATATTAAACTAAAGTGCACACAGGTTTATAACCCAGGCTTTTTCAAATCCCTGCAAAATGTGGCCATGTAACATGTGCAATCACAAGCAGTCCATAACCCTTTTATTTCTTAAACACTATGCAATGGAAAGCACTCAGTTCTATATGGTGTGCCTTTTCTCTGCATTTTGTAACATCACGTCAATCAGCTTTTAACTTTCTCTTTTACAGCAGAGGTGAGTGCAAGAAAAAGAATGCACTCAAATGCAGAAAAAAATCTTCCACTAACAAATATCATTTAAATCACAGAATCCTTCACCAACAGCTATGTCTTCCATCAACTTAAGACACTAAAAGCATGGATGACAATATTCAGTAAGCTTAAAAAGAACAAAAAATGCTTACCAGGCTGATAAGTTTTTAAATGAAGACTTCCAGCTCAATAACATTCTTGTTCTAATCTTATAAAATCCTTCTGCAGCATTTGGAAGCCAGAGATCATTTGGGGCCAGCTAGGCTCCTTCGTAAAGCTCAACCAATTACATAAGTGAAACTGGTATTGCTTAAGCTGAGAATTGCTAACTAGTAGAATGAACATAAAAATGAAATTGATTGTTTTGAAATATGGATGAGCACAGCTATACAATAAAATAAATCTCAAATGCTCAAGTAGAAAATCTTTCTATAATTTTTGCCAGAAAAATACTGAAGCTCAAAAGAACAAACACATGAGAAGTATTCAGTGTTTTCAACTAATTAATCTGTACACATTATATCAAAGATTAGAATGCCTTCTAAAAAAAAATTTATATCTTTATAAAACAGAATGAGCTATAATACACTATAAGACTAATTTTAAAACTAATTTTGGTTAATAGTGTGTGATTACGGAGATCTTTACAGATCTCCGATGACTGTAAACATGCCAATGTTGTAGCTAAATCTATCCCAATCAAAGTTTTGATTAAGCAACTGCATCAGTCACATAGGTTTCTCTGGTTGTTCTTAGGAAAGAACTGCAATTTAAAATTCTAGTTAACAGATTTACAGCCTCCACTCAAAACTAAGTAACTCCTGTTATCTGGGGAAGAAGTTCCTCTTGCACGGTGAGTATAGCATATATCTTGAATACAAGCATTTCATCAATCTGTAAGCCCAGCAAAATGGTAAGATTTTCATCAACATTATCTGAATTAGTTTAGAGGTTCTGAGCAAGAAGTATTATTGGCAACACTTTTCAAAAAAAACCCAAACCAAACGAAAAAAACCAATTGCCAAGCTTCTTCCCACCCAGCGAAGTTTGTTCTGCAGGCATTTTTACTTTGGAGAATCCAGATCTTCCTCACATTTTCTTCAATACAAGACGAACAGAAAACAGCAATGCCCCTAGCTACAGTTCTCACTACTGCCCTGCTACCTTAAGTACTCTGACACAAACACCAAAAGTCACAGCAATACACTATTTCTGTGAAATGCAATGAACAGCCAGGCTCTGACATTCATCTCAGAAACCTGCACTCAGCAGAAGTCATCTTCTTATGCTAACAGGATCTATGAAATAAAGAGTTTTGAAATACTTATGTTTCGTCTTCCAGAGGTATTTCACAGCTTAAACTTTACTGCGTGAACAATATAAACAAGTGTAAATCACAGTCTACTTCTACACTGGAAATGTATTAGTAAAAGCAAGTGTTAACACTGCACAGTGTACAATTTTTGGTTTTGCTCAACTTGCAAAATGTATCATATAAACATACAGAAATGTTAAAAAAAAAAAAAAGAAACAAAAAACCTTCTTCCAGGGTTATTTTCACTTGCAAAGATGTCAAGCAGCAGAAAATTACTCTTATCTCTGAAAAAGCTTTTGTACTTAAAGAATAAGTTAAAGAATAATTTCCTTCCACAATTGCATTTGGTGAAGAGAAATTTTGCTGCATCCAAAGGCAGTCATGTCTTTTACCCTTCAATTTAATCCACTGAGAGCCTTAAACAACTTGCATAGTCTGCAATCATTGTCCTCTTAAACTAACATTTCAACAAATTCTACAGGTTTTGATGCTCCTTCTAGCATAAAAGTGAGATCCCATACATAGTGTTTGAAGCAAGGACAGAATGGAAGTCACACGGTGTTACTGCAGTGCTAAAAGCCTTCACATCTGTCACAACTCATAGCTATCAGAAAGAAAAGGGTTGAGTACACACTGAAGAGTCCCTTAAATGAATGAAGCAACAAATACATCACAGAACACTGTTAATGTTGTTAATTATATATAGTAACAAAGATGCTCACAGTGGTCAGATTTATTCTATACCATGAGACAGGTCACGAACTCCTCAACAGCATAACCACATTACACCTCCCATTCTTGCTATTTTGATAAGAGAGACCTCGGAATCCCATCCATAATACTTCAACCAGCAGGAAACCTCCCTAAGGAAAAGCCTATGTCCCTGAACACATGAGTAACTCACACCAGCTCTCAGGAACGAATCAAGCAGGGGGAAGATGGCTAGCTAGAAACACACAACAGTCTCTGAATTTTCAGAGGTTATTGGGAAAAGTGAGTTACATATCCAAGATGTTACAGTCAAGAAAGAGTATTAGAGCATGAAACTGGAGAGCAAAATAACTGTATTTTAAAGGAAGTGAGCTCCCGTAGAACATGCTTTTCTGATTAATTCTCTTCATCAAGTAGCCTTAAAAGATTTACTGTGGTTTACAGAAGTTAAGATTAGTAACTTACCTCTTGAATGTTTACTGTTACTGCTATTAATAGCTAAGTTTTAAGAAAGTTATATTTGAATAGAATAAAAATTATAGCAGAAAATGCTATTAAATATTTAATGTCAACCATCATGTTGAGTTTTTCATCAACTCCCTGGAACTGCAACCATTCACAGATACTTAGGACTCTAAGAAACAGGTCAGGGCAAAGAGGTGTGTTCTGTGGCATGCTACCCCTGACACGGGAACCCACCACCTTAGCAGGAGTTTAATGCCACTAGAGAAAAAATTATCAGAGGTATTCAACACTCCTGGAACTTTCCAAAAGCTGGTAATTCCCTGGAATGGCCAGAAACTACTCTACTAAAGCACAATAGGTATATTCATTACCAACCAAAATACAAGCCATAATTATTATTTTTTAAACTCCACCTACATAATTATACTGAGAATTCTTTATTGCCACTGCCTACCTCTACTTTAATCTTATTTCATGACTAGCCAACTGAGAATAAAATCTGCAAAGGAAAAGTTCTCAATTCCCATCCCTAAGTTAATGGTCTTTAAGCAGCTCTTTGCTCTCCATAACATCACCCTTGCTCAGCAGCTTCTACTTTATTGATATTGAAGGGCAGCAGACCACTCCTTAACAGCTACATTAAAAAAAAATAAAGCATGAAGATTATACTGTCAGTTGGCTTGTATCAACTATATACACATCTGCAAAGGTTCAGAGAGTTTGGGAGTAGTTTTGATTCATTTTTATAAGAAAATCAGATCAAAAAAGGTGGAATCTACAGGCTTTGTTGGGTTCTGGCACATCCTTTGGCACATGGTATTAGTGAGGGATCAGCTTTTCAGACAGTCATTCTTCAACCACCAGTGTAAATATGCTACCACTGGTTTCAATCAGTGCATTTTAAAGTCATATATGCAAGGAAAGTAACTGTTGCAGAGGGCAGAGAATAAACAAACCTGAAATACTTTTCCCACATGACATTCATAATGCTATACAACACTTTCAGTCTGAATTTTTTTTTTAATTTTAAAGAAGAATTTTCCTGTGCTGAGTATTAATTTTTCCACTCAAAGTATGTTTGCTTTGACAACACACACTAAATGTTTATTTTGTTACTGAAGCGAGAAAAACAAAGATCTCCATAGCTACCAACAAGCTGCTATGATAGGATATAATGGCAGCTCACTCTGTATCACCCAAACTTCATTCATTGGGTTTGTTTCTGTAACAAATTGAGGTATTTGGGTGAATTTGTGTTCTTTAGAGATACAAGCTTTCCTCATTATTGTAAAACCCAAATACACTAGTATTGCATTTTTCTGGGATGAAGGATGTTTAATCTTTCAGTTCCAAGTCCCGCAAATGCGCACCCACATATGGTTCTCTTCTCTCTATTTAATGCACCTTATTGAAAATTAATATTTAATGCACATTATTGAAAATAACAACAAAAGTTGTCATTCTTCACAGCTGGGAACTAACAGGATCTGAGAGTAGAGAATGAACAATGCATGCTACTGGAAAGGAGTGAGTATATGGAGAAGTAAGGATAAAGAGGAATAAACCCAGGCTACAAATAACACCAGGTTCATTAACAGAGCAGCAACAGAAACATGAAGTTCAAAGGAATATTTTTGGTCATTTGCTTTCAGTTAAGCCCTCTTTCTTAACCAGCTCCATTCTACTGGCTAGGACACACACCGTACCACATCAATTCTGGCACAGCATTAGTAAAATAGAAAGATGGCCACAACTGAACTGGAAACGATCTTGTCATCAGTTCTGTTGGCCAACACACACTAACTGCTGGAAGTGTTCTGGGAATAGCTTGCCTTTTTTTTTTTTTTTTCTTTTGGCAATGGCGAAAAAAGGCAAAAAGCCATTCTGGTCACCAAGTGCAACACCAGCAGCGAGGAAGTGAAGCTCTCTGAGGGGTGGAGGAAGTTTCTGTTGTGCCACCAACTGCAGGTAAACAGTTTCTGTTCCGGGTTACAGCCCTGGGACACTGTTAGTAACTCCAACACTGCAAGCAGGTCGCTTATATCCAGCTTCTCTCTCTCCTCTCCCTTCCTGAGAACTATGTTTTTCTCACCAAAATGGCTTTCAGCAAACAGTCCATCTGCAGAGTGTACCACACTAAACAAATGACTGCACAAAAAGCCATTTTATCTTGTAGATAAAATCTACAAGAAACATATCACGATGTTTCTTTATACTGGGCAATCACAGCTGTATGGGTACGGGTTTTTCAGTTACTCTCATCACAACTATACACCTGTGGAAATCAGAAGCAGCACTTGCTACCATGTCATCTTCTTCAACGTCATTGGAATGGTACTGAGAAATAAAACACATTCTTCACAAGACTTCTATTATAAGCTAATCAATTAATCTTTCAAGAAGCTGTATAGTGAAATAGATAGTTTTAAGCATGCACCTGACACCTTTTTCACAGAATCACAGAATTGTTAGGGTTGGAAGGGATCTCTGGACATCTAGTCCAAACCCCCCACTAAGGTAGGGTCACCTAGAGCAGGTTACACTGGAACACGTCCAGGTGAGTTCTGAATGTTTCCAGAAAGGAGACTCCATGACCTCCCTGGGCAGCCTGTTCCAGTGCTCTGCCACCCTCAATGTAAAGAAGTTCTTCCTCACATTGAAGTAGAACTTCTTGTGGTTTAGTTTATGGCCATTGCTCCTCCTCCTGTCATTGGACACCACTAAATAAAAGGTCCCAATTACACAAAATTTAGTTGGAGGAAAAAAGAAACCTAAAAATTCACATATTTTAAAAAACACAAACAAAACCCAAAACCAACCAAACAACAAATCAAACAAAAACTAAAAACACAAACAAACCAAAACCAAAAAACGAAGTCAACTCTTCAAAAGAGTATTACAACATTGTCTTGAAAAGTGATATAGAAGCCCCTATCTAAATAGATCAGCAGTTCTCCTAAATATAAGTGTAGTGATAATCACGAGTTCTAGTTAATTAAAAAAAAAATCCACTGCACCCTAAAAATCCATTCTAGAGAACCCCCCATTGTAACAGTCAAACTCGGTATACTTCCTGCTCTAAAACACAAAATTACTTCTAGATTGAAAGTATGAAACTTTAAGACATGCAATATTCATTGATTGCTAAGTACCTTTGTAAGGAAACAACTTACTTGATTGAGTTTCTGAAGTGGTCCTCGGCAGGATTTTTTACTGTACAACTGTTCAACAACCACAGATCTGCTTCAGCAGAGTTGTCTAGAAAACAGAAAGAAACAAACTTCTGTTAAGAATTATCCAACCCGCCAACTCCTAATTTATATCACATTAAAAAAAAAAATCAAACTAAGTCATTTAATAAGTTGACTACTTGCAAGATTATATTCAATCACATTCTTGGAAGAGATTTTTTGCTTGTTCATTGTTTTGTGTTTTAGGGTGAAAAAAGGTCTTTCCATTTCCATCAATTTTTTATTTTTTTTTTTGCAAATGGCGAATGAATCATTATCTCATTTACCAGCTGACATACCACTAGGCTGCACATCATGGAAAACAAAGTCAAGAAAAATGGTCACTACTCCCAGAAATGCATACTCCCCAGAAAGATCTCACTTACACAAAGGTAGAATTTAGTAGTCGACAAAAGAAACAAATGAGAATTCAGAAAACATGAACCTCTACTAACGAGAAAAGTCAACACAGCCAGTTTTGAAAGAAACATGCATATTTCTAGTTTTGATTATATCTTAGTTATGGTATAATTATAGTCCAGCAATTTTCAGCCTATTGATATCTAAACGCATTCACAGAAATGAATCTCAGAATTATCATCAGAAACACATATATGAACTCTAATCCTGTAAAATATGACTTATAATATAGCATTACTAGCATAGTTATTTTTTCTTGTGTAGTTAGAGCTTCTTTTTTCAAAAGAATAATCTATCTCAAATAGTTTAGTGCTCTAGCATTCATCAGAATAGCTTGTATCAGTCTGGATAAGTAAACACATGTCATTCTTATTACTATTCAGTACATTGAGCATTGAAGTATTGACTGAGGTATCTTTAAATAACATAAGCCAGTGAGCAATGAATAGAGGTAAACCATCATTTTTAGGATGCCTTATTTAACTTTATTACTGCTAAACCTGAAGAAAGCTTGCAAAGATTTAAGCATGTTTACATATGCAGTCATCGTGACTATATCCATACAGGCACAAATATCCTTTTCTTCCATACACATAACTAGATGCTGAAAGTGAAAAAGCTTTCTCCCTCATTGACATTTTCTTCAAAGAAATGATCATTTTCAATTAACTATTGGTCAAAACCTATGAAGCAGGTAAATCGAAAATAATACTTAAAATGCAACTGATACTTATGTTAAATAAGAGAAGACATTCACAAGGTTTCTAATCACTGACAACTGAGATTGCACCATGAACTTGGCTCAAACACTGGCCTCCTCTATGACAAGGAAAGGCCACAAAGGAGTCATCAAAACAACATTCAGATCTTTGGCTACTTTAAACAAAACCAATATACCAAATCTGACACTGTCAGGTTGGGAAAGAGGACCAAGCTCAATTTTAGTCTACACAAGTCAAAACAAAAATGGAATAAGACAAAGAATCTCTCCTCCAATGAAGGTTGCATGAAAACAACATTTTCAGACTAGTGAACAGACTAATTTAGTGTTAGACAGATAATAAGAGGTATAAAAAATCAACTGGGAATGATGTACAGAAAAGCAAAGAAACATACAGTTTCAAAGTCAGAAAAAGAGTGAACTCTTGGCCTAGTCAGAAGCACCAAGTATGAAAACAAACACATTTAAAAAAGTTTTCCAATAACACTGCCAAAACTTTGTATTTCTTATTCTTTTCAGCAGCATAAAATGTTTATTAATCCAGCCCCACACCCATAACACACCCACCTGAGAATTAGGGATGGGACACACACGAACACTAAACAGTAAGAGGCCAACATTTAAGTGAGACATTGCATTTAAGAGACAAGAGTTTCAGTAGCACTCAGACACCACTGTAGAACACAACAATTTTCAAGAGATGTCTTTATTCAGAGGAGAGATGCCTTAATGCAATGTACACCAGTTCTAGGCTTGTTTTCAGTTCCTCCTTGGTCTTCAGGTGTGCGGACAGAGGCAGCCTCACGGTGACAATACTTCTCCCTTAAAGCCAAACCTCTCTCTTCAAAACAGCATTGGAAAAATGAACACATTTAAGTTTGG
Source organism: Manacus vitellinus (assembly GCF_001715985.3). NCBI lineage: Eukaryota > Metazoa > Chordata > Aves > Passeriformes > Pipridae > Manacus > Manacus vitellinus. Next base: position 1,645,572 of record NW_021940534.1, read on the forward strand.
AAAAACCTTTTATCCTAAGCCAACAGGAATCATTTTATACAGCAGTTTGGTTTCCAGGCTATTAATATATTGGCTCTTTGATTGGGAGGCACAACTGCTGTGCTTCCAGATACTTTACACATGTAAAAAATTCTCCCAAATACATGTAAATTGATTCCTTCACAGGTTTCCCCCTCTGAAGAACAGAAGATGCAGAGCAAAGGCTTTTGTAGAATAGAATCTTCTGAGCAGTTTGGGGAAAAGGAGTCTCATTCATGTATACATCTAAAAATAATTTAAGAAAAATCAAGTGTAGCAGAGGTTTTTCCTCTCCTTATGGCAACATTGTTATTTTATCATATTTAGCTGTTCTATTTCTCTATTTATTTTCAGATCTTTTTTTCCTAGTTAAGTCCACTCTCTCTCATACAAGTTTTGATTATGCATATATAAATCTATAGACACACACTTATCAGTTATATGAATTTATTAATAAGAGATCATACTACAACTCTTCAAAATGATAGTTGAATTATTTAAGTTCTTTACTGCCCTGTTCATACATAAAATAATTACATGCACCAGTGTAAATTCATCATGATCTACCGTATTTTCTCAAGAAAATTTCAGTATTTAAAAAAAAAAAAATTACCAAGAGAGCCTTTTTGTACCAGGTTGCAGGAAGATATGCACATTTACAACATTGCAGGAAAAACTTGTCAGTGGTCACATTTTGCTTTGCAAGGCCTTAATGGATGTGCAGAAACAAACACAGACCAAAGCAGCAGACAGGAGATGGCATGTACAAACAAGATCAATGGACTTCATAATTACTAAATATTAAGCAACACCCCGGGCAATGCTTCTTTATTCAGGGCAGGGGGACTGGAGCAACCAGTTACATGTATATGTACCTATATATATGTATATTAATCAGTGCGCTTACATGAGTAGTTGCTAGTGTTCAGTGCTGTGCCTAAAGAAAGAGCAAAACAGCTCTGAGAAATAAGCTCAAGCTTCCAAATGCAAGCCTACACAGGCAGGGGCAGACAGACCTGAGGTCTCTGTGTTTATACTCCAGGCAGACAGATGAAGTATTTAGGTCTGGATGGAAAGCATCACATGAATGTAGTGCTGCATCTACTAAGGTAGCCCATGTATCCTCCCTTAGAAGTCTCCACCTCCCATCTTTTCCAACTCCAGCCTCCATCTTCTAAGGTTACAGTGAAGCCTGGATTCATTCACTCAGCAGGTTGATGCCCATCGTCCTCAGAAACCTCCATTAGACCATAATGTTTTGGAGAAAACTCAAAAATTTCAGTGAACACAGTCCTGTGTTTGGGAGCTCTCACAGATATGACTGAAGAGGACAAGGCACTGAATATGATATAGGTACATATGTCCTGCAACAAGCTTCTCAAAGGGGATCTTCTTTCTTCAACTTATTTTTGCCATATATTCAGCCTAACAATACTTTTAAAGTATGATATTTTGCTGCTGACCCTTTTTGTATGAGATACAGTTTCCTGCATGCCAAGACATTTTAGAAAAATAAAAAAGCAATGTCAAATTAGCATTGTATTAAATGCTCAAAAACACAACCCAAAACCATGGCCTTTTTGCATTGTGACATCTTTTCCATAAAAGAAAGGCTACACTGGAAGTAAACCACAAAGTCTATCATACTCTGCAAAACAACATAGAGTACAAAGAAACCTAAAGGTCATGGAAACTTCTGAACACTTAACTTAATTGGGCAGCTCTGGAAAACATGAATTGGCTGCATTATGCAATACTAAGATGATAAATTGGCAAGAGTCTGAAACATCAGTATACCTACAGAGGAAAACAATATTTACAATTCTTTTCTAACTAGCAGTTTGGGGCTTGTTATCATTATAGAAATCATAAATCAGCAGAATTTCTTAAGGAGACTGTAGTAACACTATCAGTTGAAAATTAAACAACTGACTTGGTTTTGCCCTGGTGTTTTAGACTTTTTTTCTTTCAAGTCTTTTTCCAAAACTTTGTTTTCTTCCAGTCTCCCCCAAAACCACATCTCCTTGAATAATCAAAACACACACAGAGCAAAAACGTAGAAGAAAAACTGCTAGTGAAGACCTAAAAGAACAGCCCTTTACTTTCTTCAGCACATCACTCCCCTCTGCACTGAAACTGCTACCAGATCTGCTCAGCACTGTTCACTCAAAAAACATGACTCATAATTTGTATGACATCCTTTTAAATACTGTGCATCAATCTGAGTGACTGCAGTTTGAAAGAAGATCTTTCTCTGTAATCACTGAAGGCTCTTCCAGGCCTTTTCCTCCAGCTGTCCTTATCCTATTCTTAATCTCTCTGTGAGTCTTCCTTCTTACCCTTTCTGACTTTCCTCTACTTCTAACTCTCTTACATAACAAATATACCTTCAGCTTCTCTGTTTCCATATGCTGCATTCTAGCCTCTGTTCCCATTTATGGACCTCTTCATTAACACTTAGTCCTGTGCATTCTTACTTCCAGAACAGCTCTGCTCCCTTCCCTTGACCCCCTGCTTGGCATTTTATCCTCTGGAGCCAGACGCAGTAACACCCAAGTTACATATCTGGAACATGTGCTCACAACTGGACTCCATGGGAATCATCTGTCCCCAAAAGACAAATATCTAAGCATGAGGACATCTCATAGCCAGTTACAAAAGTCATCCAGCATCTTGACTGGAACAAAGTTACCAAACTAATTCTTTTCTTTCAACATCCCTGTGTCACAGAAACCCACTCTTACTTAAATTAAGTTACTGAAATTAGATGCTGGTTAATTTAATGATTTCTTGGACCACTGGGTATTGAGAGACTTCCACAAGTATTGGGAAAGAATCTCCTCATAAATACTAGTTCAAAAGTGCTGTGAATCATCAGTGCAGGAGGAAGGTACATTGTCCTCTGGGGACATGGAGTTTGGCTATTTGTTTGTAGACAATAGGTTTTGCTCCTCAGAATAAAAATCACACAATAAGGTTGAATAGAACAAGATAAAGTTGAGGTGGTTTTTTTTATTTCCAGACTTTCTCACGGTACACAAAATACTTAGTTACCATTTGTTAGTTCTCAATATTTTGTACCAGATATGGTTAACTACCAACTTTTCTATAACTTATCATATAGAAAAGATTCCAAGTAAACAAGCACTTCCCCTATATCTGCACTCTCAAAAGCAACTACAAATTAAAACCACCAGTCATCATGAGTTTCCAGTTGGTACTTGTTTGAAATATCAGAGACACATTATCATTTCCCACCTCTGAAGACCTACCATGCATTTGTCAATGACACAAAACACTCAAATGCATGCTGAAAATACTAACTTTGCAGATTGCAAATGGCTTTCAAAACAGTCCCACTCATCAGCAGTATTAGGATGTAAAATATAAAAGGATCAACTTGCTTGAAACATGAATTCTGTTTTCTCATTAAATTTCTGGTCATAACAAATTACTTCATCCACAATTAATGAAAACACAATGACTTGGTTCACCCTGCAAATCTGTTATTTAAAGTTCAAAAAGAAAAGCAAGGCTGCTTATCAAATCAGGTAATGCAGACAGGCCTTCATTAAAAAAAAAATAATTCTCCCATCATGTCTTTTGCCCTAATTTAAACTCCAAACATACAAACTTGCCATTTTTATTCTCAATTAACATTTCCATTACTGAGCTAGTTGTGCAAGTAAGCTTTTCTGTTTTCTCTTGTTTTCAAGAAATCAAGTATTATTGGTAAATTCATTCTTGAGCAGGCAGACATCTCAACAGTAGCTACTGGTGGACTAAAAACAGGTTTTATAGAGTCTTCCAGATTAGAATGCTGTGTCTGCTATCAAAGGACATTTCCCTCTGTCCAGCACCAAAACAGAGGTGCACAGGGACTGTCCACTAAATACATCAAATTAGTAGGAACTGAGTACATTTGAACATGTAAGATCTCCACTAAGGGGAGGATAGAAAAAAAAACCACCCAATAATACATTATTTATTGGATTCAAAATATGACATGTTAAATCCTTGCCTTTCTTCATTCCAGTATAACAGACAAATAACTCAATTTTATTTACTCATTAATACTTTCATGACAAAGTTTTATTAAAAAAATACTGTTTTATTTCCAGTCACCTCTGAAAGCCCATTCCCAAAAAAAGAAGCATACTGTAACACACACCTCTCTTTTCAGCTGTTTGGGTGGCAGTGTGCAGCTACTGGTACTATCAGTTGACGTCCATTCAATCTGTTCATGACCTGGAACCTTGCCTTATCACGCTCTCCAAGCAACAAATTCCTTGAAAATGTAGTAAGTTTGCAGCTGGAATTTACCAAGACCAGCAGAACAGCTTATGGGTTCCACTGCCATCACTAAAACTAAGGGCAACTTTGAGATCACTAAGCAGACGTCTTTTAACTAGAACTTGAAAAAACACAGTAGGAGAACATTTGAACAAACATTAATATATTTCTAAATAGCGTAGACAGGAGGATGCATATTAACAGAATCCTTCAGGCCTGGCATGGGTGTGTTGTGTGGACACAGCACAGAAGAAAAAACACATGAAAGAACAACTTCAGCTTCAAAACACCAACCATGATAAGCTTTATTTTCCACTTCTACTGTGCAACCATCAGTACCACTTGGTCTTATTTATATTGGGATTTTGAAGTGAGTAATCCATTCTCTAAATACTTTTCATCTCTGCTCTAGACACAGCACAGGCTGCAGTCTGGGTCCGAGATGATCCTTGGAGTAAGTCACCTTTTTCTCCCACTTTCTACACACTTGTGTCACACTAGCAGGATACTCCAGCTAAACTCTTGCTTGGAGCAGCTCAGGGCCTGCACTGCATCACCCAGACACACAGAAGGCTTCAGCCCATCCACCCTTAGCAACACCTAAGATCCACAAAGTAACAAACAGGAGAATTAAGACTACTTCAATGGTTTAATGTTTTAACAATGTCAAGAATCCAATGACAGCATAACTTGCATTTCCACACCTTTTGCAATGTCCAGCTGATTTTTCTGCCTCTTTACCCAGCACAGACAACAGGAATTAACAAGTTTCTTTGCTCTTTTGTTCATCTTCTCTAACTCACTAAATTTTCCATGCATTAAGGCATCTCAGGGTACTTGAGGTTGTAAAACGATTTAGGTTTAAAAAGGCTAAACCTAGAAGTGTTTCTTTTTTAAAAGCACCAGGTAATTACGCTCTAAAACTGCAGTACCCATAGGGCATTTCAATAATTTCTCCCTTTAAATGGTGACTTTCCCAAGATCACAGCTACTTCCACATCTGCAGCCACTGAACAACTCATACTTCCAGTCAAGAAACAGACTGATCATTTCCACATCTTATCTGCTTGGTCAGAAAAAAACTCACATAGTTCAGTTACATCCATCTTCAACTTTGGATACAGTTCTATGTGCCACAAACACCTGGAGTTTAGTCTACAGTCTACAGTTCAACTTGTCTGTCTGGGAGCTGTTTGACAAGACGTCTTAAAGGAAAGGTACTCCATTTACAAGTCCACAATCACGACCACGTTCTCAGTGAAGCTTATTCCAACTTGACATGAGCTTATGGGCTACCTTTTTCTCATGGTTCTTTGTCGATATAAAATAGATGAGTCAAAAATGCAGGCTGAATTTTAGCTCATTCCTTCAAAATAAAGACTTCAGTCCTTTGAGAAAAGTGGATCATACAACTATTGCTTGAACAAAACAAGACCTTAAAACAAGAGAGGATAATTCTCATTGCTAGGTAAGAGGTGTGTTGACAGAAAGTCAAAGCAATGTCTGTTCAGCACAGTAACACCTAATGTTAAGGTACCCAAATTATCTCAGGCAGCAGCAGATGCAGGTGCCATAGCATGGTGCTCTAAGGTGGGTATTTCATCTTGCTCTTGAGCACAAACATAATCTCAATGTGTTCCAAGAGTCACCTGCTCCTTTCAGTCCACTGAAGACTTAATGATCAGTGTATATATTTTCAATCTGCAAAGCAGTGATGAGTGATTTATCAGACTCACAGGGAAAGCCCCACTATATTGGAAACAAGGTCAAGTAGCCTATTTCAGCCAGGCTACACTACAACAACACACAAATAACTCCAACTCATTCTGATGATTAACACGGGTAGAATTTGTTTTGTTGACAGAATTTGGAAAAATCCCAGAAACTCCTCCTCCTCTAAGTCTTAAGCCTGCTTGATCTCCCAGAAATAGCACACACAGTATGACTCAGTGCTTTTCTGTCCCTACATACAGCTTCATACGCAAAACACAAGTTATTCAAATGAGCAAATACAAACTGATGACTTCTATCTTAGTCACTTGCAATCCAAAGTCAACCATCAACAAAACGTCTTGCACAATACCCTGCAACTGAAGTTTCAAAACACACTGCAAATATTAAATTACTTACCTTCAACATCCTCATATTAAATATGCACCCAGACCTACACCAACTCCTTTTCATCTTATAAATGGAGACATGTAGCTTCAGAATTTCCACAACTTGATCAAGCCACAAAGGATGTCTATGCAAACAAGGAAAGACCCTAGCCAAGTTGACCCTGACTTTAGGACTGTTCCTGAACACAAAGCCATTGCCCAGATTCATAAGCACAAGCTATTGCAGTCTACATCATTTAGAGGTCGGATCGGCAATATCCAGTAAATATCAAGTAAATTTCAAGGCAATCCCAAAACCCAACCCTCCAGTAATTTGGGTAGCATAGCAAATTAACAGAAACAGCAGATCAAACTGACTTCTTTCTATGGGACAAGGTAAAAAACCCCCAAAAAGAACCAAAAAACAAAAACCATTCCCTCTCCCAAAATAAAACACAACCCAAAGAGATTACGATGGTTCTAACTCCTCAGGTGTGCTCAAACACAACTCTTGCATATGTGTAACCAACTGTCTTAGAGCATCTACTGAAGTCTAACTACTGCCTTAGAAGGACGACAGATGATGTGTGAGCTCCAGAAGAATCTCTAGCTTTCTCAGAGCTCACTGAAAAACAACTGCATTCTCATTTTGGTACAACACTTCAGAAATCTCTGCAGTCTCAAAATAAAGCTTGCTTAGTAAAAAAGATTAGGAGGATTCGACTGTTTTGCAGATCAGAGTTTCTCAATAATTGCTAAATTTTGAATGAAATTGACAATGTTGAGACCTGCAAGACACAAAATGCAAGTCAAAAATATTGTCTAAACTAATTATTGAAAATATCACATACTGTGTTGTTTAAGGTACAAAAAACCACCGCAGTCAAGCATAAGCAGATAACTTCATATGCCAATAACAAAGCCATAGGTGAACAAGAAATGAAAATTCTATGTTTTCCTGTATGATTCCATATGATTTTGCTATAAACAGCAATAAATACTTCAGAATAGAGAAAGATTGACTGGAACCTGCCCCAGGAATATAATTTTAATCTCCTTTACGTGTAACTCTCTGACAAGTCTCACTTATACAAATGCTTCAATCTGCAGAGGTAATTAAATGTTAATGGGTCTTGCTCACTATGTCTGTGGGGTAGAAAGAAAAAATATAAATTGAGAGTTGGTTCAGTCCTATCATGCACCCAGGTACAACCTGTTGGGCTGGGCTAGGCACAGAAGACAGAAACCAAAGGCCTCTATAAAATGCAGTGGCATTACTCAAATTATCTATTTGGAAAAGCCTCTCACACTTCTAGCAGCTTTACTCTACAGATTTCTTACTTTTTCAGTACACCTAATTCTGTACAAGTTGGCTCATGGCACTGAAACTTTCACACTTCCACAACTTCCTAATCTCCATTCATTTCCACAACAGACAGGATTAGTGTTTTGCTGCAGTCTGCAAAATAAAGCCAAATTTTATTCCTATATGTGCTTCACAATCTTTTTTCCCTAAATTCTGTCTGCATTAAGTTGTACCTAGAAGCCATTTATTGATTTCAAATGCCTTGCTTCCACTTATTTCTCCTGATACCTAATGCCACAGGGAATACGGATTGAGGTTCTATCTATCACTTCTAAAAGAGCTAAAATATATAAGCTATTTGAGCCAGATATGTCTAAACACTTATTAAATTGTAGCTTCCGGCTATTTATTGACTTTCTCAGAACTACTTTCACACCTCATCTATTTGCTACTTTATCAGTTTTCTGAAAACCAGGAGATATGAGCTTAAAGGTACCATACCCAGCAGCCAGATAAGCCTTTGCTGTGGTTAATTCCCAGCCATCTTCCCCAGTTCAGATTATCAGCAGAATTTAGTGCTTGTGAAAGCTCCAGACTGAGCACAGCAGAAATTAAAGCTCACTCTTTACACACACAACCAATAAATGCAGCACAGCAACCAGCTTTTTCTCAAAATCCCACCAACAGGTCTGAATTATGCTTCATCTAGAAACATTTAGGACGAAGTAGCAGATCTACTTCTCTGCCCATTTATTCAGAATAGTAAGGAACTCTATTCATGGGAGAAGAGAAAAATAAAGATGCACTGGGAAAGAAAAACAAAGACAGAGCATAGGCAGGTGTGCAATTGTCCCAGTCCCTCCTGCTCTTTCTCCATGCCCTGACTCATACTGAGCAGACACAACAGCCCATGTAGCTACTACAAAGCAGTTCCTCAAAGAGGTTGGATATATTTCTGTACCAATACAGAGATACCCATTACAGCCTCACATGTGATTTCTACATCCTGTCTCTTCTCAGTCTTGACTTCAGGTTTATTATCCTTGTTATAGAGATAGTCTTCTTATGTTCCTGTCATTTGTACAAAAAGACACACAGAAAATATTCTTCCAGTACTAATAAGGCTGCATGCAATAAGATAAGCCTATTTTGAAACTTTCAGCATCACTTAAAAGTTCCAAAAGTTACGACATGCCAGTTTGGCATAGAAAATTGTGGCTTTATGGCCTCAGTGGTCCAATTTCATCAAGCACAAACCAGTCAAACACTAGTTTGAGGCATGTATTATTCGATGTAACAGCAGCTCCTAAAAATAAAAAGGAGATCATTTCAACAAACAAGGTGGGTGAAGATCCATTTTTCCCATCTTATTTGGAAGCAACATCTCCAGATTTCAAGCAGCATCACAAGGAGTGATGCTGGTGTAACACATTTCAGAGTGTACAGCGCTGTCTAGCAGTTCTCCATTTCCTTCAAGGAAAAGGTAGAAAATTTACTGGAAGAGTTCCACAAGCCAATGGCATAAGGAGTCAAAGTTTTTTTGGTCATTACCTTCTTCCTGCCCCAGATTCCACACTGGGAGTATCTTCCTTTGCCTGGACCTCTGTCTTTCAGACTTTGAAGACAAAGTAAAACATAACAACAGAAAACTCTACATTTCATCGCACAGTTCAAAGTAACCAAGATAGTTCAGAAGCCATTTTCACCTTTCTCCTTTTAAAAGACTGGAGATACTTCACTTCCTTCCTTGTAAGACTTCAAGGCTTGCAGTTATCCACAATTTATTTTACATTTTCTATTGTGAGAGGGATCTTCATGCAAACTCCTCTTTTTTCCATGTCAATGGCTTAAGCTTAATCTGGCATCTCCTATGATCACTATCTGTCTTTGTATATTTATATCTTATGACTTCACCCTCTTCACAGCTGTTTTCATTTAGCACATGTTCTCTAATTTACCTGTTCTTTGGTTTCAAAGATGAATTTTAAAAAATAGCATATCAAGTTCCTACAAGTCACATAACCCAACCCACTCTGGCACATTACCCACTCAACCACTTGATACTGACATTTTTAGAGAGCTTTTGGTGAACTCTAGTGGTAAAGCTTAAAAAAAAGTTGCAAACCAGAAGCAAACAACTCTCTTTTTGATACTTTTAATATACAGAAGTAAAAATGCTTACAAACATAACCACTCTTGGCTAAAGAGTAATGATTAATTTCAGTAGAAGACATTAGCTGTTTCTCTTACCACACCTTTGGTCTTTTCAACACTTCTGAACAGCAAAGCCCAAGAAAAATTAATAAAACATTGCTAGATATAAGGGGAAGTGGTAACAGCAGCAATAGAGTACACCAGAAGGTGTAAGTAGGTCCATGACTACACGGAAAGCTAGACTACCTACCTTCAGTCCATAAAGTTACTGGTTTGCGACCAGTGGTATTAGTTTATAACTAGTTTTTATTTATTTCATCTGGCCTTGAAACCATAGCTCTGAGAAAAGCGTATAACCTGTAAGTGCATTAACAAACCTCTTTAGGTAAGGAAAATAAAAACATCTGTGAGTGACACCCTGTCAGGATGTGCGCAGCAAGATAGAGAAACACAAGTACTGACTCAGCTTTAGGGTCATTGGCACAGTTGAGCAGTCCAGCTCTATCTAAACTGAAATACAGCTGGTAATCCAGCCTAACAACACAGCATGGGTCACACACAGTGAGAGTTCCAGCTACAAACAACAGAGAACCAGCAAGTTCTCTCTCAAATGCAGGAACAGCATAGGGCTTCCTGTCTTTGCGAGCACTTCATTTCAGGTTCATCCACACACTCAAGCTGTATAAAGCACAAAAGGTAGCTGCCACAGAGTGCTTAACCCCTTGCATTTAACTAATGGTCCTGGTCTAAACTCTTCAAACTAAAATTAAACTCAGATAAAAGTATTTACTATTGTTCTACTTTTAAAAAATCAGGAAAACAAAGTTGCCATGAGACAACAATGTAAGTTCACATTTTCACCTTGTCCTCTTCCTCAGTAACACCAGCCCGCTCCTAGCATCTCTTTAAAGTTCTGTCAGCATAGGTATTTAGCAAACAAGGCTGCAATTTAGATTGAAATTAAGCTCTATATACTTAGGCTTTATAAAGCTAATTTGTTTTAATGTTTAGTATGTATAACGATATATATGGCACCCTGCCTACTGATCCAATAACCCTTCTCTTACAGAAATCAATTATCACTGTAAAGTTAATAATATTTCAAATATGCAGCAGGTACTCACTCTTCTTTTAACTGTGGAAAAAATGGCTGTGGCATTATCTTCTTTTAAAGGTAAATGCAGAGAATAAAAAACCATGTGCTTGATGTAAACAAAATTTAAAGTTAAATGTCTTCCAAATGCCAGAGATGAGGAACATCACAACATCCTTTAGTTGGATTTAACTCAGATTCGTAAGAATACCATCATGGGAAAATCCTTTACAGTTACCATCATGTTCTCCAGGAGACACTGTGATGCTTTCCAATAGATACAGTTCAGAGAATGCTTCTCCTCTCCTGGCTGGTGAATCACAGGAGCCGGAATGAAGTACATGTAGTGCATGGACAATTGACTAATACCCACACACAGAGAAGTGTCTAATGGTAACTTGAAAGTGTTAACTACAGTCTTCAATCAACAGATGTTTACAGTCAGTTTTGATAATTTATTTCCCAAACCAAACAGCATTAGCACTAATCTCCACAGTTAAAAATTATGCCAAGAAGGAGACAGAGGGTATATACATGTAATGGTACTGGCAAAGAGGCGACCATAATGGAGAGGGAACTAAGGCAGACACAGAAAATTCAGGAAATAAAATCAGTAAAAGCACTATCACTCCAGGACAATTTTTAAGTATATTTTCTCATGTTTGAAAGCTAAGTATTTGTTACATTCTGGATATAATCTGTCAACATTGCTTGTTAAAAATAACAGATCTTTTATCACCAAAAAAAAAAAAAAAGTAAAGTTTGTTTGAAATTCCCTAGTTTCCACAAAGTCTGGATTAAAAAAGAAAAAAAAGAAAACAACAAAAATATCTGTATCCAAACTTACATTAATAATATATTAAGAAAACAGACATTACAGCACTTTCATAGAAACATTTAGGTTGGAAAAGACCTCTAAGATCTTAGAGGTCTTAGCACTGCCAAGTCCACCACTAAACCATGTCCATAAGTGCCACACCTACGGGTCTTTTAAATACCTCTGGGGATGGTAACTCAACTGCTTCCCTGGGCAGACCGTTCCAGTGCTTGGCAACCCCGTCTGTAAAGAAATTCTTCCTAAGGTGCAACCTGAGCCTCCCCTGGCACAGCTTAAGACTATATCCTGTCACTTGTTACCTGGGAAAAGAGGCTGACCCCCACCTGGATACAACCTCCTTTCAGGTAGTTGTAGAGAGTGATGAGGTCACCACTGAGCCTCCTTTTCTCCAGCCTAAACAATGCCAGCTCTCTCACACTCTTCATCAGACTTGGGTTTCAGATCCTTCCCCAGCTCTGTTGCCCTTCTCTGGACACATTCCAGCACCTCAATGTCCTCCTTGTAGAGAGGGGCCCAAAACTGAACACAGGACTCAAGGTGGGATTCCACCAGTGCTGAGTACAGGGGGATGATCACGTCCCTGGTCCTGCTGGCCACACTATTGCTGACACAGGTCAGGATGCCACTGGCCTTCTTGGCCAATGAGCACATTCCTGGCTCAAGTTCAGCAGCTGTTGATCAGCAACCAGGTCCTTTTCTGACAGGTAGCTTTCCAGCCACTCTGCCCCATGCTTGTAGCACTGCAAGGGGTTGCTGTGACCCAAGTGCAGGACCTGGCACCTGGCCTTATTGAACCTCATACAACTAGCCTCTGCCAGTTTATCCAGATCCCTTTGCAGAGACTTCCTGCCCTCCAGCAGATCTACACTGCTGTACAAATCGATGTTGTCTGCAAACTAACTGAGAGTGCACTCAATCATTCAGGTCATTGATAAAGGCATTAAACAGGACTGACCCCAAAACTAAACCTTGGGGAACACCACTTGCAACTGGCCACCAGCTGGATGTAACTCCCTTCACCACCACGCTCTGGGCCCAGTCAGGCAGGCAGTTCTTAACTCAGCAAACAGTGCACCCATCCAAGCCACAAGCAGCCAGTTTCTCCAGGAGAACGTTGTGGGAGATGTGGGAGTATCAAAGGCTTTGATACTCCAGGTAGTCCAGGTAAGCAACATCCACGGCCTTTCCCTGTTCCCCTAAGGGTGTCACTTTGTCATATAAGATCAGGTCAGTCAAGCAAGACCTGCCTCTCATAAACCCATGCTGGTTGGGCTTGATCCCCTGGTTGTCCTGCGCATGCCATGGGATGGCATTTAGATGACCTGTTCCATGACCTTTCCTGGAACCAAGATCAGGCTGACAGGTCTATAGCTCTGCAGATCCTCCTTAGGACCCTTCCTGTAGACAGGTATCACTTCTGCTAACTTCCAGTCAAGGGGAACTCCCCAGTTAGCCAGGTCTTCTGGTAAATGATGGAAAGTGGCTCAGTGAGCACTTCTGCCAGTTCTCTCGGTACCCTTGGATGGATCCCACCTAGTTCCATAAACTTGTGTCTAAGTGGCATAACAGGTCACTGACCATTTCCTCTTGGCTTACATGGTGGCTTCATTCTGCTCTCTGTCACTGTGTTCCCCCTCAGAGGGATGGGTACACTGGGATCAATTGGTCTGACTGTTAAAGAATGAGCAAAGAAGGTATTAAGTACCTCAGCCTTCTCTTAGTCCTTTATTTGTTTACATGCTTTTAGTAGCTATAAATCATCACTGAGCCTTGCAAACACACGCGGTGTATTTTCCATTAATCATTTGGCAGTTAGTACACAATGTTGGAAGTGGCTTTGAACAGATATATTTTTGCCAAAACTAACTAGCTGTAAAACCAAGAAAGCATCCGCTTCACTGCAGAGGTCCTGTACTTGCCACTCCCAAAGCTCCATTATCAGGCCCCCACCTGCAACCCAGGTGCTTTCAGTGTCCACCACCCCACAACAACTCAGCCATGCCAGGACTCCCTTCATCTTTTGGTAAGAAAGCCCACCTTCAGCTCTAAGAATGTCAGCAGACTTTGAAAACTTCAGTCCAAGCTCCATGTCCAAGACTCACAAGAGCCCTGAGATAAGCCCCAAGCTCTCAGAGTGCCCCACATGGGGTGACTTCAGTTCTTCCAGACCCTCCAGTCCGCTGGCACTCTGCCCTGCCTGTACCCCTAGCCAGAAGGTAAAACCACCAGCTGCACTCAAATCCAGAAGCCCTGCACAGCCTGGCTGCTGACAGGGAGACTGTGGAACCCTATTTGGACAATGAAAGCAATTTTCGATTCCACAACAAAGTTTGTCCCATGTAATCATTTACTTCAGAATCATCCTGAAGTGCTGCTTTCTGAACTTCAACATTACCTTAACTTCTGCTTTACTTGCAGGGGAAAAAAATAATTTGAAATTATAGCTTTTGCCCCAGCTGGGTTCAAACCAAGTAGGATTTTTCTCACAAGCAGGGAATGATCTACAGCAGGTCCATTTTCACAGCACTACAAATGCCCATTTTAGGGAATTGCTAAGTTTTGTTTTAAAATGAACTGAATTTTATTTGTATTCCTGGTGCTGAGCTATGTATCTTTGTCATTCTGTATCATCATTAAATTCTCAATTGGTATGGGATCATCAAAATAATTACTACAATAGCTGTATTTGATTTAAACTGCACACACAGTCCAAACTCCCCAACAAATGTGATTACTTACACACACCAAGCAAACTTACATCCTCAGACCAATGCAAACACTCAAGATAAAAGGCATAATTTCCTCAAAAACGTCCTGCACAAAAGGACATTAATTATTTACAAGTTAGCCCATGTTATTAAGTAGAAAAAGGGAACATTCAACAGCAGATGGATTGAAGAAATCAGTTTTTTTGAGTACTGTAAAAAACCAATTTAAAATCAAATGTTTGTTGTTTCTAATAGAGTCAAAGTTCTTATAACATCCTCAATTTCTGCTGAGGAATTTGATACCCAGCATTACAATTATTTTCAAAAGCAGCATTCAGCACTCATGGAAAATAAATTATTAGACCCTGTTCAAAACCTTGAGTGACTTGCTCTCTTTCTGTTACCCCCTCTCTTTTTACGGCATAATGTATAGTTAACTGCTTTCCTTAAAAATAACAATATTGAAGGTAAAGCTTTACTACGTGTCATAACATAAACCGCTGACTCACTTTTTTTTCACTTTCTGATTTATTTCGGCATTGTTGAAATCCTATCTGAGGACATTTAATGTTTATCCTTTCAGGGAGGCCACGACTTCAAGAAATTCTTGCAAGGCTTAAACTATTCAAAAGGCATGCACTAAAAGGGTATAGATCAGTCATCACCATGCACAGGTTCAAGACTTAAATTAAGTATGGGTAGTAACTGTGCATCACAAATACATCAAGGATGGTACCAACAGCTTCTGAATTTTCACAGGGCCTCTGAGATTAGGAAGGAAGCAGACTCAGGCTAAGCCCATGTTTATGAAGCACACAATAAAACCACAGAAGGTACACTTCTTTCAACATATACACAGTAAAACCTGTACAACATTAATGACTAGAAAATTGCCACCAGCATATATAGACAGGTATATTTACTGACCCATCCCCTTGAAACAGATGATTGGTGAAATAGATAGTTAAGTAGTAGAATGTAATTGCATAAATTCATTTACTAAAGCAAGTAAAAGCCACACATAACATTCCCATTCCACTGACATACAGGAGTCTTCTGCAAAGTATGGAGAGTTGATGATTTGCTAGAAAACTGCCAAATGCAGACACTCTGTACCTCCCACCCTTGATTTCACAGCAAGATTCTAGTTTCAACATAGGCATTTAAGTGGTCTCTACTGTACTGTGGAAGCAAATTTGGCACACGCTATTAAGAATGACTACCACAAAGAGGAAAACTTATTACACCTCTTTTAAGCAGGTGTATATTTAGCACCAGTGCCTCTGGAAAGAGTGCGTATTGTTTCTTTAAAAAGACAGTATTTATAATTTTTTTTATTTCGCTTTAATGATACACAGCAAGTAATATGGTAATGAAGTTTCCTTATTTATTTGCTAGTTGCATGTCCAATGTCTTTTCTACCACGCATGAAAATATCAAAGGATTCTTAGTAGCAAAAGTAATTCTAGTTGGCAATTACTTGACATTTGTTGCCCACATGTGGAAAAAAATAATTAATATAAGCACAAATAATCGGCACATCTAGAAGTAAAATCCAATATGAGATATAAGGTAGTTTGGGTTTGGCAGGTTTTTTAATCCCTTCAAAGAGACTGACACAGATTTGAAAGAAAAATTCTAGATGAAGCCCTTAAAACTTTTCTTATTTTTTATGCATGTATTACCACAAGAGAGTCATTAGCCAGAATCGTGTCTTCAGTTCATTTTACATTATTTTCTGATGCATTAAATAATCCTGCAAAAAGATTGAATACACGTGCATCTTCTATTTTTCAGCATTCAGGTTTTGCTCAAAGTGTATCAAAACAAGCAACATCAAGTTCAGTGTCCCCAGCCTCATAACACAAAGCACTACCAGAAATACTTTGCAGAGCTACACTACAAGTATTTGAGCAACTAGAGGAGTCTTGCAAGAAATATATTCTCACTGTGTTTAAGAAATAATGAGGAAAAATTGAAAGTGGTAGCATTTAAATCATATGAGACCAGCAGTGAATTTGACAGACTGGCTCAGTGGGTCAGAGCCTGGTGCTAATAATGCAGAGGTTGTGGGTTCGATCCATTCACTTAAGAGTTGGACTTGATGATCCTTGTGTGTCCCTTCCAACTCAGAATACACTATGATTCTGTGATTTAAATAAATGTTTATTTACAAGTCTGTTCCTGCCACTGAGGGTACAGTAAGATCTGCAAGTAAATGGGAAACTAATTCTTTGCCTACTGGACTCTCAAGAAATTGAATTAACACAAACTAATATAATAAGGCATATGAGTCTCAGAAATATAAGTACCACCTTACTGGGGGAATATTACATGGAGAAATGGCAAGATATAGATTATTAAAAACATACTCAAAAGTAGCACAGAATTTGCAGGAATTCCCTCAGGAAGCAAGCAACTTTCTGGTAAATCTTTAAGAACTAAGGACTCTTAGAAACCCTAAGGACTAGCACGCTCATCCAATAATGCCTAAAACCTTATGTCACCACCACCCTGAGCTACCTAGCATACAGCAGTATTTCCAGACATTTAAAACAGGGTCATTAGCCAGCAATGCCTACCTAACAGTGTACTTGTACACACCAGAAAAACCAAAACAGACGCCCCACTACACCTTGTAATCTCCCAGGTGAGACAATTCATCACCTTTGGAAGCCAGATCAGCTACCACTCATCCCATGGAAAACCAAGTCTCTGTGCCACTGCTCCTTTTACTCCACATGAGAACTTCATCATCTATGAGAAACAAGTTAAACTTTCTCTTCTTCCCCCCAAATAGAACCCTTTTATCATCCTTATTGTTGTCCACACCCTAAGTTCCAGCTGTCCTTTTGCTTCAGGGATATGTGACTGAGCCGCAATTCCCAACTTTGAAGTCAGCTGTTTCAGTTTCAGAGCTTATCCCTGTGTGTCCAAAAGCACATCTATTTCTTCAACTACACTTACATATTAAAACAGGGTCAGCCTTACCCATAAATGTTGTACACATTATAAAGATTTTACGGGGTGTATTTTCCAAATCTGCACTTCAAAGGTGATTAACCACCTTGGAATCAAAATAAAAATAGGAACAGGCACAAAGACTCCTCACAAAAGAAGTCCAATCTGGTGAGGTATTCACCAAGTCATAAAGCATTCTAAAAAGACAGAGAGGCCTTTAAAAATGTACAAAATATGATTAGATTAAAACCTGTGTTTAGCTATTATTACCTGAAAACAGCGAATTCTCTCCGACATGATGTTAAAACCTTATTTCTATTCTCATGGCTTTTCTGTCACATGAAATTAATATTCAAGATGCTAGAATGTTGCTGAGCTATGAGTATGCAGTTTTGATAATTAATGAATCAGTTCACAAATGTCAAGAACGAGTTGGTATTTGCTCCAGATAATCTGTCTCCTGCCCTCTAAATATCTGACATTACATCAGTTTATAACACATCGTGGAATATTATGTCACATAAGTCAAGTACACACATGCTGTGAAACACATTATAATTCAACTGGATATTGCTTCCGACAAGATAAATTGGTTCTTGAATCCCAAACCAATCCCTTTCTACCCCCAACAAACTGGAGAGCTGATAGACATAAGAAATATACCCTTGGGTTTAAATGAAAAGATTTCTAAGTCACATATACTGAGCTTGTGTCACACAAATGCACACCAACTCTACAGCAAACTGCAAAAAGGTAAGCTCTTCGATTCGGATCAAAACTATACTGAATACTAAAATTCAAGCTGCTTTTCACTAGATAAATATTCATCAATCTTATTTCTTTCTTTCCCATACCAGTCACATATACATAGTGCATTCCTGCTCTAGACGTTACCAAAGAACCCAGGATAGGCTTAGCACACTAAAAATACATCAAAAAACTTGGCAGTTAGTTAAGAGCCCCCCTGCTGACTAAGATTTTTTGGGGGAAAAAATACACAAATACACACAATACTTGGGCTGGGTTAAGGCTGTTACCTTGATACAGCAAAAACACATCCCCCAATCTGAATTCTCTATCAGAAAGCAATGCATGGAAGAAGCAGCATAAGAGCGTCCCCCCATGGCTAAAAATCAGCAGAAAGCTGGGGCTGGAAGGGACCTCTGGAGGTCACCTGATCCAATCCCTTTGATACAGCCAACTGCCTAGGACCATGTCCAGATGGCTTTTGAATATCTCCAGAGATGGAGATTCCACCATCAATCTGGGCAACCTGTGCCAGTGCTCAGTCACCTTCACAGTAAAAAAATGTGTTTCCTGGTGGTCAAAGGGAACCTACTGTGTGTCACCGTGTGCCCATCACCTACTGGTCTGTCACTAGGCATCACTGAAAAGAGCCTGTCTCCATTCCCATAGGACCCTCCATGAAGTTATTAATACCTTAAAAATATTTAATAATTGACAAGATTCCCCCAAGCCTTCTCTTCTACAGATTGAACAATCTCAGCTCTCTCAGCCTCTCCTCATAGGAGAGATACTCCAGTCCCTTAATCATCTTTATGGTTCTTGGCTGGACCATCTCCAATATGTCCATGTCTCTCTTGTACTGGAGTCTGCCCAGGACTGGAAACAGCACTAGAGGTGTGGCCTCACCAGTGCTGAGCAGAAGGGAAGGATTACTTCCCTCAACTTGTTGAAAACACTTTGTCTAATGCAGCCCAGGATGCCATTAACCTTCTTTGCTGCAAGACCCTTCGCACAGACATTCTGCAAGCTTTAAGTTCAGTCTGCATATTTAGTCCATACTTCATCAGCTTCTCAATGAGAAGTGTCAAAAGCCTTACTGAAATCCAGGTGGACAGTCTCAACTGCTCTTCCCCTCATCTACGAAGCCAGTCATTTAATGGTAGAATGTTATCAGGTTGTTCAAGCATGACTTTTCCCTTCAGGATGTCATGCTGACTGTTTCCAGTCAACTTTTTGTCCTTCATGTGCCTGAAAGTCATTTCCAGGATTAGCTGCTCCATCACTTCCCCACAGATCAAGGTGAGGTTGACCAACTTGTAGTTCCCCGAATCCTCCTTCCTACCCGTCTTTAATGTTAGAGTGACATTTGCTTTTCTCAAGTCATCAGGCCCCTCTCCCAATCACCAGTCTTTGCAAGAATGACCTCACAGGGACATCTGTGCACTCATTGGTGCACCCCACCAAGTGGTTTATGTATTTCCAATTTTTCTCAGTATTCCCTAACCCCATCCTTTTCCACCAAAGGCAAGTCCTCCTTTCTAGACACAGCAACCATTCCTGTTGCAGGTGATTATAATCCCACTTGGTAAACTGAGCAGGCCCAGTGGTTAGCACAGTAGTGTAGGCAGGTAGCTGGGGAAATATGGGACAGGTGTTTGCCAAACTTAGATTGGCTTCGGTTGTTAGAGATATTCAATTTTCCACAAACACCATGTCACAGATCCAAGTCAGAAAGCAGATGTAGAAAGATGTAGACCCAACCAATGTGATGATAAACCCAAGCAGGAAAGGATGGACTACATAGCTGACTACCATCAGAACATCAATGTGCAACTACAGCATTAGCCAACAGTAAAACATTTAAGCAGCAGAAACTCATTTACCCATAGATGAAGTTGTGCTAACTTAAAACACCATAAGATGAACTTAAGAAGCTATCCATTTTGAAATTAAGTTCATTATCTACACATTAGAGGGTGATGAGCACAACTGGTTATAACAATATTTAAATAATGCCTTCAATTACATCTCTACAATGTAAGACAAGCCTTAAAAACTATAGCAACGATTAGAAGATAGTTGCAATCATATACTTATAATGAAAAATGGAACAGCTACTTAGTCTCAAGGAGAAGATGGTAACACCAAAGAAAAAGTAATCTCTATTAGAGAGCTCTAACTGAAACAGGTAAAATCTACCAAGACAGCTCTCAAGGGTACTGTTACCCTATTCCCACAGGATGTCCAAGTTGTTTGTAAAACAGATCCCAGACAGCCCAATATTTTAAAACAAAACTAGCTACTAGCTAAACAAAATGCAACCTAAGTTGTCCCTGCTCTTGCATCAGTGAAAAACCCAACACTCTTAAGTAGACCAAGGTGCTTGCAATGCTCACAAAGCCATGTTCAGCCACAGCAGGTATCAGGAGATGATTCTTTATGTCTTTTTCATTCTACAGGAGAGATGAGCTGTAATGCTAAAATACACAAAACAGGTTGGTCTATGGGATGATTAACTTAAAAACCCTGTTCAGCTTCTATTCCAGAAGATTTAAAATTTAACATAGTGTGAGAGGATAAAAGCAAGCCATAACATTTTCTAAAAAGTGAGACAACAATTTTTAATTTCTAGGTCAGTTTTCAAAGAAAGAATATGGGGCAGACTGGAACAGGTCCTTTATCCATGATCTTCTGTTGATGCTTTCCACCATTGTAGAATGAGTTCAAGAATGCCAGGATGACAGCCCACAAACCAGCTCCCAAAACACTACCTGAATACAGGTGTGATGTCCAGAGGCTTCAAACACGAAGTGTTTAGGAATCTGAGGAGAAAAAATTTAAACCAAGGTCTATCCCAAAGAACACCCTCACTATAAACAACAGAGTTTAGTGATTACTCTCATTCTACAGTTATCAAATTTTGCCTGTCTCTGTTTAAAGACACTGTGTAAATGTATGTCACAAACTAAACAAATAACTCAACCAAAAGCGTAGAATCCAGCTCTTTGGATATGGCATTTCTCCCATGCTCACAGAATGGGAAGCAAAGCAGCCTGGTCACCGTTACTAACAGGAGTCGGTTGAGGAAATCAGCAGAAACGGAACAAAAAAAGGCTTTGATGATTTTTTTGGTCAGCTTTCTCATTTGTTGTTGCTGTTATTTTTAGTACAATCAAGACAATGGAACATTTTTAAACCCCCCTTTCAAATAACATCCTTTACACGTACTGTCTTTGTGAGCCCACAAACACTGCTACCCAATCACTAAAAATGGCTATCAATCTGTACAAGAGTAATTCTTAAATCTCAGTAGTTAATTTCCAATGCATTTTTACTACAGATATGAAAACTATTTCTGAAATCACCAGCAATGACTTTCAGATACAAAAGTTAAAAAAACATTTCTTGGAGGAAATGCATATTTATCTGTTTTGTAATAAGTTTCAAAACACATTTTCCCTTCAAGGTACACCGACAGACTACGTAATATACTTTCTCCTGCATAATCAGATCTACTTTGAATTTCTGATGTTCATACAGTGTTGACATCAACCAATGTAATGAAGAAGTTATTATTTTTTTCCTGTTAATCACTTAAATAGGGAAAATTAAAAATATTTCAAGATCAGCATGAGTACACGAAAAAAAGAGAAGTTACTTTCTTTGAACTTAGTCTTATGAACTCCAAGAATGCTTTTAAAGATAAAATATGCAAACTGCAGGCAAGGCTCGGGCTTACAATCACAGGTCATTGTTCTATCTAGTGCGGTGTGTTAAGCTAAAGAAACCTGAAGCCATCACTAACAGCAGTAAATCACTGTGAAAAATCAGCCATTTCATTCCTTACGGAAGTTCTTCGGTCCTGTCCTAGCAGCACAGTAGCAGGCCCGTTTTGGCACACACACACAACTTACAGCTAATTTACACACTGAACAGACTTATGGCACATAAGCTTTAGCAGCTTATCTCTCTTTGTCATACCACCCTTTCACTGGAATGATACAGCTATAAAATTAGCTGTGTCTCTGATCTGGGATATAAAAAATGCACCAGGCCAAAATTCTTTCGGTACTGAACTCCAGCATGCAGCACATTTACACAGGCCCAGCTGGGCACATAAGGGGACACAACTGCTCACACTGGTGTTGCTGCCTGTACTCTGTGGTATTTAGTGACCAAAATGTAACCAAAATGTCACCAGCAAGTGACACAACTGGGATCATCTCCAAGTCTCAAGGATGAAGAAGGAAGATCTGCGAGTTTCTTTTCCAGAGCACTGGTCTGTTGCTATCCCTGTTCAAAATACATCTTGCAGTGCAAAACAGATGTTCTTGATTTCCCAGACCAGTAGATACTTCTACCTTAGATAGGATTTTTTTATTTTTTCTGTTCTACAAATGAAGAAGACTATCAGGTAATATTGAAGAGACATTTGATATGGCATAAAACTAGCAGGGTTCCAATTTTATTTCATATATAATCTAGTGAGGAACATTGTAATTACTACTTCCATACATTGCAATCAATTTTATCTTTGCACAGCACCCTTGCATTGACCCACTCTGATCATGACAGAAGACAAGAAGTCAAAGTAGAGGAAATCACTTTCCAATGCCATGAAGTTGAAGGTAAGGGCACTGGAATCTATGAAAATGTAAAAAAAAATTTGACTGTCATACATGAATATGCTAAATAGGTAAATTAGTTACTGTTTAGCAACCGTACCAGGAATTACCTAAGTAATAAAGCTACCACACCTTAGAATTTACTGAAATCAATTCAAGTTCAAAAAGAACTAGTTGTACACATATGGCTGGATTATTTTGACACATGCAGGTGGGATTTTTACACGTATACTGTGGAACTACAGAGCCCCACAGAGTAAAATTTGTTAGTGACTTGACAGCCAGGCCTCGAGTACAGTTATTTTCCTCTCGTCTTTAAAAAAGTGTAGGATTTTACTAACTCTTCACGGATTTGAGTAATATCAATTCAAGACTGTAGATCTGAAAGAACAATGAATATTGATTAGGCCTCAGAAGGAAGCCAAAATTCATGTACTAGGAAATATTCTGAACACAAATGGCAATTTACTGTCAAGAACACAACAAATCAACAGCTCACGCTATCAATCATGAAAGTGGCAATGAATCAGTGTTTCTGCAACAAATGAATGGAAGAACCAAGGGGGCTGAAAAAAAAGAAAATGATAACAAAAAACCCACACATAAACAATCTATCCCCTTTATTTCTTTTTCTGCATCTGCTATGAAGAATAAGTTTCCCATTTGAGTCCTTGGTAGGGTACAAATGACATTAAATCTGGAAACGTGCCACTCAGCACATGCATTTGTTGCTGAAAGGTACTATTGATGGAAACACATCATACTTGTGTTGCCCTTTTAAATCTCGTGTTTGTTACAAAATGCTAAATAGTACCAGGGTTTTTTTCAAGTGCCTTCTACCCAGTAGTAGGTCATGCATAAAAAGAGTTAATGCCCTGAATTCTGCATAAAGCCTATTACACTCAACAGAAAGCAAATCATATGCAAATTTCTTAACTGCAAGTATAGTGTGGGGCTAATAAGCCCATAAATGCCTCACTATGCAAAATCCATGCAAATACCTGTGAAAGATTTTAACCTGGGAATATTCAGTATTCAAAATGCATGCAAATACCTATGAAAGATTTTAACCTGGGAACACTGCCTGCCACACTGCCTTTCTGTGTTTTTGTGCACATTGTAATATTTTTCATATCCATAACATCTGCGTTCCTGACAATACAAAATACTGAGTCAAGCTATTAGGCAAATTCTAAAAAAATAACCACTTTGAGAAACATCAAGCAGCAATAATGAAGGTCATATTTATATAACACACAGACTGTTTGCATATGAACCCAAGTTTGCACGGGTTGGGTCAAACTGAAACATTCAGAAAGGACACTTCCTCCATGAGAACATACCAATGCTGGATTTAGAGAGGTTTGTTAGACTGTTTTCAATGAAACACAGTTTTTGTCCAAATGAAGCATATGTAACACCATCTCCTAAAGTCCTTGCAAACAATGCAAGTTGAATACAGTACAGTAAGAAATATATGAGTACAAAACAGTGCAATAAAATAAAATATATATTCCTAAAATGTCATGTAAGCCTCAAATTAGTAGGCTTCAGGTAGCACTAGAGATTTACTGAGATATCAGAACGAATAATTTTCTCAGATACCATGACTTTTTTACATAAATTAACTGTATTTATAGTTTTTTATCAGGCATTTAACATCCAAGTCCCCTTATGTTAACAAATACAAAAAAAATGTTTCTGTTTTAAGCAACAACAAATTTGTAACTGAGATTTCTTCAGCAAATACTGAAAACGAAGGATGGAACTACATTGAAGCAGAAGTGTTTAATGAAATTCAA
Source organism: Manacus vitellinus (assembly GCF_001715985.3). NCBI lineage: Eukaryota > Metazoa > Chordata > Aves > Passeriformes > Pipridae > Manacus > Manacus vitellinus. The sequence continues at coordinate 1,670,216 of NW_021940534.1, forward strand.
CACACAACAGCATATTCTCACGAAAAGAGAAATAACCACCCTATGAATAAGAAAATGATGGAATTTGGAAGTGATGGACTTCTTTTAGCTAGCTTTCAGTAGGAGAAAAACAATTTCAAATTAAAATTATATACTTGGATTTTTCATTAGACTTGCTGTGCCCAGTTTTCATCTCCTAGAATAATGCAATTGGCTACCAGTGTTGTTGAAAAGTCAGAAAGACAGCGCATGCATGTTTAACATCTAACAGAACAAACCAAAGAGATTGAATAAAGTATAAAATCCATGAAGTGACGAAAACTTAAAAATCAAAATAGTTTGCACATGAATCATTCAGACCAGTTTTTACAGATTAATACTAAAGTCATGCATTTTCTATTAAGTGCTTCTTACACATTTCAAATTCACTTCACATTCATCTTCTTCCATTACGTGTCTGCCATCATTGACTTTTGTTTTGCAAAGACATACCATGCAGGCAACATGATGCAGTTATAATGTGGGCTGCAAGTGTATTGCTGTTATTAAAATTATGACCTACTTTTAGTTAGTGGTGTAAAGACCATGAAAGCCAGTACCAACCATAGTACTGTGAAGTTTCAGTGCTGAGGTTAGTATCAGCTCCTGCAAAAGTGCACTGGACTGTAAAGTTTGAAATAAAATCTGATATTTAACTGTCCTGTAACTGATGCCTCAAAACTCTTCTGCTTTCTGTGCCACTCTTCACTGAATTTTGCTTAACTGCTATTGTAAGAAGACTGTAATCCAGAACTGTATCTCATCTTCAATGATCTCTTGTTGCTAATGCATGCTCTTTCAGAATAGAAATGAGTAAATTTCATCTGTTTTCAGATTGCTATTTGCACATATTTCTGTTTGTCTGTATACCTACTGTTTAGCATCAACTAACCAGGACTAACAGTAAAGTTTGTCTCAGTTTACTATGAACAGGCTCCATGTACACTTAAATGTTTGAGGGTTAGTTTCTTTTTTTTTGTTTTGCTGGCTGGTGTTTTGTTGAGTTTTCTTTTTTCCATTTCTGCTGCTGAGGATTACAAAGCTTAGACAGCTTAGAGTCCCAACCTTCACTCGAGATCAAATTTAAAGTCATTAACTAACAAAGTTTGGGACTTCTTTCATTCTCTATTTTTTATACCAAATAGGCATAGAGATCAAGACACTGCTGACCCTCACAACGGTCAGATAAAATTTGGTCATGCCAATAGCAAAGTCTAAAACAATCCTGAAGAACGTCTACATCTCTGCCTTCTGTTCACATCATAACAACAGACCTACATCTCTATCAGCACTGCTACATCACCTATTGAGGCAACAACAATATTCTCACAAAAATCCTGGTGCGCCAACCAAGCCTAGTTTAGCACTCAGAGGACTTTCTTCTGAAAAACAGAAATACAGAATTAAAACAACTTCGGCCAATGGACGTGACAAAAAGAACAGTACACCTTGCTCTTCTTAACATCCCAGTAACATGGCCTCCCTGCACAAACTGAGCAGCCCAGAAGCTCGAACACAGGCGCAAGAGCTGCCATCCAGTTGCTGTCCCTGACAGCCAAGTACAGCAGGTGATGCTGCAAGATTAAGTCCATACTCCTTGCTTAAAGGACAAATGACTCACTAAGTCCACTACCAGATTTCTCTTCTCTTCAGCTCCTTTTACTTCACAAGAAGGTATCAGTCAAGCCTCAAAGGAGGCTTTCTCACTATTGTACAAATCTGCCTGTATTGGCCAAGATTTCTGAAACAGCAACAAATCAGCCTAGCTATGAATAACCAGGAGACCGAAATCCATGAATATGAGGAGATATTTTTATCCACTAAATGAGTTGCATTTGTGGAAGACTAAGGTAAAGAGAATAGTTTCCATTATAACAGCATGAATAGAAGCCTTTTTCTTTAGGCTGGTAACTTGCCAAGTAGAAACTAAAACCCCCCATCTCTTATTAAGGATTTGGAATAACTCCAACATCTGTTGTAACTTAATGTCAAAAGGCAATCTCGAACCTGCACTTGAAACTTTTCAAACTTACTGTACACTCTCTCCCATGATAACTGACTTACTAAAGGTGCCATCTCACCTTCAGTGCTATTTACAAAGAGCTGATACACAAAAGTAAATTATTACCAAACACGTTCCCCAGCTAGTGGGCCACTACAGTTCAAGCCAGTGTTTTAAGTATGCTTGCTGCAGGCAAATGTGCAGGCAAATTACTGTAGCTCAGCTTCCAAGGCTGTCTTTAAAGCCCACCAACTCTTGTAGACCTTTGAGTACAAGAACCACCTTGTCAATGAGCTGGCAGGATAGGCCACTCAAATTAAACTCTATCAAGTCTGCACTAACAGATTGTTTACTTCATGGTAATATAAGTTTAATTTCCCTTTACTTAAAAAAAATACCTACTTGAGTTTCGAATTGTTTCATTTTCAAATTCAGTGCTAACATATTTCAAATACATCAATACTGAAGTTCAACAGAAAATCTATCTTCCATTTGAGAAAATACAGTAAGTGAAACATTTAAAATTTCCTTAAATATCACTTTACCAAAAAAGTGAAAAAGACCTTTATAGTGTTACAAACTATACTTTCAATGGTTTTCAAACAGAACTTTTTTGCCCCTTTATATTACAATCAATATTAAATGTTTAAAAAATTCTCATTAAATGTCAGTGGAAATGTTTCAGGTTCCTATTTCATTTTGAAGGAAAATATACTTTTTCTACATCATTCTTAACCGGGACTATGAACCTCACTATCTTCCATTCCAATCTTAAAGTTCTATTCATTTGGGACTAGCAGCTTGATGAAGCAGAAAAATGGCCCAAAACACATTAAAAACTTCAATTAACACTTCATTGAAGAAAAATTTTCCTCCTTTGCCCAAAGGCTGCATCTCTCTTCTAACCAAGTTGTAACATTTGATGTAACAGAACATTTCAGTTAGAACAAAGAATGTAAGAATTAAATCAGTTTTTCTTTAAACAAATTTAATTGTGAACAGTAGCTTCTGACAAAATAGTATAAAGTAACATGCTGAAGTTTATGCCACCACATAAATAGCAGCAAAATCTTAAACATTACAGTCTTTCAACAACACTAGCCACAAAATATGTCACCACTTCAACACTTGCAAAGATTTAATGTTATCTTTAGGATAACTCTGCTGCTTTGAAGCAGCTTTGAATATCAGCTTGGTTTGAAAAGTAAGACAGCAAGGCTTCAAGGTTAAGCACAGTTATGTAAATCTACTTGCTTTTAATTTTACTGTAGTCAAGAAGCATAACTTAAAATCAAACTTCTAACTTGTGTAATAAAGTAATAGGCTGTGTTGAACTTCAGTCTCTAAATAAGTTATAACCTCTATACCAAAAACCTTCTTTGCTATATACTTAACTAGTCCTGCAACTTCAACATAGCCTTTTGCAGATTCTTAAATTTCACATTTTCACACGTTAGGAAAAATTACTGGTTATTTTTGTTTACCAAGTAAATAACGGTTAACTTTTCACTTGTCACTTATGTAAATCTGTATTTTGGATGGAAACAAAAGGACATCATTCCATATTATGCATGGAAAAACCTCCACTTTCTCCTCCCTTCACCTGAGCAGTTCTAGGAGAACATGCTCAAGTGGTGTCACCATCTTTCATTCCTTAAGCTTTAGGTCCACCAAAAAAAGAATCAAGTCTTGTTTGCTGTTAATAACTTCTTATGAAACATTTAGAAACTGTACATGACATGAAGGTTTTCCTGCTAGATAGCACCATCCCATTTCTCTACACTAGAGCACATGTCAGTTTGAAATTATTTCTGTACCAAACATAGACTACACTTAGAAGGTTCACTACTTTAAATTTACTCAATAATATTTTCATTGCAAAGAATGCAATGAAAGAGATCTGCAAATCTCTTTCTCTAGAAGGCTTTGGGATCAGGCAGTGGCAATATAAATCTCTATTTCATGCACAGTCACACGTTTTAGGAATACAAAAGCCACGAAGTTTAGTTCAACACTCATTTAATGAAAGGAGACAGAAAAAGCAGTACAGTACGAAACAGAGGTTTGTGTACAGGCTGTAAATATTAAATATTATGAAGAGCTTTAACTTCTTGATAGGCATATGCTGGCTACATTTATGAAAGTTACAGAAATCATTCTGAAGCTGTGCAAGAAGTACTTACTCTCCATGAAGAAAATTAATTTTCTTAAAAATTTTCACACTTAATATTATTGTTGTTTGATAAAACCCAGTGATTTCATAAAATAGGCATTTTTTTATTCTCCACACTGAAAGCTGCAAACAATACAAGAGTACTATCTGCATAACAAATACTCCTTACAACTTCTTCCACATACTCTTTGACAGTTAGCTGATGCAAAATAAAGGTAGTAGGATAAGTTCTTTTTATTTAGCAATTTCCTTATTGCTGACATGCTGGCCAGTGTCTCTGTCTAGCAGTTTGGCAGAAGGGCACACAGGCTCTTTTAGAAGAAGGTGTCAGAAATGTAAGAGTAAGTGAGTTACAAAAGAAGCTGCTTCTAGGCCCATAGAGAATTATACCTTACCTAATTTATGAGGTAAGAAAATACTTTGTTATTTATAAACACTTGAATTCATTCCTCAGTCTTTGGCCCTGAAGATACTTCCAGCAATGAATTTCAGGAGCTAAGCTTACAGCACACACAAAAGCACTGTATCTTAAATTTTAATTTCTTGCAGGTTTAGCTTAGTTGCCTGTCACAACAGTAGCAACAGAAAAATATAACAAGTCATATCCCTTCCAATGGTTCTGCCCTAGTGTGAGATGAAACCCTCATTTTTGAGCATTTTCTCACTGATGATTCTCCACATCAAAAACCTTATTTTCACAGCTCCCCTAATTAGCTGTGTCCATCCCATAACTCAGAAAACACTGCTCATATGACCACTTTAATCATAGGCACCACTTTAAATCAAAGAAAAAAAGCATCCATAGGACCACAAAAGCAACACAAAAGACTTGGATATTTCTCACCAACAGTGAGCCACATGCACTAACAGAGAAGAATAAAGTACAATCAAACTGTAAATTGTCTACACACAAATCACTATACTAATAAACCTGATTTTTTTTGTTATTATTATCATTTTCAACAGAAGGAAAAATTAGCTTGCTAGCTTTAGCAATCCTGGTCATTGGAAAAAACCCCCACCAACTTTCAAGATGGCTTTGCTCTTTTTCTTTCACCATCTTTCAAAACAGACACATTCAACACAAAAACAAGCATTTCAAACTCTCGATCAGTGCAAAGTGAACACTCCTCTTCAGCTTTCTCCTCCTGCCTCTCTTTGCTCAATGCCTGCCCATAACTTTCTTTGAAGCAAGCCTTAACATGTTGCCTATGCAACTTCTGTCTAAATATATTAAGCAAACCATCCATCAACAGTAACAGCTTTTTCAAAATGCCCCTCAAAACTAGAACATTAATCTCTTGAGAACTTATCTAAAATAAATTTAATAAATATAACTGCCTCCAACTATTCTTTCCTGGATCTCTGCAGGAGATCATGCTCTTCACAGAGAGCCAGTGGATCAGATGTGATTATATATTATTTTTCTCCTCCCTGTCCCTTTCTTTTTACTTTGCACCTTGGAAAGTGATGACATCTAAATGACCTTTGGTGGATGACTATTTCAGTGCATTTTCTTGGTGGCCACACACTGATACAAGGGAGCTCTGGCAGGGACAGAGTGGCTCTGGTCAGGCCGGACGGCAGGTCCAGTGGACAGTCCTGAAGCAAGAATTCCAATGTTGGTCTGCGCAGGCCACCCGTGAGTTCCACAAACAAACGTGGAAAAGGCTCCACACGTGCAAGAGTGCCAGCTTCATCCCCTGATTCTGAACACTACAACCACGGGAATACAGATGGAAAGTGCTGTTCACAACATGCCCTCTTGGGCAGCCTATTCCCTTTCCCTGCAGGTCAACACAAACACCACACATCTAATTTAATGTACAGACTGTGAGGAATTAAAAGATACCTGCCCCACAGAAGCACACGAAGGCAGGCCACGTTTTCCTGAAGAACAGTGTTCCCAACGCCAGCTTTTCATCTCACAAGTAGTCAGACGTGCTTTTCCTCCAATACAAAGCAGTGCAATCCAGCAGCTGGCTACCACAGATGGCAGGCAGGGGGGCCAACTATTCTCTTGTTATCACTACTTTGTATTTGGATGCCTTAACTATGAAGAGAAGACATATTTTACCCTGTTACCTCAGGGCTTATCAATCCAAAAGAAAACAAATCAAGTAAAACTCAGTTGTGCTCAGGATACCTTAAAGGAGAAATCCTGTAGAAATATGACATTTCTGTTTAATAATAAAGAAATTGGTGAATAATAGCAAACAAAGAGCATCTACTTACAACAGAATAAAAAGTACTGTCTTTTTAATGGTACACAAAATGATTTATTTTAGAACTCAAATGATTTAATACAGAGATATAAAACTGCTTTGTGCCAACCTCTGGACAGATAGCATCTCACAGTAAAATCTGTAATGTAAACAGTTAACATTCAATATTTCTGAGAATATTAGCTTCTTAGCAATTAAAGCCTCTGTCCTTTTACTTTACTAAAAAAGAAAACTGATCTAGCCAAGGAAAAATGCAGAGATGTGCATATCTCAAAAAATATAGTACTTGCTTCAAAATTCAGAGGAATGGCAGAATTTCATCAGTAATGAATGACCTAGATAGTTTGACACAACCAAAAAACTTGAAATGTGACTTTTTCCCCTGAATTGTTAGTCCATTAGCAAAGCAGATTTTCAATAGTCTATTAAGATCTATTTGATTAAACCTTAGAAAATGTGTTCAAAACTCAAACAAATTAAACAGCAAAGGCTTTCAGAACTGTAAACTATAAGAATGACATTTTCATAACAACCATCATCATCTGATTTTAGACCCATTCATTATTTAGCTATTCAAAAAAACAAATTTCAGGCAACATGTGCTAAAAATAAACTTTCTAAAATAGTAAGCTGCCCCCATGCTGCTTTGTCATTTAAGCAATCCTGTTTTTCAAATAAGGAAGTTAATTTATTATACATTTATAAAAAATACATTTAATTCTTCACATAGCATTGCTAAAGACAGACTCCCCACTAAGCTGCCTATGGCATTAAATGGAGAGACGAAAATCCTGTGGCATGATTTAAGGTTTGGTGCATAATTGATAAAAAATGTGCAATTTCAGAAGACACTTGTCATATATTATATATAAATACACAAGTAAAAGCTCTAAAACTGAAGTTTCCCCTCTTACCAAGTGCTCAGCTCCCACAAAAACTACAAAAGATCTCAAATCCCAACCTACCAGTACAGATTCCAATAACAATGAGTTTTGCTAGGTTTTCTGTTTGGGTTTTTGTTTGTTTGTTTTAAACCTGAGCTCATACTATACAGAAGAAAAACCTGAGGCAGACATCTTCAGGAGTTAGAAAGTGCGCAAGTTGTGTATATACCTTATTTTTCAAAAAATGCTTAAATAGGTCCCTGCAAGGTTAGCTCTATGCAATCTACAGCTTCGGGATTGAAAAACATCCCTCATTAGACTGCTAAAGTATTTTATTTAGCATTTGGGGAGCCAAAGAAAAGAAGACCACATTTAATTACAATTGTTACCACCCGTGCCTGGCCAGCATGGTTGGTAAGCTTGGAAGAGTCCAAGTCAATGTCCAAAAACTCATTCAGCTTTTTGTGTGTTAGCCTTAGGAACTCAGCCGAGGCTACAGGGGTTATAGGTTGTGAGACTGGAAGTGTCTGACGGATATTAACCATGGAGCTGTGACACCGTGAAGGCCCTGTGGCAAGGTGAGTACGTAGGAGGCACAAGTCTGTGTCGTGCATCACAACCTTCTGTCTGCTGCTATCAATAATACTTCTGCACTACTTTCTATTTTCAAGTTATACAATTGACTTTCAGTAGACACTTGCATGTCATCTGTCTTTAGAACAAGGTGCTGAATAATCTAGTCAAAAGGGCTAGAAGGGAATTCACACAGACTCGAACTGGCTTCTCCCCCACTGATGATGTACTGTCAAGTAGTTAAAGCACTTTTAAATCATTATGCAAGCACTTTTCAGAATTAAATTACAAGTGTGACATATGGCACAAAATGAAGGAACCAGACCACAATGCTGTCATTGCTGTTAAAATCCTGTATCATTCAAAACGTGAGCAAATTAGTTATGCCACACTTTTTAAGAACTGGTACATTCTGAAACAGCAGTATCAAAGCTACGGCTTTTGGCATCATGCAGCTCACAGTTTAAGTGAGGTTCTTGTACTCTGGCAGAACTGCACTCGTGCTAGAGCTGGTGAGACTGATAGCACTAGGGCACTCTGAGCTACATAAACCAGATACCAGACCATGCTCTTCCACTTCCCTAGTCACAGCCACTTCCATCCCCGCTGCTTCCTCCAGTTCCCCAATTAAGATACATGCACTGCCCATGTACAGCTCTGCCTGCCTCTCCTCCACATGGAGGTAGCTTTCTTTGCCCCAGACACCCTCCACAAATAGTGTACTTACAAAGTGGTCACCAGTACAGAGTTGCCCTCTATTTTCAACTGTGAACGGCAGCTACCAAATTCACCTTCCTGTTCCTGCAGAAGCAAGGCTTTTTTTTTCTTTCACACATAAAATAAAATTTCTAAGTCAAACATTAATAAATTTTGTTTTAAAAAATCACCCACTGTGGTAGACTGTGGATAAAGGATAAATTATGTTATCTATACTGTTATTTATTTAAGGCACACACAAAAAAAATATCCAAATGCCCCCCTCCAAAAATGGTTTTGCAGATTCCTCGCAATGTATTCCAAAGCTCTTCCATAATTTCCAAGTTAAATACAAGTAAATGGGAAAATCTGCTTTGTGCCTTAAAACAAATAGCAAAACTGCTTCCACAAGTTTTTATCAAGGTCATGGGACATCATGCCCTGTTGATCTATCTGCCTCAGAGAACAGAGAAGCAGAGACCTACATACTGGAACAAAAACATGATTCCAAGATATTTTCTTTGTGTTCCAGGAAGGTTGAAGATACAGGACTGATGTTAAAAAAATAAGTAATTCTTCCAAGCTTTTCAGGATCTGATACACCAACGAGTGGCCCGTAAGGCTGCAGAGTTGCGAAGTGCAGCTCCAGCTGTGAGCAACCTCCTCTCAGGTGATGTCCAGCCCCAGCCCTGGGCAGTGGCTGCAAGCTTCCTGTGCCCTACGCTGCTGCACCACAGTGACAGAGTTAAACCACCCAACTCCTGAAAAACACTCCCTTCAGCAGCCCACACCACCCTTTCCATTTGCACAGAAAACTGGAGCTGCGTTACCACAAGGAAGGGGATCCATGTGAGAATCACCTCCTCCTTCCCAGTCACCGGCCACAGAAATCAGGTGGCCATGATTTGGAACAGCAGTGAGGGAAAGTCTCTGACTGCACATTTTCACTATTTGATCATCTTTGTTGTTTCTCATGCCAAAGCTCTCAGTGTGCTACTTATTCAGCATACAGTAACTGAGTAACCTAAACCAATTTTGAAACCTAAATTCAAGACAAGGACTTTTCAGTTTGATAATCATTACTCCTTTAAAATTTTTCTATCTATAAAAGCTTTTTTAGTCTTATTAAAGAGGCCAATGAATTACACTTTGGGATATCTTTCATACACCAATTTTTACAGCCAGCACAAATAAGAATACAAAAAAAGGCTCCTAAAGATTATTTCTCCATCAGTTTGCATTCCCCTCCATTAGTACACCTCTCCACCAGACAAGCCAGGGAAGGACATGTAGTCTTTCCCCACACACAATTAATCTTTAAGACAGCTCACATTGTCAGAATATCCCAGGTATACAGCAGGCTGACAGACACCACTCGTTTGGAAATTACTTTCAACGCAAACTAAATTAGTTGTTGTAAAAGTAAAAACCACGCTCTTCAAATTCTAATTAGTTTTATTAGTTGAAGCAGCAAATCTCAGAACAACTGCAGAAACTGGAAAAGAGCAAACACAAAGCTGAATTCAATGTTGAAACTATTTAAAGGTCTCCAGCACATCAAATAATGCCTGGAAAGGTTAACTTTATTGCTTCAAGTGAGAAAAAGCAGACAGAAGCTTGAGTGCAGGTTTTGTCTGATACATAGCTTCCAATATTTTGTTTCAATACATGAAAAGAATACAACATAATTAGGGCAGATATGTTTAAGAAGAAACAAGCATCTAATATATGCTACTGCAGGTAGATGCTTTCGAAACCACTATAACAACTTAAAAGTCCACAGCAGAGCAGATTAAAAAAAAATATCTGCATCTGACCTACAACATTCTCCTCTGGTAATTTTTTTAATGCAGCAGACCAGAGACAAGGACAGATTTAAATATTGTTCTCAGACTTCTATGAAACAGAATCCATTGTCTCATAATGCATGGACTTTGCAGTAAGCTAAGATGAAATTATAGCAAAAGAAAGTATTAGTAAACACATGCTGTAGATGACACAAGCACAATGTGTAAAATAACTCCATAGCTAATTCAGCCTGCAATTGCTTTCTATCACTCAATCTAACTGCAAAAAAATTATTAAAGCATCATTAATTAAATCACCAATTTATTCATAATTATGTACATGTAGTTAAGCAGAATCTCAATAATTTAAAGCACTTAGGGTTTTTTATATCCTAAGAAGAGTAGGTTATTTGTAGCATACCAGATGTTTGCTGACAAGGAAGAAAATACGCTAAATCAGCATTTTAAGTAACGTGTAGAAATATATCCACATAATTTATCTAGTTCAGATGAACAACAGGTACCCACTCTAAATTCTCTGGGTCACATTCTCTGCCCCTGATCTAACCTTACTCTTTCTACAGGGATAAAACACCAGTGAGCTATTTCCTACGCATCCTCTACAACAGAAGGCAAGCTCTTCATATCTTCTTCTTGCAATATCCAAGAAAAAAACAGTAACTTCTACCACCTAGCAAGTGTCCCATTAATTTCAGTCAAAGTTCTGTATGGAAAACCTTACATATGAAACTCTTCCAGCAAAGTATAATATTCTACCAAGATGAGAATCAATAAAAGTATAACTAAATCCTAGCAATAAAAGGTGAAGTTCTACATAGCAAGAAGGTAAAAGGTTGTCAGGAAGAGAAAAAAACTTCACAAACTGACAACAGCATAAAAGAAACATCAGTTGGTTTAATAAAGATGAAGTGGTCCATTCAGCCTTCAAAGTTTATTTTTAAGAAGCACTTTATGCTCACTTTGAGTTCTTTTTCATCCCTCAATAGTATTTCACACACAATCAATAACTGAGCCTGAACTGAGTGGAAAAAAAAATGAAGCTATTCTTCCAATCAGTATGTTATTTCTAAAGTTTTGATCATAGTTTGATCAAAGCAAATGGTAACAGAATTACCTATTACTGAAACTTGGGCAGTTTCATTACAAAAAGTAAAAATGATAAAGACAAAAGCACTCAGTTAGTACAAAATTCACCTTTTCAAGAACTACCTAAAATGAGTCAGAAAACTTTCCATGAGCCAAAGAAAATTATATAAAATTCTCCTCTGTCTTCCCCCACTTCCCACAACTACAAGACAACCAGCTCCCTCCTCCATATGAGAAGTAAACCCTAGTAACCTAAGTGCAGACCAACAGCCTAAAAAAATAATACAAACACCACTGAAAATTTTGGCAAATAAGATAACCAGAAGAAAAACAGCCTGCAATTCAGAAGACTTCATATAAAAAGAAAAAAAAGTCTTCCCTCCCCTCCCCAACATCTTCCTTCTTATCTAGAATAGCTTCTGAAGCTTACAGTATTTTGTAGAATTACAGAGTGACTGAGGTGGAAAGGGACCACTGGAGATCACCTAGTCCAACCCCCATTCTCATTGCAGGGGCAACGAGAGCAGGTTGCTCAGGGCTGTGTCCAGTTGGGTTTTAAATGTCTTCAATAATGGAGACTCTACATCTCAAGATGTGTTATAGCATGTAACCAACATCACTATATTTAAAAAAAAAAAAAAAAAAAGCCTTTCCTTATATTTAAATGGAATTTCTTGTGTTTCAATTCAAGCTCATTGCCTCTCGTCCCATCACCAGGCACCATGGAGAAGAGTTACATGTAAAACTTATCATATACTGGCACCACTTACTTGCACATGCAGCAGGGACATCAGTCAAGCCCAGCACAGAAAGGTCTGGCAGCATTCATCAGAGAAAGCAGTAGATATATTTTAAGCAGTGCTATTATAAACCCGCTGCCAGATCCCAAAGTTAGGAAAGTAATACATTTATGTTGTTACTGGCTCAATAATGAGCAACAGAAGTGTTCACATTTTATATGGTGACCAGAAAGTAAACTGACCTATAGGTCAGCCATGCTCAAACTTCTCCTTTATTTGACAATTCCCTTCTTTTCCAAGCCCCTACCTCCACTTTCCCTTCCCATCTACAGACCCCAGCTTCCAGTCTGTTCCAAACCTCTGCACCTCAAACTCCTGGCATCTACCCCTCACAGAGGGTAATAGTTCATGGCAACTACTCCTCCCCAAAGGAGTAATACCACATACCCACTGGCCAACATCCACCCACGCTAAGTCTCCCCAAATGTGGCATATCACATTCCAGCAGTTAGCGAGGCGAAGGTATTGGCACCTCTTCAGTTTCCACACATCATCACTGACTGAAAGAAATCATTACCTTCTCAATATAGCTACTAGAGAGAAGAGTTTGTGTGATGGAAAGGGAGACAGTCTTGGACAAGTAGTAGGCAGCTTATCATACTCTTTCCCTCAGAACATTATTCTATGTGCTGTTTTCCCAAATAGCTCATCCCTATTAGCTGCTACAGATGACTGAAAGAATCTTAGCAGCAAAAGCCTCACAACATTAACAAAAAAAAATTCCAAGTTGTGCATATGTTTCCCCTAAACACTCTAATAAGTAGCCAGAAACTGACAGGTGAAAAGTTTAACTTCATTTTTAATGCAAACCCGCTCCCCATTTTCCACTACTTCAGTCACTATAAAACGAGACACATCAGCAACCCTAATACAGAAAGTTAAACTGGAACTAGCTACTTAGAAGGGCCTTAGTAAAAGATGCCTGTCTTAGTCCGAGCAGATCCAAGGTCCTTTGATCATGCAGCATTCTCTACACTGTAGGTAGACCGGCAGCTAGCAAAACACACCTGCACCCCACCCTGCTGCAATGTGCATCCACTGGGTGACTAACTAGAGGGTCTGGAAACCCCCTCCCGACTTCCAAAGGCAGTCTCTTTCTACTTCACATTTTTCCAAGGGTATAAGATAAACATATCCAATTAAGATACACTAGAGACACCTGTGGCCAGGTGAATAATCAGCAGTCTCCTCTAACTGTTCATGTGGACATGCTTATTCCACTACCTGGCTATTTCTTCCCCAAAAATCAAGCATTTAATATCCTTGCTGGTCACTCTTCAAATCTTTATCTATTTTTGCTGATTAAGCGCTAATTCAAACACCTAATGAAGGTTTCCAAAATACAAAAAAAAAGTGCATTTTGTACTAATATTTGGATTAACCACAGCAACTCATCCATATTTTCTGTTTGCAGAAGTTCCAATAAATCAGAAGAAAGCTATAGAACTTAGTCCAAAGGCAAACTCATGCTAATAAGCTACATCTGGAGTTTCAGATTAAATACATCACTCCTCCGCTTAACAGACTTTTACTCTAAGATCCCTGACTTTTTAAGGCTGTTATCAACCTAAATCCAAATCATACATATGCCTCCCTGAACCAGGCCTGCCTTTTTTTGTGGTACCTCTGTTTACACAGCTTATCCCTTATCACACTGCCAACACTGGGAACCACAGCAGATGGTCCCCTCAGACACAACTCTAACAGGTTTTCTCCACTCCCCCATTCCACTTTTTTTTTGTGCAAACAACAGATAAGGAAGGCTGCTGCAATGATTTACTGATATCTGAAGTTGAAAATTGACAAAATGCAAACTGCTTTTGTTCTCCCCCAGCCCCCCGTGAACTGCTTAACCTCTTAACTACTAAGCAACACAGACAGAGAGTATTAATAATTGTACAAACCATACAGTGTGTTGGATTAGCAATTCAAACACAAGCAGTACTGGTGAATTTAAAGATCATTACCACCTATAAAAGTTATGCCAGTTACAACAAGCAGCCTACTACTGGTAAAGGAGAAAATATGAGGCAGTCTCCTTTACTATTAAAAATACACATCCACTGTTTTGGGAATGCCTTTAAATTATATTCAAAACCATTTCTAACGGTCTACTGAAAACAGGCTCTCAAGCAGAATTCAAAACAGAAACTGGACATTTCATTTGTAAATACACATTTACTTTTTATCTAACAACCCAGAGCAACCTGAAGCTCAGTGACATAAAAATCAAAATGCTCTCACTATTGCTGTTATAAAGACAGAAAGATGTTTCAAACTAAGCTCCACATAAATTCTGCTAAGCAAGTCAGGCTTTTACTACTGGAGAGCATGAATGTGCAAAATCACTGTAGCAAAATGTTCCAAAAAAACACAGAGGTCCACAAAAGCATCTCAACTAACCATCTACGAAGAAGCATCTGCAAGTAGACAGTAATGAACCAGACAGACCCAGAGGGCTTTCTTAAATGTAGGTCATGCCTGTCAGACCATAGTAAAAGACACAGTAACATTTGCTGAAGAGAACCTCGAGCTGTTATTATTGCACTACTCCATAGGCAGACATTAATAGTTACATATTTGTGATGATCACTATCTGATGTTTAAGAGGAACAAGAAGGAAGAGCTGCACAAATTCAACAGCTGTACTGAATTTAAGAATAGGAGTCATAAAACATTCCTTATAACATTTCACACCTTATATGCTTTTCTCTTCATAAAGTGGTAACACAGAATAAAAATTTCTGTTTAAAACTGATATTTGTTTTACAGAGGAGGTTGGGAGGGCAGGGGAGAAGTAGGTACTACAGGTGGTTTTCAAACAGTAATTTCTGCTGACTTATGCCATATTAAGCTGAAGACTTAAATTACCTAAATTACTGAAACGAGATAGTTAAAACCCTGAGTATCATTACTCCAGATTATCTGCTGTGTTCCCTTTCCTTAATTCATGTTTTCAGTATGTGATTCTGAAATACGTAACATGTTGTACTTTTTTAGAACAAAAATCCTGTAGAAAAAGACTGTCTAATAACTTAAGATGTGGATACAGATATAAGAACAGGAGACAGTATAATGGAAGTACACATACCAATAGCCTGATCCCTGGCTGGGTTTTGCTGGGTTTTTTTACTCACACAAGTAACATGCCAAAAATACCATAAGAATTTAAGAAAAACTCCTAACAACAAAGAGGATCAGCAGATTAGAAATGCAACTAGCTTTTCACCTGAAGATCTAAACATTATATAGCTAAACAAATAGTATTTCTAAGCATAATAAAATGAAAAGGACATCACTCAAAAATACGTGGATCTGTAATCACACATATGCATGTCCTGATGTAAAATCAAGGAGATGAAACAGTATTTATTTCTTTCTAGGGGGAGGTAAAACAAGATAAAAAGTGAGGAATCTCTTTTGGCCTGCAGATAGTTTAAAACCAGATTCACAGTCAACTACAAAACAAGAAAAAGTGCTGCAAGATTCACCATAGATGAATTTTTCTGGAAGCAAGGTATTGAGTGAACCCATAAACACTATAAATAGGATGCAGTAAAAGACTGGAACAGAAAAATTAACAGATAAATCTCCACACTCAAGAAATTCTATAATTAGACAGTAAAAGTTGAATTCAAGCTAGAAAATTATCTAATGAAGGAAAGATTAAGAAGTACAAAAAAACCTGTTTGCTCATTCTTTGTTCACCAAGCAGTCATCAATCATGAGTTCAAAAGAAGAAGGAAAAAAAAAAAGATTCTTCATTGGCCAGCAGCAAGGATCCCCATTTAGAGCTCAGTTATTATGGGTTATCAGTGTTTACATTTCTCCTGTGAATCTACTGAGATGACATATACCAACAAAACCCAGTATCAGGATGACTGACACCTCTTTCAGATTCAAACACAATCCACATGCAGATACAGTTACACCAACAGAAACATTTTTACACTCATTTATAATTCTATATAAACTAGGCAGGGGGGAGGGGAGGGTTAGAAAGAATAGCATCGTCTGTTTTGTTTGATTTGTTTTTTCACAAATTTATGTCCTTGGTAAGTTTCAGATTGTAAAACACTGTCTGCTTATCTGAATTACTTAGAGCTGAACGCTACTCTACAGGTAACACTTCTGGCCCTAAATTCAAATCTCAACACAAGAAGACAGATGATGTACCAATAGGCTTTTCAGTCATTAGGGTTATTTATTAATTTTTAACAAACAAAAAGAAAAGAATCACTGGAGAGATTTCCCCTTGCCATGCTATTGTAAAAAAGTAATTGAGGCAGCAGTCCATCGATTAGCTTTCTTGCCAGTAATTGCCATTTCTGCAGACCCATGCATGAACCTCAGTATCACAACATTTTAAAGTTTTGTCCTGCCTGAGAAGTAGTTAAGTGCTTGAACTTTACATGACTTACAATCAAACAAAAATTAGCATTAAAAATGTTTGTGCTGTTAGAGCTGCAGCTGTCTGTGCTCTCTTTTAAATATACAAGTTAAAATGATTTTGCTGTAGTGTGATCAGGGATGAACGGAATGGCAATATTTAGACTAATTACCTTCCTCTGGGAGCTTCAAGAATACACATCTTAAATTAAGGGAGGAGATATTGTAGTCAGAATCAAATCTCTGAAAGGTCACAATACTGCTCATTGGAAAATGTTTCTTCTGAGACAAGAGAGTAGTTTGCTGTCTGACTACAAAATCTACAATGATTTAAACCTTCTTGAAACAAAATAATAACTTCTAAGACTAATTGCATGTATATACTCAACTAGAAAATACAAAGTTTAAATCAATTTCCAAGACACATAAAAAAAAAAACAACAAAACCCGAAAACCACACAGTGCACACTGAACCATTCAGAACCTGAACCCTACAAGTGAAATGTTTCAAAGGCTTTTAATAAATACCATTCACAAATAAGAGGAAAACTAGTTAACATAATTAACTTATCTGCTAATATCACAAATTTTACCTGCACATACTGTAAATAAAGAATAAAAAAAGCACTATGTATTTCCATTTAAACTCGCCTGAAGATAATTATGAATGCACTCTGGCTGAACTTCAAGTATTCAGATTTTAAACATTAATTTACTTTGACTATGTGCATGTCAAAATGAAAGATTGCTGTCTGGATCCAGACATGCAGTATTAATACTGAACACGTGCATTCATTTCAGGTCAGCAGACATTCCAACTCTACTTCAGCAGGTGGTAGGAATAGCACTCTAATTAAAATCTATATTAAAAAGTTCACAATGGGCTATCTATTCTGAATAGCTCCCATACAGAAACATCACTGCAACCTAAGGACTTAGACCACCTTTACTCAAGTCTGAAGAAAACTGAATGGCCCCTCACATAACCCACTAATTATGTCCCTTTCTGAACAGCTTCTACTTTTTCATGCTACCAACAGATTTTTCAAGGCAGGCCAACTAAAGGTTTCAGGACCCATTTTAAATACTAAGAAAAGTACCAAAATACTTATTCAAAAAAATCTCACATTTAGATATTAAAGCAATGAAAAAAAGTTAAGCTAAGTTCATCCCCTATTAGATATTTGTCTCTGGTCACTTCAGAAAATGAGTGCCTTTCATAAGTGATACATCTGAGAACAGTGCACACAAAGTCAAGGCAGTCTCAGCCCAGATTACCTGATAAGATACTGATTTAGTCACAGTTTTAGGTTAAATATCTACTTACGTGTGGGTGGTTTTTTTTCTAACTTAACATTTCTTATTACGCTTTTAGGGGTGGGTTTTTTGGTGTGCAGTCAGTATGTACTGTACTGAAGCCCAGAAATAACATGACAGTCACCAGTGCACAGTGCTTCAGTTATGTTTCTCACAAACAAAAAGAGCACTAACTGACTGTAATGCCACACAACACACACAGTCCACCTACGAACTTCACTTTTTGCACAGCACTTCTGCTGCTGAATGAGGTGATGATGTGACCACCAGGATGAACACAAACACTTGGAACTTTGTGGCAACCACAGTAAATGAACTAGATAGGGAGATGAACTCAAGAACCCTGAAATGGAGCACTTAAACCACACTCTTCAACAGTGACCGTACTTTGCTCCTCAAGTGTAACTGATAATTGCATTAAACATCTTCCAAGAAAACAGTGATATTGGTCTTTTAACTCAGAAGGCACATAGGTCCATTTTCTTCATATTTGAAAGAGACTAGGGATTAAGTGAAGAACTATTCTATTACTGGTATCAAGAATAGAATCTTCTTTTTTTGGTAATTATCACTTCCATAGAGGCACTTAACTTTCCACGAGGGAACACCAAGCTCATGATACCTCCAAAAGTATTCTCTCTCCATGTTTCAGAAACCACTTCTCTGCACTCATACTGATGACCCACGAAGAGAAATTTTTAAGTGTGGCCTAATTCCTTCTCTCTTGAAAACCACCTATAGCAGACACCCTTATACCCCTTTCACCCCTTTAGTGGGCAATAAGATCAAACTGATGCACGTGCTAGCCAAGGACAAATACCAAGAATGTTGTATGCCACACAATTTACTATATTTAATGAGAGTCCCATGTAAATGTGATTCAAGACTGAATTGCAAGTGCTAGTCAAACAATACTGGATGGCACCTTAACAACAGGAGCTACTTTAGAACTATAAATTCAAATATTATAAACAGTGGCACATGAGTTTAAGAATCTTTTACAACAGCTGTTCATCTTTAGATGCCTGTGAAGTTTCCAGCACTCAGAGAAATGGGTCTTTCCAAATGTAAACAGAAGTAAAGGAGCATTTTGCTTCCTTGAGAAGAGTATCTTGTTTTTCTCATGTGTGGCACTTCATTTTAACTAAACCAGCCCAGATACTTACAATTTTAGTTTGTCTACTGCAAAGCTAAAAACATATTTATTTGACACGCATCTTCCTAGTAAGCCGAATCTTATAACACACTTATATTTTAAATAATTTTGGTTCCTATTCAGAAACATCCATGGCCAAGCAGAAAGAAAATCTACATATAATAGTTATTAACTCCTGTTGCATTGAACTTTTGTTACAAAACAGCACATTTATCTTTGACTATTCATTTACGAAACAAAAACATCATTTCAATATAACCCCTAACATATAGGTACATACTAAGAATATTTAAAATTCATCATATTAGGAAAAAACTTTAATAGACATTCTTCTCATAGGACTCAAAAATAAAGCATTTGTGAATTTTGACATCACGGATAGAATTCAGCAAAACCAGACAAACATGTTCACAACTCCATCGCACAGCATCACAGGATATGAGATCAGTGTCATTCCACCAAGTAGTTCCTCCACCTTTTGTTTTGTTTATTTTAGCTTATAGGTTACTATTCCATGCAAAAATATTATTACAGAACTTGACTGAATCTGTTTCTTTACAGACAAAGACAGTATTTTAAGAGCAGGTGGCAAGATAGTCCAATAAGCAGCTACTGTCTAATGTCAGACGCCCAGACAGCTCTGCAGCTGTTTATAGGATGTGTCAAAGAACTGTGTTCCTGCTTCTCTGCTTTAAGGGTGATCTATGGATTCAAAGATAAAACTATCACACAAGACATGTCAGAAAGGCATAGCAATTACACTTGCCAAAACAAAACTGGAACAAGGACCATTTTTAGCAACTAATTCATGGGTAACTAAGTACACTGTAGAAGCTCTGAACTTAAAACAAAGCCCTGAGCCCTCCAAAATAATAAAATATCAACTAACAAGAAATGAAAAACTTGAAAGTTGAACTGAACTTGAAATTATAGTTAGCCTGACCACATGACTTTCCATGGTAACTTATTAACACACTTCACATGCTTACCTATACACACAAAAACCCTGCAGAACTGTAAGGTTGACTAAACATTGAAAGGATTTATGCAATTTGAGGGAAGATAAGATTAAAAAAATATGCTCAGTCTTACTGCATTAATAACTAGGTCTTCATGCCAATGACTATGTATCTCTCTCCTATGTGTCTTGCCTTAGTTAGGAGCAGAACTCCCTGTATCATCAAAAGAAAGAAACCAACACTATTGAACTCCTTACCTCCAGGGGGTGCTTCAGGAAAGCAAGTATATTATCACTTACCTAATTAGACTTAAGTTAGGAACCTAAACTATATCTCTAAAGATGTATAGTAAAAACACTTTTTGAACACCTATTTTGATAGATATTTCAGCATTCCCTGGGTAGTCCTTTGTTTATCATCACTTTGATGTAGCAGCTAAAATGCATCTTTAAGCAAGGATAGAAAGTGCCACCTTAACAGTTTTTTGCTTGCGGGCTTTTTGCCAAAGAAGTCTCTTCATTGTTTATTCCAGAATGACACTTTCAAAGACACTATTCTGCTTTCAAGGGGTAGCTATGAAAACATTCGTGAAGCAACGCTAGAGGAAGTACTCTGCAGAGGTTAAAAAATGTATGTTTTAGCATATAGAAAGATATACGAGTAGTTCCATTTAAAACACATCTTAAATCCACCTCATTCATCAGACTTTAAATCTTTCATTTTAGGAATCAGTTTATTAAGAATATGGTTTGCAACATAGATGGCACATGTGTTTTCAATACTGAAATGTGTCTAAAGTAATTGGGTACAACTTGGTATCAAATACCACACAGTTTGTTCCATAAGTCACACACTCCTTGATGTTAGCAAGACATTAACTAGTTCCACACTTTCTGTACATCAAAGTGTATTCTTGATTTAGTTCCTGGTACGTGTTAACGGGAATGGAATTGCTTTTACAAAAAGCTAGACTGTATTAATGAAAAGGAAAAAAATACAGCTACGAAAGCTCAAAACACATTTTTACAGGGGTGAGCTGCTGATTAGCAAGCATTTCTCTCAGTGTCTCGGGTCTCACAAAAACAGCAGATCCAACCCTAGTTCACAGAAGTTTTCAACTTGTTTTTATATACCAAAGCTTAGAAAAGCGTTTCCTTTTTGCATTAATTTTCCTTGTGTGTCCATTAACAGTAAGTTTGAAAAATGCAGACCCCTAAATTACCTTCTTGAATCACAATTTGGGCACAGGTCTCTAGGAAAAAAGTAAATAATGGTCCTTCAGCAGGTTGTTCTCTTAAAGGAATAAGAGCCTATAAATCAGTTAATACAAAAACATTATTTTCATTATTAAACCATTTTCCTGAGAACCAAATTAACTGAGATACAGCAGAAAAGATCGCAACTTGAATCAACTACGTTACTAATTCATCCTAGAAGCTGCTTTACTGCTTCAAACCAAAGGCTGTGAAAACCTGCAAAATAAGAAAAAGAGTTATGTTAAACTAATTCCTACATATTTTAGGCTGAAATTGAACTACTTTAGAAGCACTGCATCATGATCAGGGTATTTTTACAGCTGCAGGTATATTTACTACAGTTACACCTTTTTTCTAAACCGAGGAAACTTTTACCCAAGACAAGAAATCTTCACTTTTCCATTGTTTAGATACAAACATCTTAACTTTCGCCATCCAGCCCCACCTAACAAGCTAATCCAGAGCACCATCACTTCAATGGGTTGAGTTACACATGGCTAGAATCTATTTTCCGTTTCCTCCTGGTATACAGTATTTCTAAGACCACTTCTTCAATACAAATGAGGTCTCCCTCATAAAAACTCAGTGAAAAAACTGGGTTTTAATAAAGTTTTTGCTGCTAAAGAAAAGCAAAAGTAACTGCTCAATATTTCCTTAGAATCTTCCTATATGAGAAGCTCCTGTGCCAATATCTGCTAATATTTTTAATTTATTCATTAAAAAAAAAAAAGTGTTATGTCAAATACTATATTTTCTCTTTAGTGTGTGCTAGGTAGCACACCTGGAACTTCAAGTACAAATTCATCAAGTGATTTCAGTTAGTGCCAGGAAGGTGAGTCAAACCAGAAATGTTGTATACACACAATGCAAATAATCACTGATACACCAGTACAGCTGTGATCAAAGACAGCAGCCAGCAAGATCTCAGGAAGTAAATGAAGACCATACCCTAATAATTAAATAAATCCATGTAATTGTTACTGTAAGAGACAACTACAGCATTCAGCAACTCTCTCTCTTCCCCCTTCCCAAAAAACAAGTAAAACACATTTAAGGATAAAAAAAAAAAAAAAAAAAATTTCATACATGCACACAGAAAACATGCAGTTTGATAACATAAATGCCATTTTTGCACTTCACAGACCCTTTGGAGTTTGGTTGGGGTTTTTTTTAATGATACACAGCACTAGCTGCAGCTGAAGCAAACTTTCTCCTTTTGCTGGAAGAATCCACATCTTTAAGAGATGCAAACTTTCCTGGTGTACGTACCTGAGAACCATGAAAATCTGCCTTGCCAAAATTTCTAAAATGTTTTTGACCACTACAGTAAAGGAAACGGACTGCTTAGCACATTGTACCTCCCGCACAGTGAAAACCTCTTGCTAATGCTGATCATTATGAAAAAACCTTACACCCTCCTGATTGGACACAGAAACCCATGGCTGCATCACGTTGTAGGCGTCCTAGTACCACACCCATCAGCTTTATTTGGATATGATCTTTTCCACGAATGAACAACTACCGTGCTCTACAATTATACAGCACACTCGGGAACCAAAAGTCCAATTTTAAGAAGACAGAAAGAAAGTTAGAACTTTTAAAATTTTTTTAAATTAAGCTTTCCTAGCTAAGATTCTGAAAATAAGGAGTTCATGTAACTAGCATGAACATACACAGATGATGACCAATTAAGAAAAAGCATACAAATCTCACTAATCTCAAAGGACTTTTATACTAATCGCTGCTTCATTTCCTTTGTGACCATATTTGAACTGACAGTGGATCTCATTTCTTCTGAATAATCTTCTAGGATATTTACACAAGCCTAATGTATGCAATGTTTCTGCATTATTAATAATTCTGCAGGAAACGAAGGAAAATTTTACCTCACTTGCTAGGGCTGCCTCTGAACTTTTAAGTCCTTTCAAACAATGCACAGTAAGGCCCTGAGCCAAGAGATCATTTGTAGTGGGATCAATTAAGTGACTAAATTGAAAATAAAATTCAATAAAATGCCATTTTTAACCTAAATTTTAATTTAAAAGGTTCTCTACAATGTTTCAGTAATAATTTTGGTGAAAGCACGGTCATACAGCGCCATCTAGCAGTGACTTACAGTACAGCAGTTACCATGACACCGAGTTTGACACACTAAATAGTTTGTAAAGTTCTCATTTAAACGAACTCAAAGAAACCAGTGAAGTGATCCGTACGACTGCCATAAGCAAACCTAAAGCTGAAACTTTACAGATCGTTTACAGGAACTTTACAGATCATTTAGAGAAACTTTACTTCATGGCAACGGCTACAATTCTCTTCCCACTGACCTAAACTTTGGCCTCATAACAGAGGAGGGAGAAGGTGTTTAAAACATCTTTCTTTGGTAGCCTATTACTTCTGCAAAAAAAGCTTTCTAAAATTGATCTGGAAAAGCCATGTTAGCATTAAAAGAACTCTGATTATAATGTCGTCCCGTGTAGCTCTTACTGTAAGTTTGACATCAAAATTAAATTTTGACCTAATGTTTCTCCAAAGTGCTATCTTCATTAATTTTAAGTGGCCAAGATTTCTCTGCTTGTCATGACTAAAGCTATTGAAACATCTCAAGTTACATACGCCAATAAATTCAGGTTTTCTAACATACTGGGTGGGGGAAGGATAATTTAAGGCCCCAAAGATTGGCATCAAGATGGATTCTTTACCAGATCAAGTTGCACAAAATACCTGCAGAAATCAGTCATGGCACAAAACACTAAAACAAAGCATTCCAAGTCTAAAGCTCCAGTTTCACAAGCACATACTTTATCTCAGTATCTTTAAGGAAGCCACAGTGCTAAATGAAAGACAAGCCATCTCTTGCACACTCAGTCCTGGTAATGCTCTGTCCTCTTTATTTCTCAGTGTCTCAATGCATATGCATAGACACTTACAAAAATTTGCAGTAAATCAAACCAAGGATCTAGTATAGGTTTAGACTAAAATGGCCAAAAAATAAAACAAAAGGTTCCAGAGTATTTTTGAAACTGCAGTGGGAGAAAAATAAAAGCAAATAACAGAAGTGTGATGACAGTCTTTGGCTTAGCAATTCAGAGTTTCTATTACAAAAAACAATTAGAATACTGCTTTACGAGTAACATCAGTGTCCCCAAACAAGCCATGAAAGCAAATCCTTAAAAAAACCCCAAACTTGTGAAGCTCTATAAATTAGTAGCATTCAGTTCAGACACATGAAAAAAGGGAAGCAGAGAAGCAAGCTCTTCTGACCAGGATAGCATACAAGCTAGCACCAACTTTAACTTCCTCATCTTCATCAGTTTTATTCTAAAAACTATCTCCCATAAGTATTTTTCTATGTAAGTGTATTTCTTTTTTTTTTTTTAATTGAAGCCGAGTATGATAGAGTTATTTTCTAATAGACTTTGATCCAGATTTCAGCTGTCCTGGGACCTAAAGTGGAAAGTTTCATAAACAATAGTTTGAATAAGGCAACAAAAAAATCTACCTACTACCCATTTATCAAAATTGTACACACTAGATAAACAGACTAGGGCACTTGAAGATTGATGTAAATAAACTGGGTAATGTCCAGAGGAGTGGAACAAGAAAGGTCAGAGCTCTAGAGAACATGACCTATGAGAGAAGCTTTTAGGAATTACATTTATTTAGCCTAAACACAAGATGCCTATAGGGAGAAGGCATAACAGCATTCAAATATGTGAAAGGTTGCTATGCAGAAGAAAAGAATCAGATGTTCTCCACACACACTAAAGAAAACACAGGCTTGAACTGTGCTAAAGGATATAGGTCACACACTTTTCAACCAGAAAGGTAGTTAATCATCCAAAAGGGGTTATGAATTCTCCATCACTGGAGGTTTACAACAACCAGCTAAAACTAATGCCAGTGAATGGCCCAGCCCTGGGAAGAAGTTCACCACACAGGTGGCTTTTGGCCTGTGACCTATGACAGACTGCAGCAGTCTAAGAGGGGGCTCCACCAGTCATGAACACCAACTCAGAGCCTACTCCCTGCAGGTGGTCAGGGAAAACAATCTTACTTAAAATTCCTCTCCCAATCCTCCTCTGCATCAGTTTACACCGCAGAACTAAACTCCTGCACCTGGCTGCCATTCTGCCTGCAGCAGGTGAGCAGCATCACAACGAGGTGCTGATAAACTATGGGAATTTCTCCCCAACTCACTGAAGAGCAGAGGCAAAGTTCACAGACCCCTCCATTTAAATGTAGTTCTGCCTCAGTAAAGCGAGGAACCACTGACAGCATTGAAAAGCTACACCCATAAGTGAACTGGCAGTTACCTACAGAAAATGCTGTTTTTCCTGCTCTACCATGTTTGTATTTGGAAAATCATGGATAGGCGCAAAGACAATTCTGAACATGTAAGTTTTCCAACAAGCCACTTTTTTACAAAAAGACACAAGTGTCATGGCAAAACAGTTTGTGGAGAAACTTTTCCTCCCTCTCTCAGGTTTCCTTGAGTTTGGGGTTCTATTAAAAAAAACAAGGCAAGCAAACAAAAAGACCCTTTAACAATGAGATTGTTCTCCTTTAACAAAAAATTCAAGTCGTGTTTTTCCTATTCTACTGTAATGTTACAAAGAATATTTGGAACCATCAGCAATATATAAAGGTGACTGTCTCACAGCTAGACTTATTTTTTTAAAATTTTCTGGTTAGTAGACTTCTAAAGCATATTCAGCTGTTATTCTCCTTCCATCACTATCAATTATAAGACTAAAAGTTCTGTTTAAATAAATACTGGATGCTCAAATTTACCATCATCTGATGGTCTACATCTTTACATTCACAAAAGAAAATTAACATTTCCAGTGGTAAGTAAATTTTTCAAAGCATGATAAAGACAAGCAGAAAAGTGGCAACCAATGAACAAACAACAGAATTTCAAAAGTCAACTATCACTTAGGGAATCAATTACTAACAAGCACACTTCTACCCTTAAAGCCCAGCCAACAAAAACTAAGGGTCCAAAACGCCTAATAAAATCAGCAGCCAAGTGTTCTGTCTTTTATTAAATTGCAAGCCAAAAAAATCACTTCTCTATACACCAGTGTCTTGTACCAATCAACAGCAATTCACTTTTGGCACGATTAACTCAAATCCTATTTATAGTTATCCAAGACAAAGTTTCTGCTTAGCTTCTTTCTGTAAGCAAATTCCAAAGCCAGGGATTTGAGACACAAGACAAATGCTAATGTCTTCTGTTGGGCCTGTTCCTCAGCCCCAACACTTAATCTGCTAACTCCAAATGGTAGCACAGAAAAGCTACAGGATTCACGGAAGTGAATACAAAATTCATGGATGTGCATTTCTGCATGCACATCATACCCTGGCTAAGCACAGGTGTTGTAAAGGCTGCACCAGCTAAGTCAGCTTAAGGTCCCCACGGGTGCTACACTGTTGGGCCACAACAGCTATCCCACTTTGCCCAAGCGGTTGAAAAGAGCACAAAAATCATAGAAACTGGCTAGATGAGGCTGAAGTTTCCTATGAACTGCAAAAATAGGTTATGAAAATATAAAACATTCTAACAGAGTTTTAAGATGCAATAAAGCCATTTCTCTGCACCTTTGAGATGCAGAGCAGCTCATCACTTCTCTCAGGGTGAGAGAGATCTCTGTCTATAGTATTTATGTGACCAAATAATTACTCAGTTTCTGTGAAACATTAAGAGCTTGTGCATAACTTGCTTAATTTCAAAACAGGCTTTCAAGCACAGCAATGCTAGATAAGAGCAGGACTGAATATCCAGTGGTTATGCCATAATCTCCACCAGGAGGATACAAGTACCATGGGAGTCTGCTCCAGCTTTGCCTAGGACTACAGCAACAATGCCATTCCACTAATACAGAGCTCCTTCCCTGCAAACTCAGGTGCTTCCCGGTGCACACAGCTCTACTGCTCCCAACACATACATTGGACAGACTGCCCTTTGACAACTTGCTCATCTCCACTATTTCAAAAATTATTCACAATAAAAGATTTTACAAAACTAAATTAAAAAAATATTTAGCTGAAAAACCCAAAAAATTTATACAATGCAGAAGTTCCTGAAGATAAGCTCAAGAAAATTATATACACTCAACCAAAGCAAATTTTAAAAAAAGTATTTGCACAAACCCTGAAGTTAATCACACAAAATTTACAAACTCATTACGTAGGCTAGACACCACATTCAACTTAGGATGTTAATTCACAGCAAGTAGCACTTTCCCTCAAAAAACACATTAAATCAGATCCTTCATATTGTTCAGAATGTGCTCGGACAAAGTAAAAACCTAGTTTTTGAACCTTAGGATAGCATTGCACTTACTACAACAACTACCATCTACCTGAAATACTAGCCTTAACAAGCTGTAACAATTAATTACCAACATCCAACCTGAACACCATCTGTCTTTACACTCACGGTTTTACTTATGCTGTTGTTATGCATTTCAACAACTAGTATTCATTCAGTCATCCTCACCATTTTTAGTGTCTTGATGTAATACACACTGTAAGAATGTACTAAGATTATTAAAATTAAACAAATTTTTTAATCATTCCGTAATGAACAACACATCAATCATTATAAGTAAAACCCTCAAATAACATTTCAGAGAGAAAGTCTTATATAAAAGTAAAGCAATGTCCCCAGAACAATAAAAATAAAACAGAAAGGTGCTTCCAAATGGAGTAATTCTTAAAAAAGGTGAATTTAGCAATTACACTTCATGAATCTCCAATCCTCAACACAGACTCTCTGGAAGGGGAACTGATGAGTCTAACACAAAACATAACTTAAACTACAGAGTGGTAACTGAGACAAAATAGAAGTATGAAACACAGACCTTCTTAATGCTAAATAGCAAACTCAGCAACTAAATTGACATAAGATTGGAATGACAGCAAATAATTTAAAGCCGGTTCAGCTGAATGCACATGACTGCACTTCAAATTTGACTACTGCTCCAGCATCCCCAAATTCCGTCGTTCATCCAGCCCAGAAAGAATGGGAAGCTTCAGTGCCCTCCCGGCTGACGGGAAGCGGGAGCGCGGCCCACCGCGGCACTCCTTATCCACTGCTGCCCCCTCTCGGCTCCTCCCGGAACGGCACCACCGCGCCCAAGGGCTCTGCCCAGCCCACCCAGAGATTTAAACCCTCTTCAGCTGAAAAAGCTACCCGTCTAAACTATTTCATGCAGTACCGACTGCGTGTGTGTGTGTGACTACTGTAAGATATTTTGATAGAAAGAAACTAGAAGGGTAACGTCTGAACTTGCTCATGCCAACCAGGTCTGAGGAGACACGATGCTGTATCATTTAAAAAAAAAAAAAAAGAGGATAAAGGCATAACTAAAAGCACAGATGACCTGAGATACACTCCAAGGGTGAGATGGGACTCTGGAAGAGATAAGAAATTGCTTCATGCTTCATTACTTGTTCACTCAGCAACAGGACCTGTTTTAACACCTGGGAGCCACAAAAGCACCTACCAGGCTTACATGAACATAACCCAAAATGGTCATGAAGAAGGAAATAACAATTACACTCAGGTCTAGCAGGCAGGGGAAAAAAAATAAATAAAAGAGAGAGAAAGAAATGGACTTAATTTGCTTCCATCAATGAGGAAAAGCACCAAAACCAATTTGTGTCACTTATCTGTTTAGTGAATTTCTGCTGTCTCCAGCCAGACTCCATAGTCACATGGTAGTCTTTTCTCTTAACATGCCCTCAGGCCTAACAGAGACAGAACAATACAGGTTAATGTTCTGTATTTGGAGACACAGCACAGTTCAAGTTCAGTTGTGCTACACTGACAATTCTTACAAGCAACACGTTGGAAAGCAACTCACTCGGGTTGGCCTTTCCTCTGTGGAGTAACATACAGCAAGCAGCAACTAACACGTGGAGGTGGAGGCACCCACACTGCAACTGGGCAAAAAGCATTCCCAAAATAAATTAGAAGCATCTTAATGCAAAGCTGTAACCATACCAAGTTCAGAGAACTCCATCCTCATCCGCAGTTTCTCAAAACCAAGAAACATCTACCAGCAAATGACACTGTAGCCAAATTATATCAAGAGTCTGCAGTAAACATTAACCCCGCACCACTATTCTCCAATCACGCAGGGCAACTCCTCTTTCAGATGCCCCTACAAATGTTCCTGATCAAAATATAATCTTGGTCCTACCTCTGAGAGTACATGGTCAAAGAAATCTCTTCAGGTTATAAAAAAAATGGTCTGTTCTCCCATTACTTTTCATAAATCTTCTAAAAATTTTCCATAAGCCCAAAGAACTAGGAGACGTGGAACTAAGCTCTCCATAGAGTGCCCCACAAAGCTCCCCATCATGTGTATGTCTATGTTGCAACTCACTTCATCACTGCTATTTATGCTTCATTTACTACAGGGGCACATTCCAGATAGGAGGATATGTTACCAGAAGTTGAAATTTACCCTTAATGGTTCAATCCTTTTCAAAGTCATTCTTCTGGATTACATGAAGTTCAGCATTGCCAGAACTAAACCCTACTGCACAACCACTAGAGCATGCAGCCAACACTCCATCACTAGAACTAATCCTAAACATGTTATATATGCTTAAATTTACCCAGCGGGCTCTC
The DNA here is from genome assembly GCF_001715985.3 of Manacus vitellinus. Lineage (NCBI taxonomy): Eukaryota > Metazoa > Chordata > Aves > Passeriformes > Pipridae > Manacus > Manacus vitellinus. The sequence goes on from NW_021940534.1 coordinate 1,700,205, forward strand.
TACAAGTGTCTCTGAAGATACTGTACACAAAAGATTTATTTGGCCTCTCCAGCCTGCTCCCAAGTTTCAGCTGCCAGCCCTGCGATTGAGAAATTAAAATACTACAAGGAAAAAAACCATTCACAGATGAATTGTAAAATAGGTGATTTTAAGCAGGATAAAGAAAATAGTACACACTTGTCATATCAAGCTCTAAGGGCAGTGATACAGGATGCCATTATGAGGAGAAAACACAGACTAGTTCTTATCCAATTCTCCCATGACCAGGGGAAACACTTCCCAGTTTGAGAACTAGGAGTTCTGTCTGGTACTGGAGACAACATTCTCAAAGCTGGATACCCCACTTAACAGAAAGTTGCCCAACAGGAATAAGAAGCTGATGCTGAGGAAGCTGAGGTAGGAAAAACTCATCGCAAAGAGGTTGTATATCTTGCACTGTGCTACAAGTCAGCAGTGATAAGTAACAGAAGTCTAGCCACACACAGGTTAGGAAGTTTTACAGGGAACACTGGAGCAGTAATACAAAGCTGCCAAAACCCACAATTATACGTTAGTTTACCGAGACCTGGGGAACATGCACCGCTACAGATGAGTCATAGCACGGTACTGCACGAACTCTACGCTGCAAGAAAGCACCACAACCATTTCCAGACTCATCATCCCACTCACTGGCTTATGGGACACTTCGGCTTCACTGGGAATACTTGTATTCCTCCAAAGAACTGCGAAACCTTGATCGTCTCCAGTTGTGCAACTCCATCTGCTATATCCCATATCATCTGCCTTCCCCCCTATGTCCCATTTCACCCTCTCTCCTGATCTTCCTAAGCCATTTCACCACAAAAGTTTCAGATGAAAACCTCCCCACCCACACCCCACACATTCATTGACTGTGCACAACCGAGCAGAGTTTTCAAGCCTGAATACCAAGAATCAATGCACAAAGCAAACTTGTGACAAGCAGCAACTCAGATCTTCTGAGAGCAGGAATCCATATTGCTGGTAAGGCAATTATCTTAAGACAACAGGTACAGAAACAAGCTACTTTACTGCCTCTCTCAGTATCAACATCCAAAAGCTTTTATATCCAGATGAGTCAGCTTGAACCTGAAAGAGAAATCTGTTGCAGGTAAGGTTATTAAGCAATGCAAAAAACATAGGGGACTGTGACTACAAGTTATAGACAACAGGAGAATTCTTCGCTGGGGGTACAAAACACTGCAGGCATTTATGCCTCTGTTCACTTTCCTCCATTGCTCAGCTGCTTCAGAGGACTGTAGTGCTGTCACAGAAAACAGAAACACCTCTCATCACCAGAAAAGCAGTGGGGTGTTGTATTTTGTGGATTTAAACACACACCACAGACATCCTGTCCCCCAAAAAAGGCTGTAAAGACTCTTTTTTTCTAAATTGGCTCCGCACTCACAACCATTTGAAAAGTACAAATCCAAACAAAAGGGATAAACTTGAATTCTGATTGATAAGGCACTTAATGAGTATGTAATAAAGATTATTTTTAGATTAAAAAAAGAATATTAAAAATACCTCACAATGAGGATGGCCCATCCCAAAAATTACACAGTAATCACTACTGTTTTACATTATACCTAAGAAGGAACACATGAGCGTGATCAGCAGGGTGAAGAGTAAAAAATCTAAAGACCAACTGCTGATTCTGACCAAGTAAAAGCATACACTAGACATCAGCAAAAATCTTAGCCAAAATACTTCATCAACCAGTATGCAAGCTGCAGAAAGCTTATTTTAATAGTACAGTAAACTATTTTAGAGATCTCTACTTTAAGACAATAAAATAAATCAAAATCTAAAATTAAAATTTCATTGTGTAGTAGAAAAGTACTTTTATAACGACACTTACAACAAAGCACCAGATTCTGAAGTGATTCACAACCCATGAATCAATACCTGTACAGTCTTAGTAATTTTCTTTATTTTCCACTTGGATGAATAAAATGTATGCTGCAGCATGCTTTGCTATGTCTGTATGGGGATGGTTAAAGCCTAAGCAAGCATGGTTTATGCAACTCAACCAACACTAGACAATGCTGTTGAACACCAAAGTCCATGTTAGATTGTAGCACCTCATCTGCTTTTCCATAGCAGACTGTTTCCTTCTACATCTGTCTTCTTTTCAACATGAGGTCTTAAGTAGATCAAAAGCATTTGTTCTTCCTTGTCTTCTTCCTTCTTTCTTCTACTCAAATGTGCTGTTTAAGCAGATGGACAGTCTTAAGGATACCTCAGCTATATCCACTGGTAAACAAAACTGACAAGTGTTTAGAAAATTAAAAAGTAGAAGGGGCAAAAAAACCCCAGATAATTTCTTTAGCAGTGTTTCAAAATATTATTTGATATTTGCTTTAGAGAAATACATAAATTCTCTGCGCAGGGAATTATAGAGCTGTAAGACACATAACTTGGATTATAAACACTATGCTTCAATAGCAATTGGCAAATCTCACTGATACAAGTCCTGCCAGCAAATACCATAATCACAATAATGGAGTGACCTCTATACAGTATCTTTCCATCCAACAACCTCACAAAAAAAAACTCCTGAGACAGTAAAAAGGAAGCCTGACCAAAGACTAGTCTAAAACTGCACAAGTAAAGCTAAGGGTCTATAATATAACCTAGTTTTCAGGTGCTAAATCAAAACCAAGACAACTGAATTAGCAACACAACAAATCCACCCCTTCTTGCTTCTAGAATCCCATGCTACAGGAGGAAAAAGTTCTGTGCTAGCATTTATTTCTAAAAAACCACAGAAGTGTAGTGCAGATAAGCTGTGACTGGTTTAGCTTTGCTGAATGTTTAATAACAGTTTTTGCTTCCTCCTCATAAAAGAAAAAGTTAGAAATATCAGAAGAATGAACACTAAGTCATTAGCAATGCCTTTTCTGCCCCCAGCACGTTTTACAATGACCAAGGAGGAAATGCTTTGGACCTGAACAGCCTCAAGCCAGAAGCAATCACTACAAAACAACAAGCACACATAACAGCTTGATCCATCAAAATGCATTCAAGGCTGGACCAAAACCCATTAATTCCACAGAACCAGAAACCTACCAATGTCAACATATGGTAATATAACTACTTGCTTCAGAAGTCAATGTCTTCTATGTCTGACTATACATGCTCAGTTCCACTTTTCAGAGAGAAAGTACTATAAGTGGCACACATACTGAACTCTCTTTCCAGACAAAAATCTGGGTCACAAGATTTGAAAGCTCCCAGTTTGCCCACTTCCTGTTTTTCACAGGAGGCATTACTTGTCTGTACCATGAGAGTCTCTTCCTCCAGGGTGTATCTCAAAGGGAACATTCCAGTAGGTTTGCAGGCATATCTAAACTATAGTGCAAGTCAAGCTGCCAAGAAACCAAAACCAGTTTTAGAACCAGTAAAGCCATCGTCAGCTGTAGTGTTTTCAGAATACGAACAAGTACCCATGGTACAGCCCTTCACTGATAGCAGCTGGTCCACACATTTCTGGGTGGCTCAGACTCACAAAAGAGCTTTGTGTTCTCACAGTATGGTATGCAAGATTTGTTCAGAATGCTGCCTACCTTCACCCTGTAAGAGCAGATACAAAAATAGGTTTGGCTTTTCTGGTTTCCCTTTACCTATTTTTAAGATGATGCAGTCCATGACTTTTAATCATCATTGCTGTTTTGCAATATCTGGATGTTGTTGATTCACACTCCACTCTCTCCCCAGACAAAGGTAGTCTTTGGTGTGAAGAACTGTAGCACAGCCCTCAGCCTTCACCTTTGGATACAGACACTCCTGAAAGCAACACAGGTTGCTTGTACAGAAAGAATGTTTTTAAAACACATGAAAAGCCAGGAGGACGTTATATTAATATTCACTTTCAGGTAAGTCAACTTATAAGGCAGGTTGCACTGTTACAACTTTTAGTTACCAACAGGAAACTGTCTGATGCTGCTTTTCTTCCTTCTGTTTTTTTTTCAATCTTACAATTAGACAGAAGACACTAGAAACAGTGCTTGACCATTTCATTTATAATGGAGCGATAATTGCAAGTAAAGCTCACACCTCATTCCCTAAAACCAGGACTTTATTCCATCACCTTTTCAGTAAGTGTTGACTCAAAAGCTTAGGAACACGAAGGAAACAGACTAATCCAAACACTTTATTTAAGTAATAGTTGTCCAAGACACTGTAACAACAGATTCTAGCAACAGAGACAGGCATTGATTTAGAAAATAGTTCTTGCAAGACATTTTCTTTTTTTTCCCTGTCCTCCACACTGTAAACAATATTAAGCTTAATTTCAAGAAATGTTTGAAATTTGGATTACTTCAAGCAATAGTTACTGAGTAACTAATTCACTCTACAGGACAAAGAGATTAAATCCCTACTTAACATTCTATCTGAACTTCCCAGATGACCTACTATAAAAAAAAAATGCTTTCTTAAGAAGAGATTTACAAGAGATATTTGAGAAATATTGGGAAAATTTCTACATTGGCATTTCCTCTAAGTAAAAATCAAAAATGGATAGCATGAGCAATAACTTATGCACTGGATGCTAAAAATCTGAACTGCCATTTTGTCAAGAGCAAGACTCTGTTGTCTGACTGCACACCTTTGAGAAGCAACTGACTCCATTTTCTCTGTACTCTCCTACTGGACATTGCTGTCTGCAACTAGAATCTTCCATGAGCCTTCTCTTCTTAAAGCTGAAGAAACCCAGTCTTCCCAATCTCTTCTCATACATTGTGTGCTCCAAAACCATCTTGGCTCTCCACTGGACTCACTCCATTACACCAACCTCTGTCTTTTCCTGTGGAGTCCAAAAAAGGACCAAAGCTGGATTACTGGACACAGCATTCCAAACACCATCTCACAAGTACTACACAAAGAAGAAGGATCATTTTCCCAGACCTGCTGGCTGCACTCTTGCTAACACAGCCCAGGATGCAGTTTGCATTCTTTGCTACAAGACTTCACTGCTGACTCATGCTCATTTCTTGTCTACCTCAATCCCAAAATCTTCTTCTGCAAAGTTGCTTTCTACTCAGTCTGCCCACACTCACCCTTAACACTAGCTGAAGTTATGCCAATCCTAGGATTTTGCATTTGCCTTTGCTAAATGTCATAGGGCTTCCATTACCCCTTTTTCTAGTCTATTAAGGTCCCTCTGAACCACAGCACTAGTATCCACTTCAGATTCTGACACAGTTGCTACACTTGCACTCAGTTCCAGCTTCATTAACAACCTATTAAAGAGAAAGCTCAGTAGATGGGTTTGTAAAAATTTACTTTAGCCAGAATTTGTAGCAAATATTTTTGTTCCGTTGAACAAAAAGGAAATTTCCAGAGGACCTTAAATAATATCAGCTTAAAAAGAAATTACCTCATTTCAAAAAGAAGAAAACACACTGCGTAATTTCTTCCTATCACCTAGCACTGGGATTTGTTTGATTTAATATATATATACACATACACAGAAATTAACTAAAGCAAAACTTCAATTTAATAATGACCCGAAACTAGAAGTTGATTTCATATACAACTACCAAAATTACTCTGTATGTATTCCTGTCCCTGTAATTGCAGCTTTTATTCAATTTTTAGTTCTCAGTTTCAGATTCTAGATGTAGACTTCTACTCGAAAGTTATGAACACTTAATTTTCTAAAAAGATAAGGTATCAGAAATTTAACATAGTTCATTTCTTCACTGCACTCCATCTTTCCTACATTTCTCCCAATAAAATTCCAAAAGTACAGGAAAGCCATCAAAATCCTGACAAGCCAGAATTAGCTTCTGGAACAATATGCATTAAAAAAATTCAGGTAAAGAGAAGTTAAATTTAAGAAAGCCATAACAAGGCAAAGTGAGAACTCATTTGTAATCTTACACAAACAGCTGTCACAAATAAGACTTTTTGGACCAGCACTCCATTTGTCTGTGGAAAGAGCACACCTACTCCAGAGTTGCACCAATAATTTAAGAATCACCTGGGTTCCATAAAATGGTTCAGGTAGTTGAATAATTCAGTATCTAATTTTTACTTATACAAATGCAGAAAGATCAACCACAATAAAGGAAAACAAGATGCAACTGCTTAACGGTATCATGAGATATTCAAGAAAAGAAACAATCATTTTGTTAAATCAGGAGTAAAATACTTTCAGAAAAATGCCAGGACAGACAACCAACCCTGCAGTCTTTCAGTACAAGCCAGATGCAAGTTTAAATGCAAGACAGACCTGAACTTGCATTAATGACTAAAATTTATTTCTATTTTAACTAGTCATAAGCTAGATCAAAAAATTCAGATAAATACTTAGCTATTGAAATACGACATTAGTCTAACTTTTCAACTTTTATGTCGACACATTTGCATTAAGGAGATGAAATGTAGTCAGCACTACCACAAATTTGGGGGTTTTTTTAGGACTGGGAAGAAGGAACAAAATGATGAAGAGTGTTTTTAAGTACTTGGAAGGAAAGGAAAAATAGCATTTTCAGCTCTTTGGAACCTGCATCATCCCACCTCCATCCTAGTGATCATCTCTCCTGAAACAAAAGATCATTCATCTGGAGTAGTTCATCTCTGCTCCAGCATCAAACACACACTTCATCAAGTGACAACACACCACCTTTCTCTCCCCCTTGAGTTCCACCGCTTGTAGTCAGAAAAGCAAGAATTAATATCTTTCCCTTCCACTCTTATGAAAACTTTTCAATTCAGTTAGCAAGGAAAATGCCCAAAAAAAGGCACTGTATGACACCTATTAGATGTCTGCCCTGTCAAGATAATCTAACCATTCTGAAAGCACTCATCTTGTAATCGTTCTGTTTAATGCCAGGAAAACACTTTACCTCTGCACCTTCAAATCAGAAAGGGATCGGAACAGGATTTTTCAAAACTGTTATTAAGACTAAGAACATTTGATGTCAGTTTGACAGCTCTGAACATTCACCCCAGAAAAACTGAAGTCATATCATTACCTGTAATTTTGTATCCATATGCAGCCAGCTGTCCAGCCATATATTCACCATCTGAGTTATTGTGAGAACATCCCCATGTACGAATCCAGATTTTCTGAACACCAGGAATAATGCTGTTTAGGAAAAATGAATGAAAAAGGCAAGTTAAAAGATGAACAAGCTTCCCCTTTAAGCCCACTGAACAGACTCAATGAACTGTAATTCTTCAAATACAAAATATGCAACACAAACAGTAGCAACTCCAAAACAGCTGAGGAAAACCACTATTATTATGTGATTTTAGCGTAACAGGTATTAGGTCTTGCTGGGATAGAGTCAGCTTTCTTCAGAGCAACCTGTATAGTGCTGTGTTTGGTATTCGTGACCAAAGCAGGGTTGATAACACCCCTATGTTTTAGCTGTTGTTGAACTATCCTTGCTTGTTTCCCACTGTGCTCCATCTCACCGCAAGTGGGTTGGAGACGGACAACAGGTTGGGAGGAACATGAACAGAATAGCTGACCAAAAGGATAATTCATTTCAGATGACATCATGCTCAGCAATAAAAATTGTGGGTTTGATCTTTCAAAAATAGTCATTGTTCTGACACTGGCTGGGCACCAGTCTGCTTGTGGGAGGTGGTAAGTGATCGCTTTTGCATCACTTGGGGTTTTTCCCTACTCTTTCCTTCACTTTAACTGCCTTCATCTCAACCCACAAGTTTTCTCACTTTCACTCTTCCAATCCTCTCCCTTGTGGTGAAGTCAATCCACAAACAGCTGGAAAACAGTTTGAAAAGAGTTTTAGAATGGAGACGGTACAAGAGCTGTAGGACAAGAAGAGATTCGGTGCACTGTAGTTACATTAAAGCAAAAACAAAAACTCCAACAAAAACACACAAATAAGCAAATAGCAAACAAAAAAAAACCCAAGAAAAAAAACCAACAAAACTCCAACACCCCTCAACTTTCTGAAAATTATCCTATCTTGTAACAAGCAACCTTCAAGTAATTGCACTGAAATTAGACCACCAGCAAACAAACTGTGAAGAGTTAAATTGCAACCTTTTATATTATGGCACCCACTGGTTGTAGCTCCCTCCATACAAGCCAGATTTATAAATTCTTAACTGAGGGGCCACCAGCCACACGAATATCTGAAAGCACATATCCCAATCTTTCTGGGTTACAGAAGGAGCATGACAGACATGCAGCCTGGAGATAGCACACACAGTGCCTAAAGAATCAACAAAAAGTTCTGCAAGAAGCTCTCACTGAAATTCCTGGGATAACTGCCAATGAGCTAAAGATGCCAGTACAAGAACACCACACATCCTGGTACACAATGCTTCGCCCTGCGTACATCTTTTTTTTAACTTCCCCTCCACGCTTCTTTTTTTAAAAGATGCTTCCCTTAGCTAGAAATAGAAATTTGTTGATGGAACATTAATGATCATTAAGTGTAAACACAGTGTATCTAGACTTCCTACTGTCTAAACAACACATGCTCAACGTGCTTTCTTGGGTCAAAAACACTAAAACACAGCTTGTTAGATTCATAGTACCTGAATACTTTGGTGCATGACGTGCTAGTGTGAAGTATCTACAGAGCACCAGTTCAGCTGTACATACACTCCTGGAGCCAATGCACTTTTAGGGGCATTCAGATAAAGATGCATTGTTATGCTTACAAAATCCCTTTTGAACACTAATGAAAAAACAAAATTTAATTTCCCCACAGGAAATTAAATTCCCATACCTATTTTATTTTCATCTTTATCATACAGGGAAATTTTATCCACCAACTTGAAACTAATGGAGGAAGAAAGAGGAAAAAAAATCCAGATCTCAGAAATGCAGTAGAAATTGGTATCAATAAATGAGCTGACCTATACTCTAATCAATTCCACTGCAGCAGAAAGCTGATTCCACTCTTATGGGAATCCCAAGTAGGAAAAATGCAAAGATACATTCCATGGTTATTGCATACTATTTCCACTGAAATAAAACAGCAAGTTCAAAAGTTTGAAGTTTCACCGTTTCACTTGCAGGATGTACACACAAGAAGTACAGCCTCTGGAAATCCCAGGCTCCAGAAACCAGGATGAAAGACAAGCAAGGAATATGTAACCTTTGTTAAAGAGGACCGGGTCAGGAATACTTCAGCAAACTGGGCATGCATAAGTCCCTGGGCACTGACGAGATGCATCCACAAGAGAAATATGGATGTACGGGAGAAAGTCCAACAAAGGGTCATAAAGATCATTAAGGAACTGGAACATGTCTCATATGAGGCAAGGCTGAGAGTGCTGGGACTATTCTGCCTGGAGAAGGCCCAGAGAGATCTCATCAAAGTATATAAATACCCAAAGGAAGAGTGCAAAGAAGACAGAGCCAGATTCTTTTCAGTGGTGCACAATGACAGGACCAGAGGCAACACGCACAAACTGAAACACAGGCAGCTCCCTCTGAACATCTGGAAACGCCTTTCTCACTTTAAAAATGACGAGCAACTGGCACAAGTTAAGCAGGGAGGTTGCAGAATCTCCATCCCTGGAGATATTCAGAAACTATCTAGTCCAAAAAGCAGCCCTGACCAACCGGCTCTTGGTGGCCCTGCTCGGGCAGGGGGTTTGGACAAGACAATCTTCCAACCTCAACCCTATTGCAGCTCCTAGGATTTTGTTCTTATTTCTCATTAGAGATGCCAAAAGGCTACTCCAGGACTGCTATTTGAAGAGCTCAGATTCTATTTAGGTAATTAAGATGAAGCAGACAGTTTTTCAGAAATTTTTTTACATATAAAAGTGTAACAGAAACCATTTTTCCAGTCTGATTATTCCATTCGTCAACATCTCAGTGATTACTGATTTCTACAGAAAATTTACTCAGGAAAATAAATTTGCTTAGGACTTATTACTTATTCTCCCTACATTTTATGAAGACTATTTTACTCATTTTTATCCTGTGTTCAGATTTATGAGATAATGAGAACTTCCACCTTATTTTTAGAAGCTGACAGTGTATACAAGCTGCAAGAAAAGTAACAAGTCGATGTAAGACTTTACCTGTCACTTGGGGGATCATCTTCTGTCTGAACCTTTTTTTGTGAATTGCGTTTTCGCACTTTTGGAAAAACATTCCTTCTCACAAACTGTCGGTCGTGTGGTTTCACATCTTCTGCTGACACAATGTCTTCAATATCCTCAAGCACCGAATCACAGGCAGCAGGCATCTTCAAGAAGTGTTAGAGAAGGCAGGCATTAGCAAGCATTTGAATACAAATCCAAGGCCCAGGATCTACTGTACATGTTCTCACAAATAAAAGTCAGATATATTTCTCATATACATGCAATATATCATACACATGAGGGACTGAGCACATAAAAACCGATATCTATGGAGAGGTACTTTCTGATGCCCTCTTCCCCTGATATCTCAAACACAGGCAGGGAGAGTCACAAATGCCATACAGACTTTTAGGGGCATCAAGCACAGACAAAGACAAAGCCACAAGCCATATAGACTTTTAGAGCCTTTTTAAAATAATCTGTACCTTGTCATCTTCTAGTTCAAAAACCCTTCAGCTCCTCTGACACAACATATCCAAGACACAAGTACTTTTAATCATGTCTGCATCATAATAAAATAACGACTTCATGTTATGTGACAGATGTGCTTCCGCTCACATCACAGAAGAATGAAAGACACAGAACTGAAGCTCCTGCTTCAGAGGCTGTTGTGGCTCTTTTATTTCTCTGCTGAAAACAGGTGCATGGTATTTCTTCAAGACAATATGTCTTCACAGTCTTTTTGAAAACAACCAGACTGTTTCTAGAATTCCTGATCCCACGGGCCTTTCATCTGAACTACCTCATTCATCAGGACAGCAAAATATTTCTATCTTCAGGTACCAGACGTGAAACCCAACTAATATAAAATAAACAGTTTATAATATGGCTAGTATAATATACTAAAAGATCACTAGAATCTAATTATATTTTCCACAAGGAAGTAAATAAATATGCATATATATCCTCCCAGCAGATGTCAAGATCCAGATTAGTTTTCAGGAACTGAAAAAAAAAAGTTATTTGCTAAAAGAGCCTATAAAAAGTTATTGCATTAAACACACATCTCACACTGTGCTGTGTGTAACTAACTCTTAATTAGAATATAGTCTGATGTACCATTGGAAACCTGGGGTTTTATGTCTCTCAACATTTTACAAAGGAAATCACGCAAGGGCATTTCACAGAGTTTACAGGGAAAATACACCACTTTCCTGTCTCACAGAGAAGAACAAAACAACCAAGGCTTTAATTTCTTTAAAACCAGATTTCAGGAACAGAAGATTCACTACTGGCATAAAGATACTTCCAGATGTTGCAAATTAATTACTGTAGAACATAAGAAGTTAAACACCTGTGCATTTTCCCAGCATGTGTCCTTCAGTCAATCTTTCAAAATATACTTCAAAATAAAACTTCATGTAACCTGAACCAAAACATCTGTGTTTAACTTAAAAAGGAGTAGAATGATGCCACAAAGAGGATGCATGTGCCACAGCTATTTAAGCATTCATCTTGATTAAAACCCCAGGATCTATAAAATAATGCAGCAAAGGATCAACAAAAATAAACTGCCGTGAAAAGTCCAGCAATAAAGGGTATGAGGGGGAGGTGACATCTCTTACACTACTTCATACCAGTGACAGGATGTACAAATAGGTAATGTTATCAACTGAGTACATGGGAGGGAAAAAAAAGTTTTGATTTGTTGTTCTTTTCTCTCTTCCAGAAAAATATCCAATATAATGGAGCAGCTAGCAAAGTAAATAAGCTTAGCTTATTCCAGTGGCCCATGAAAGAAAGAATATAGCCAAATTAAAATTCCTACCTTTTTAAGCGAGGTCTAAATCCTCTTGGATAGGAATCCTGGTGGTGGGGGGGGGAACAAAAAAAAAAAAGGAAAAAAGACATGGCATGAAGGAGCAAAACTAGAAGACAGAAAACCATGAGTTCACATCATTGTCCAAGAAGCATTCGTCCTCCCTTTGCAGAAATATGTCTCTTGCTCAATATGACCTCATCTGACTGGGTACACGCAGACTGGCTGACAAGGTGGAACAAGGAGCCATGCTTTCCCTATCCCCTGAGCAGAGGTACTGTTCTTTTTGTCCTTCTTTTATACAGCCATTTTTGTTAAAGTCAGACATATTTACATTATCTCAGACCTCCTCCAGATTTCCATCTTCAATCAGGAGTTTAAAATTTTCAATGAAAGAAGGGAAAGAGATTAACAGTAAATTTCAGGTAAAGCTACCCACAACTTTTTTTTTTCAATTACAAACATTGTGAAGTTATTTTAAAACAGATAACTCGATGTCTGCACTAGTTAAATACACATGAAAGAAGCAAATAAATAACTACAGATTCCGGCAGCTATTCTGACAGATTGACTGAAATCAGAGGCAAAAACAAAACTAGAAGTTAGTGTATTCTTCTCATAGTACCAAGCTGCACCTACAGAACTTCTCATTTCTCTTTAACAATATGAATGTTAGGAAAAAAAAAAAAACAAAAACAAAAACATAATAAAAACGGTTTTAACGCCTTGACACAAACGGAACTCCCCTTGCACCAGCTTATTTCAGTCACCCCTGCTCAACCTCCTGGCACATACCACGGGAGGGCTTTCCACAGAGAACAGTTTCATGCATGTGCAAGGCGACCGCTCTTTTCCCTCTATTTACCCACAGATGTCTCCGGTAAAGCCCGGGGATGAAATCCCGGGGCAGAAGAAAGCAGTAGCGTTAATACACAGCGAGACCAACTACTATATATATGTATGCGTACATGTATACGTGTGTATATGTGTGTGCGTATATACATATATACAAATACAGCCACCCAGACGGGCCCACCCCAAGCTCCCAGGGAAAGGCTGGGCAAGGGGCAACCCAGGGGCGAGGGGTGGGCGCCTAGGAAAGGAAAGGGAGAGGGAGAGGGAGAAGGAGGAGAGGGAAAGGATAGAGGCCCCGTCGGCTCCGGCCCCGCCCTCACCCGCTCTCTCCCGGATCTCCGCCATCGCCCCCGCCCCCGCTGCCCGGCCGCGCGCAGCGGCGCCACGACGGCGCCGGCGGCGGCCAGCAACAGCGCGGCGGGCGAGGCGCCGCCGCTTCGCCACAAGGCAGCGCCGTCCCTCAGCGGGACAATCGGAGCGCCTCCCGAATGCCTGGAGGCACCCACCTCTGCTTTAACTGGGAAAGTAGCATCGCGTTTCCAGTTAAACCAGTTGGGATTCTGATGTATCTGATCCGGATGAGTGATGAGCCGCAAGGCTTTTTTTTTTTTTTTTTTAATTTTAATTTTAATCGTTAATTTCCTCAAAATACAATGCTAGTAGCTACTCTTCTGAATAGTCTGAAATATATTGATATTACATATAAAAATATTTAATATGAGATGGCTAAAATTTCTGGCTTTGTTTTCCTCTAATTTCAGGCTAGTAACAACTTTTCTTATTGATATTTAGGAAGCAGACAGATTATTAAGAGTATAGTGTCCTTGGTGATCAAAGTGCTATAGCGTGTGAGCATAGTATTATTTCCTCATTACTAATATACACAGCTAGCCTAAAAAGATTGTTTACATTGTATCTTTAACACACTTATTTTATTTTCAGAGAGTCAGCTTTGGAGTGTAAAAGTCACCATTTCTTGTAATTGCATTTTGAACATTAAGTTGCTCTCTTTAGAAGGAGCCTTTGGAATCATTTTATTCTCCAGACAGCAGATTATAGTATCCCTCGGACTGGAGGGAAAGTGAATGAAAGCCCTGAGTATACTCCAGAACAGGTCTATTGGTCTGCTCGCTGATAAAACTTGGCAACTTCTGCTTATGAATATCCCTTCCCCCTCCTTCTACTTAAAAAACGGTGCTTATTTTATGTCATGCTTATCTGGCAATGTTCACGGGCAAAAAAAAAAAAAAAAAGTAACAATGAGAACAAAGTAACAGGAGCATTTTGAAGAGGGGAACTGGGACAGAAAGAAATAAGCACTTTGTTTAAATTGGCCTTTAAGAACAAATCTTTCTGGGCAGGACTGAGCACTATTAATATCACTGGCTTCATGGTAGAGTCATTGTTACAGCTTAAGATATATTTGCCTTTGAGACTGGTCTTTGTCTAAGCACACAAGTACTTTTCAGAGATACTCTCAGCGAGACACAGTGTGATGTGTAATTTGTTATTTTTGTGGCACTTTTAGCCCAGAAGAGAATGGAGGAAAACATTTCGAAGTCGGTGGTCAGGTTGATCTATTTCAGACATAGTCCTACACAGTATGGTGTAAGAAGTCCTTACTATGTCAGTAAGTAATGATATCTATATAACCAATCAGTGTCCTACTGAGGTGAGCAATTCTCTTTGTTTTTTTTCTTTTCAGCTTCCCATATTCAGTTTTCTAAGTGTTTCACATGCAGTCCTTGAATTCAACTTCTCTATTCTGGGAGCATGGCACTGCACTACCTCACAGTTGTCCTGACTAGCCAAGTGTTACCCCTCTGATTAAATGAAACAGGGCAAACACCAGTGCTGGTTTATGGTTGACTAAAAGAGCAAAGCACAGATGGCCCGCGAGACATAACCAAAAATCTCCAAATGGCCAAGATTGACAAACACTGCTCATTAAGGTTAGGCAGCGATCTCCAAGAGCAGCTCCCAGGCAGGAATAACCCATGAGTCCCATACCTAGTGACATAATTAGGCCACGCTGCTCAGTTTCAGCACGATCCAGCAGAGGCTTTACTTTGTCCCACTGCCAAGAATTCATAATATCAAGCAGTTCTTGTGCCAGCACAGTTCTGTTCAGTCCTAGGATGTAACCACAACGTGGAAGGCACCCTTCCAGTGCTTTTGAAGCTCACAAATCTAAATTATTTTGTAGCATATTCATAGTAACAAATAAAGCTGCATGCAGGCTGCAGGTAGCACAGCAGGTAGAAAAGAAAGCAGATGATTTCCTACTACCTCCTGATCACAGGAAGAAAGTTTATCTATACCTACCTGGGAAAACTGCTTTTTAAGTGACAGTGGCTGGCAGTGCAACTCCCAGTAGTGGCCTTCATGCTCCAGTGCTCTGAATGTCCAAGGAACAGCTTCAGAATACATCCTTTCCAAGCTGCCTGCATACCTTACTTCCTGCTCTTCAGGGGTGGTAGAATCAAAGACACCAGCCTTGGGCTGGGGTACCATCTTAAGTCATTACAGGTTTTGCAAGAGTAGGTAGTTGGAAAATATAAAAACTACTAGGAAAATAAAATCCAAATCTAAAATTTAGCTCATGGTTAGTAGGAGATGCATTGTTAGCTGTTTTAGAGTAGCTCAACTACAATCTTAAGGGAAGGGAAACAGCCAGGGAGGTGAGGGTTCAATTTTTATATGGCAGCCTTATTCTCTGATAACTAACATGTAGTTCTGGATAGAAATAAGTGGGAAGGTATTGAGGAAAAAATGGAGAGTCCTAAAATAGACACAAGAAATCAGATTTTTTTTTTCCTCTATTCTTGGAATTTAGGAGAATCTGGCTCACTGTTTGTGAGCAACATTCAGCACCACTCAGAATTGGTAACAATCCAGCCTGTTATATGTGAAACTTTCTTCCTGTCAAGTTTTCGAAAGAAAATAGTGGGTTAAGAAACTCCCAGACTTAATAAAGGCAAAGCATTCTGCTGATCATTGCTTAGCTATAGCATAATATCCCAACAGATTTTGCTTCAGCAAGAAAAGCAGAACGGGGAGATGGATTCTACTTGTTTATGCTTTTGTTAGTATCACTCCATTGACTTTGCTATGCAGGCTCTTGGTTCACTTAATCTTGAAAATTGTGGGATCCAGGAACACTAATGGCATTGTGCATTAACTGAGTTACATACAGGGGAAAAGAAAAAGACATATACTGCTAAATTTGATGTTTCTGAACATGTAGCAATATCTCACGCTACAAAAGGTACCTTACATGTCTACTTTCTTTCTACAACAAAATTGTTCATATATGCTTCAAGATCATGATGTAATTTACTCTTTCAGGTGTAAGTCAGAAAGAAGAGAAAGTGATGGTGTCTTGTCACTTGTAGGTGGGTAAATTCTTACTGTAGGTTCAAGAGCATGAACCCCCTTTTTTTTTTAACTCTTTTCCTGTGTGTAAAGGAGGAAACAGTTGCCTGTCATTCAGACCAGTTTTGACAGATTTCTCCGAAACCTTTTCCGTCTGCTGGCAGCTGAGGAATTCAGCACAGAGGCCCCAATAAAACCTCCCTGAAACAAATACTTGTACACTGAATAATGTTAAGGTACACCTCAATTCAGGTCAGAGGAGCAGAATTTTAATTTAATTGGCTGGTTTTTTAGCCTGTACCTCAGCATATCCTAACTTTGCAAAGCAGATATAAAAAGCAAAAGAGAGAGAAAACGACACAAAAACTGGCAATTCGTAGCAGATTCTGGGGGCAAATAAGAAAGTGCTTCTGGCAGCTGTAGAACAGAGAAACTGAGAACAGGCCGGGGAGCTATGGCAGATAGGACAGATAGAGATTGTAATTTCTGCTTCAAAGGGAGATCAGAGAACACAGTCCTCTAGCCCTCCTTTATTATTTATTAGGAATATACACAGGATCTTTGCAATCTTCCTTTCAGTACTTTCTCCTACATGCAGAAGTTAGAATATGTACAGGTGCATAGCGAGAAAATAGTAGCTTCTCCTAGTGTGCAGAAATTGACAAGACACATAAGGCTCGCTCAGAAGTGCAACATTTAAGCAATCAACCATTACTTTGATTTTATGGATGGCCATGTATCTAGAAAGGTGCAGCACCAAGACCAGAAAGGATGTATGAGCTTGTAAATGTATGTCTGGTGCAAGAGATTGTTGGTGGTGACTCAAGAAAACAGAAATTCTTTTCAGAGCTACTATTAGGAAACTTTTGGAGAATTATCAGTAGGAAGGTCAAGCAGAACTGCATTGATGTGATTTAATCCTAAAATAACACAATTTCTATGAAGTTTGCAAGAAGTCTGTTTCTAACTCATATGGGAGGAGAGGGGATAAATAAAAATAAACTTGTGTTATCCCAACCTCTGGATTTCCTACTGTGTCTCTGTACATGTATCTTTTATTCTTTTTTCACTCTGGCTTAAAAAGACCATGATAAACTTATCGTTGGCATAAAAAAAATGGGATTGAGACTATCTGGTGTCAAATGAGTGTGAGCCCTAATAATGAAAATAGGAACAGGTTTCAAGAAACAGCATGATAGGTACCAAGAGTAAGAAGAATTTAAATAGGTGTACACAAATCTAAACTCTTTAAAAAACTCCTTTTTATTGATTCATTACCATACAAAATTTATTCAAATTACATCCATTTGAAGTGGTAAGATCACAGCTAGAGAACAGGTCACCCTTTAATAAATCTATTTACAAAACTCACCATAAAAGCTATTTTTGTTGGTTTTTTCTTTTTGTTTTTTTACAGTATTTTACAGGTTTGTGGTTTTGTTTTTTTTTTAAACTAGCATACAATGCAAAGCTAAATTAGATTAGTATTTCATTTGTACAAAAAAAAAGATGGTCTGCATTAGTCTTCATTTTCTCTTCCCTCGCAAAAGTGCCCCTTTGTCTCGCAAAATCTTCGTGCTCACACAACTTTTACTTTCCTCTTCCACAAGACAAAAAACTTTAAATACTACAATTTTATTTACAGATCCACATCTAAAAAAACTCTTAAAAAATTACAAACCAGCTAGAAAATATTCTGGCAGTGTTTACAAATTAATTCTATTGTACAAAACTGCTAGATAACTAAAGTGTGAGTTGAGAACATATATCAAATTAAATACAACTGCTGAATGATCTATGCAAACATTTGTACATATAAACACACACTTAACACTGTTTAACAGTTCTTTATGTGTTGCCCTTTATACATGTTATATTCCAAAACTCACACAGTCATACAGTTTTCTTATTAGTACTGTGACTTCTTGCCTTTTCATGTGTGAGCTTTCATAGCAGCAACTCAACGGTACCAGAAAACCTGCATACATAATATTCTACTACAGTACAAATAGTACTAATTTTCTGAGTATGTCAGATAAGCACAACAGTAATGCAAAAAAAAAAAGGATTATATGGGCATCATCTAATCAACATTACATTAATTTAGCCCAGAACATGGCAAAATATTTTACACTCAAGAAAAAAAAAAATTATTTAAGACTTCTTAGAATTCCTCTGACGTTCAAAAAATAAATATTGGTACTATACTATACTAGCAAAGATTTTCAAAAAATAAATGCAATTCAGTTGATGTGGTACTTACAGTTATGTACTTTGGAAAAAAATTAGTTCCATTTTGCTGGCGAAGAGAATTATAAAAAGCTGTAAGCAGAGGAAGCTAACCCACTGAGATAAATATGATATATATTGAACAAACAAAGCTTGGCATAAGTGTTTTCCATAGAGGAAAAAACCCACAGTGCATCTCTAGTAGGCACTTAACACGAAGCCCCACTTAGTACCACAAAAATTCATGTACCAGTTCTAATGCACACTGGGGGCAGTAAAATCGAACTGTGCATCTTCGTTCTAGTTTAAAAAAAAACAACCAACAAAAACTACTTTCACACACACACACACACGCACAAGCATTTTTAAAAATCTCTTATTACTACAAGAAGTGGCAGAACTTTATACTTTTCAATATTTGCAATATACACTACATTTACAGTGTATTTTTTTTTATTAAAAGCTTTTAAGGACATAAGTATTTGACCTCATAATGAGACATATACACAGCTCAAAATGAGCATTATGACAGCAATTTAAACATTCCCACAAGTAGCTGAAGAATCCCATTTCACTCTTTCGCATTACTTCATATACACGTTCACTGCAGGTACAATCCATGTTGTGACACTCAAAAGACATGCATTCTCTGCAGAAGGCACGACCTGAAATACTATTATAAAATTGTTATTGAGGACTAAACCAGTTCGTTGAGCCCTTCTCCATAAGCCCACTTGTCACAGTAAGCAGAGACTGGGGGAGTGTGAAGACAAAAGTTTTATGGTCACCTGCTTGCACCTGCTGACTCGCAAGGCACTGGAGCTCAGGGTCAAGGAGAAGGCTTTGCTGTAAAAGCCTTCACTCGTCTATAGCATTTTAGGGAGTTTTCAATTAAAATATCAGCACTGTTCAAGAGCCTAGTTTATTTAATAATGCTATTTTATGGTAAGTGGAGGACAACTCTGAATGACAGCAGGTTTTTTGATTCCATTAAAAACATGGTTTAGATATGGACAGCATTTAAGACAATCAGCTGTATATAAATTCATCCACCAATGAAGGAAGTTTCTCTAAATCATAAGCATCAAAGAGGTCACTGATGCCTTCTTCATCCCCAAGGCTCAGCAAATAATCTTCCTGAAGCAGAGGAGGCAGCAAATTCACAAATGGTCCTTCAAAGTTTGAGGGAATTTGGTCCTCGGTCTGCTGTAAAAGGTTGGCTGGAGAAGCCAGTGGAGAGATTGTTGCCATATTTACTGAGCAGTCACCTTGTCCTGAGTTAGCAGAAGCCACTTCTGTAAGAGGAGGGAGAAAAAAAATAAAAGATATCAACTTTAATCTCAATAGAAGTATCAAAATTTCTATCAGACCAAACAAAATAACCACTGCATAAAGGACCTTTCATAAAGCCTCATTTCAAGAAAAAAAAATGGCCTCTATAAAATTTCTAGCTTGTTTTTGATATGTCACAAAGGGCTTCTCAAAAATGATCATTTTGCTATCATCTCTGATTTTTCTATTAAAAATTATTTTAAAATATTTAAACAACTACAGGGGGAGTAAATCAAGAATAGTGAGATGCCCATTTTTCAGTGGCATTTATAGTCAAAAGTGAAAGCTTTCTAGGAAACAGATGTCTTTAATGATACAGTGTAGCTGCATATACATATACACAGAGATTTCTGCCTCTTGTTTTGAGGTGAATCTTTACTGCTACAGTCCTACTTGAAAATGCAAAAGGAACAAAATTGGTTTTTTCTTCATTATTGCATAAACTTTGGTTACATATGATAACTTTGGTTACGTATGCAAATAGGAAGCTTACTTTAAAAAACTGATGGAAAGAAAAACATATTTCCCGCTACACAGACCAGAAATGCACAGTGAAACATCGGTACCTTAGTTCTTCACTGCTCAGAAAAATAAAGCCAAAAAATAAGAGTCAGATATCTAAAGTTCAAAATGAAATCTTGAATGTGAGCTTGAAGGAAGGCCTTTAGTATATTACGAAGAAATAATCTTACCTTTGGAAATGGTTTTGGAAATATTTCCGTTGTGGTCCTGACTATAGGTTTTCATTGGACTGAGGGCATCATTTTCCTCTGGGCACAGATAAACTTCAATAGGTCCTTGAGTACTAGATAAATGTATCAATGCACTCTGCTAACAAAACAAACATCAGTAAGGTGTTATAACAATGAACAGAACAGAATACTGATGATACTGAGTAAATTCTTACTGGGGTGTCAGTGTTTGAATACATTTTTTACTAATCAAAAGAACCTGAAAAGAACCCCAAGCCTTTTTTTCACAATGTGAAAAATTAGGCTGACATATCTTGTTGACTAGAAGACAAAATAAAAGCTTTTTCCACTGTCTGTAGTGCACAAATCTCAAAAGCCCACCATGTTGTGTGGTGTATCATAATGAGGGACTTATAAAGGATTGAACTCCTAACACTTTTTTACAGCCACAATAACCTGGAGCATTCTGATGGAATGGAACTGTGGGAAGCAAGTCACAGGTTTTATTATTATTCATAACAATAATATTGGATGTAGTTGTGTAAATGTTTCTGTTTTTAAAGGATGCCAAAACATCTTTTCCACTCCCCCAAAAACCTTCAGCACTTCTTCATACTGAACTCGAACATCTATATGGCAAGTTCACCTATTTATCAGGAAACATTTCCAAACAACAAAAGAACCCCCAAACCAGATGCCCTTTCTTCATCCAAAATTATTTAAGTCCTTCTGCCCTCTGAAGGCAGTGATTTTGACGGTGGTTCTGAATAACAGGATCTGCTAATTCGTTGCAGAAAGCTACGTTTTTCTTAACTTTTGCACATTGATTCAATAAACCAACATGACATACCTAGGCATAGAAAACCTGCAAAGTTGCTCTTTGTGTTATGATGGAAAATCATAAATTACTCTGGTTACAAATAAACCTGCTCCTGGTGTTTTGCATTAATAGTTTTCTAAAAAGCATGAACACAGGCATTATATACCTCTTCGCAGACTTGTTTCAAATACATCTTATTGTGCCCTTTGACAAAATGTTCCTCATATTATTTGTGTTCTGACAGTTATGTAACATAATAGACAGCATTTACAAACACGGAGAACACCAACTGAACAGGGATTCCCTGGGGCAGAGAAAACGGTTAAGAGTACTTAGGGCAATGTTATAGATAATTAGAAAAAAGGAGATGGGAAGAGCGGGAGTTGAAAAAAGGTACTCTTGAGTGACTGAGGTACGCAAAAAAAGGACACTGAAATGTAACTGCAAATGACAGAAAGAAAGAAGACTTTACTGCCTGAAGCTGAAAATTAAATGAGTAAGTTGGGTATAGAGGATTAGGGAGGTCTAAGAACTAATTTTAATGATGGTGTGCATCTCTCTCTGCCTGCCTGATTTCACTGAATTAAAAATCAAAGCATAATGCCCAGGGGAAAGAAACAGGAAAGCAAACAATGATAATAGTATATATTTATGGATATTGATAAAAGATATCCCTTCCCCACTGCAGCAAAATGATTTATTCTTCCTAAACCTACACATAGGTTCAAAGGGGAAACTAAGGACAAAGGCAGAGAAAACAAAAAAAAGGATGGAAACTTGCCTAAGCAAGTGCAGAATAATCTTAGGAAAAGAAGTGACAGGGAATCTGGAGTCTGCTGAGTCTCAATAGGTATCGCTGAGTTCACTGGCCCAGTGGTGGGGATGAAGGAACAATGCAGAGAGGTATGAACAAGACACAGTGGTGTTTGGGGAGTTAGCCCCATCTCTAGATGCTCCTTGAGTGAAGAAATTAGGTATGTTTTTTGAATCTCTGAACCAGTGGCTTATGAAATTTATTCACGTTTGCCCAACATATTTGGGTCTATCTCATCAAGTGAGAATTAAAATAAGTGTCAATCAATAAAGCAAAGATGATGATGACGGAAGAAGGAAGGGCAAGAGTAAAACACAAGTTTCTACAATAACTGTAATACTTCAGAAAGGATAATCCTACATTAAAACATATGTTTCAAAAAATTAGGATATCAGTAATATGAGTCATCAATATGCTTAAGGCATTGAGTTATCCATGAACTTTTAAACTAAAACAACAAAGCTGAATTTCCAAAAATTTTACATGGTTACAAACCAAGGAAATTTCACTTGTCAAGGAAGAGCTTTTCTTCATATAGAGTATGGCAAAAGAAAACATCTGTAAATAGAGTGGATTACTCTGAAGAAACCTGGAAGTGAATGAAAAGGAACAAATAATGATGCCCTATGTAAAATTATTTGTAAAGTTTCTCCTTCATTTTTTAAAGAAACATCTCTAAATTTTGTAAGTAAGATGAATATAGGATGGTATGACTGGGCATCAGATACCACAGTAAGACTCAAGACACACTTGCTCCATCTATAGAAAAATTATATGTAACCTGGCAGACAGTTCCAGGTTCTTCTTACCTCCACTGGGTCAGGCACTTCAAGTCTTGTTTCTGGAGGAGCTTTCACGACTATAACAGTTTGGTCTTTAAGGCCACTAATTTTTCGAATATCTTGATACGTCACATAAGCTAATGTAATCACTGTTAAGGAACTTTCCAACCCAGATTACAGTACATTCAGATTATTAGAAGAGGCAGAAGTCTTTGAATTATTTTTCCATTCTCTCATAGCTACATTGCTCTTAGCCCAAGGTTTTCTGTTCTCTACCTTGTGACTGCCGTGACACCCTGTGAGAACTTTCCTTCAATGTAACAGCTAGGGTCACTACTAAGGGAACAAAAGGGAGTCTCCATGCTAAGTGCCTCTCTCCTCCTTTACACAGTTAAAACTACATAAGCTAAAGCTCAACAATCTGAAATCGGTCACAGACAGCATAAAGCAAAAATTCTTATGCACTTGCTGTCAAAGTGCAGAGAACTGAAAATCACAGAAAAAATGTACAGGAATTACAGATGTGTGCTACAGAAGCACATACACAATATCACCACATCATAAAATGGTTTGGGTCGGAAGAGGCCTCAAAGATCCTTTAGTTCCAACCCCTCTGCCACCAGACCAAGTTGCTCAGAGACCCATTTAACGTGGCCTTGAAACACTTTCAGGGATGGGGCATCCACAACTTCTCCAGGCAACCTGTTCCAGTGCCTCACCACACTCTCAGTAAAGAATTTCTTTCTAATATCTCATCTAAACCAACCCTCTTTCAGGTAAAGCCATTCCCCCTTGTCCTGTCACTATATGCCCTTGTAAAAAGTCCCTCTCCAGCCCTCCTGCAGGCCCCTTTCAGGTACTGGAAGGTGCTTTAAGGTCTCCCTGAGGTCTTCTCTTCTCCAGGTTGACAAAAAGCATAATTTCATTTTAAATTTGAGGGAATTCATAAATGTAAGTATATAACACATACCACATATATAGAAACATATAAATGTATAAATATTTACACAGCATTCATATGTTTATACACTAATTTATATTATATAAAATTCCTTTAAAAACCTGTTTAAACAACTACTTTAAATCTCTAGACGGTGCAGAAGGTCAATTTCTGTATAAGCATGGAATGAATATGAATATTTTGCTGTTCAACATGTATTTGTCAAAATCATCATGAATGTTTTGGTGGGTTACTGCACAGTGATGCCTCACATACTGATTCATGTAACAGAGGTGCTTTGGCTGCGAAAAGAACTATGACATGGCCATGATCACAGGCAAGCGCTTCCAGCTCTTTAGTTTTGTTGTCTGTGAGTTATCTAGCACAACTTTTATGCCATAAACATAAAAGCCTCACTTATTATCTTTTTGCAGGTGTAAATGTGTACTGTTACTGTGCAGTACAGCAAGACAGACTGCTCAAAGCTTAAACTGCCAATACATCTTCCATCTATCTTGGACCAAAAGGTCAAGAGGCAAAATGACAGGTCATCTTTCACCCAAATGGCTTTTATCAAGGCTTCTACTGTTTGTTTAGTAAGGTTTGCAAAGGTAGAGTACAAATTACAGCGGCAGTGACTGTCACTATACGAACAAAGGAAAGAATTTTATAGTTTTCAAATAATCCTCACCACTCCAGCTAAGGGCTCCTTCATGCTAATGCTGGGCATAAACTAAAACATTCAAGGTAGCAACCAGTTACTTTCTGATTCTCTTTATTAGGGAGACAAGGAAGCACACTACCTAATGGTGAAGTAAAAGAAAAAAGACCTTCAAAAGCAGAAACTTTGCCTGTAGCAATTAATGAAAGGAAGAATCTTCTCGGTTCCATGAGTATTCAGCAGGTCAGACTTCAGTGAGGTGAGCCTAAGACAATACTCAGATTCATCTCCAGGTTTCACACTTACGCATTCCTTTCTCAGCAATCACTAGTATTATCAGAGTCGCAGAGGGATTTGGGAAACACGCTCCCCTAAATCCAAAAGCATGAGGCCAACACAGTGCTAATGATGATCCCTCCTCGCCTATCCCCATGGCAGCCAACAACGGCTGGGCTGGGATCTCTACTACAGCAATCAGCACCACGAAACCAGGGAATTGTAATGCTCCGTTTCGTCTGGCTTACATCTCTTCGTGGATCATGCTCGTAGCTGAAGGCAGCACTTACCCTAGTTCCTATGCCATTTGTGGTGATCTTTGGTTCTATCTCAAAATGTCTATGAAATTCAGCCAAAAGGTAATGTTCACATAGTTTGTGTACTTTTTACTGGTACTCCCGCAGTTATTTCCTATCCTCCAGAACAGAGAATAAGTTCACCTTATTAGATACTCTTTAAAAACTACTCATTACATGAAGTAATAAGTTTTCACATCAGCATTTAATAGAATGCTTTCTTGTGTTGCTAATAGGTGGGAAATTAGTGAAAAGGTGAACTGGTTAATTATAAAGGGTATTAACAGCCAAAATGAGTCATATGAACCTTATGCAATTGAGTATTGCTATTACATTAAATAATTCAGACTAAAACAGACATATTGAGACCTCATAAAACCTTTCTTTATGATATTCTATTATAAGATTGTCGACCCAGAGGAATCTGAAAATTTGTTGCAAGTTTCAGACTAAACTGAATCCCAACTTTATTTTCCTCTCTGTGCCTGTAATTTATATACACATCAGCTTAAAATAAAATAAAAAAATAAAAAATTAAGTAATGACTAGAGAACTCTGTTACCCTACCAAAGACTTTCTCTTCATGTCTTTATAATTTCTGAACACATAAAACTGGGGTTTGCTCTAGGCTCAAAATACTTGAAAAAAAACTACAGGGCTGTAAGAGATTTTCACTCATTAATTAGTTAGATTCTTGGTTATACTCTATGTGAACAGAACAGAAATGTTAACAGTCTCCATCATACACCATCCTTTCTTCTTTTTTTTTAACATTCCAGAAGCATTACAGGTGCAAGTTGCTCAAGTAATTTTTATATCAAAATACATTAAAACCTATTGGCCATCTTCTTGAAACTTCTGATGCTTTCTATCACACTAAATAGAGGAATTCTCCCAGTATTGCTGGGCACAGCAAGGAGACTGACCACCTTTGAAGTTTTGGGAAAAAGGATATCTCTGATTTTCTGAGTCCTCCGTTAGCAGCTTGAGGTCCAGGGTGCAGCTTTGGATTAGCTCATCCAGTTTTTTCTCTTCCTGAGTCAGTTCCGTCACCTCCTTTGTGAGGCCTTGACGCTGTGCCAGCATGCCACCATCCTCTGACAGACTGCAGCCCCTACAGATATAAAAAAGGAAGACACCCTTTCAGCATTTGTAAAATTTGGCCCTATACTATGGAAAAGGGGAGAGGCAGGATGCGACAGTAAAAATCAAGTTCTTAGTGCTTTCTCTCCAAACCCACCCATAGCGAATCAACAGAAACTATGCTTTCCAGAAAAAAGCATCTTTTTGTCATGACAACATATTTTGGAACTGCCACCAAGACGGAGAAGTTGAGTATTTCTAAGCACTTTCAAAATCTTTTTTCTAAACACTCACTAAAAAAAGCTGAGGAAGGCGGTAGGTAGAGATGGATACCTGAAAACCTACTCCACCTGCAGAAGTGAATGAGTCAATCCAGTATTCAGACAGGTTTCTAATTTCCATGACAAATGCTTTTTATACACTTTCTTAACAGAAAAAGAAAACTTTATCCTAGTGGAAGGCATTTCAGATGACTCCTTGGAGCAAAGTGTTAGAATGGAAAGTGGGAGAAGAAAAACACTGCTGCACTGTGACAGTGAAATCAGCCAGCAGGGATGGAAAAGGATAATGAATACTTACATCCACTGAATGTTGTTTTTGGATTTTTTCTTAATGAGATGGATGCCTTCCAGTACATTGGTGATATCATAAATCCTCCTTTTTTGCACCTTGAGGACCTCTGCTGCTCTGTTCAAATCTAAGACCCCATCGGGAGACTGGCTCAGCAACTGAATGAACTTCTTTGTAAGAAGGCCAAGTGATGTATCATACCGAGTCTTTTCTGAAGGAGATTTTGGAGCTTGGAAAGAAAACAAAACAAAGCAAAAAGTTAAATCAGTTTTTCTCTGGTTTCGGTTCTGAAAGCAGCATCCAGAAATGAAAGGATATATATTACAGATACGTCTTTCATTTTTACTAAAGAAATCTCTCAAACCTCTGCGTTAAAACACAACTTACCACTACATATTTATTTGTATTTCAAGATGTACTTTTCCAAAAGTCACAGGTACATGAGCAAACATATATATTTTTTAAATGCAAATATTTCCATTAGTTCGACAGATACATATAGCAATATTCTACTTAGGCTTTCACTATGTGAATTTGTAATAGTATTTTTTAGTATGTAATTATCCTGGTACCAAAACCAAAAAAAACCCCCTATGACTCTCCTTTATCAGGCTGATAGCCAGCTTTCATCAGGGTTTGATTTCCCCCCCTTCTAAATTAGAAGTCAGCAAGCGTCTTGGACCTTACTGGGCAACTCATGGTTTCCATGCACAAAGGCAGCATCTATATACTTTTAAACTTTTAAATACTTGGATTGGAATGATTTCTAATTCTAAATGTTTTAGGCCTTTCTGTCAAAGTAAATGAGCCACCATTATTACAAGTCTGCTGGGCTGGTATTATGAAGGATGGATTTTAGGCTGATCTGGTGATCTTCATGTTTTCAAGCATTGGGTCACACATTAAAGTGCACAAGTCAGTCAAAACTGAAATCCTACCTGAGAGTGAACCTTTAGACTACACTGAAATATTTTGAAGAATATGATGGCTTTTCCATGAAAACCAAGACATTGCATGTTTGCAAAGAGAACCAGCTAGCTGTATTTCCTTCTTGGGTAGATTCAAGGCTTATTTACACTAGGAAATGGAAGAAGATTCATAGAAAGGCTTGGGTTGGAAACAATCTTCAAGATCATCCAGTTCCAACTCCCCTGCCATAGGCAGGGACACCTTCCACTACACCTAGGGTTTGGCTCAGAGCCCCATCCTGCCGAGCTTGGAAAACACTTCCAGGAGGGCATCCACAGCTCTCTGGCAACCTGTTCCAGTGTCTCACCATCCTGTGAGTAAAGAATTTCTTCCTAACATCTAATCTAAATCTCATTCACATCCACACGTGATCTTGTGGATTTATAGTAGAGTGGTTGCTTTGTTTGTTTTTCTTTGGGGTTTGGAATAGAGTAAGAGGATCAGAGTGATAAGGGCAAGAGGCTACTTGACCCCCACCTTAAATGGCACGCATCATGTTCTTTGTACAGCCTTATCCACACTGCAGCAGCATCCTGTGCACCAAACAGTACTGAATTTCTATGAGAATCCACTTCAATTTAATATAGACTTCATTTAGTTTAATGAAGTGCACTTTAATTAAAACAACTGTGGTTGTTTAACTTCTTCGCTTTAACGCTGTACCTTCAACTAATTTCACTTTTCCTATTTGCCTCAATAGAAACAAGTAGACTGGTGAGGAGGGACAAATATGTACCCCTTTGCGTTTCTTGCTCTCCAATCACTACCACTGCTGCCCCAGTCCTCTCCTTTCCCTATTTGCCTCCCTCTGCCAGCCTAATTCTCCTGCTGAAATCCTCCAAACAAGATAGCAAGGTTACAGCCCCCAGCTCCTGCTGCAAGAAACCCACTGCCCAAGGCAATGCAGATATGAAAAAATTAGTACTTAGAGCAACCAGGCAGCAGGAGTAATATGTCCAGTCATATTGCAGGGAGAGAAGGCAGCTCAGAGCTCAAAAAGAGCATTTATTGTACCATGCTGCTGAGGCGCAGCTACCACTCTTTCCAAATACCTGCCCACGGAAAGAAGCCCTGGCAACCAGCTGCTGTAACTCCATCAGGGAAGGAGGAGGCTGGCCTGATGAGCCTTGCCTAATAACTGTGTTTGATCCCATCATAATACCTTCATTTTTCAGCATCTGCCTCTCTAAGCATCCCAATATCATGTCCTTGGCTGAAGAGAAGGCCCTGGGTGGAGAGGATGCAGGCTGCCCAGCAGACAGAGGGATAGACCTGGAAGCCAGGAGCCTCTGCAGCCTCAGCAGCTCTGCAGCAATCTCTGCATGCTGCAAACTTGTTGTCCATTGCCTGCTGTGGAGTTGTATGCATGTCCAGGTGAGAAGAGCAATGAACACACTCTCTAAGCTTGGTAATGCAGCCTGCTGTATTGGTTTGCTCCAATGTCAAGCTAGTAAAATAAAAAACTCTGTGCTGTACAGCATGGTATAAGTTCTCTTACTTTTTGGACTATCTGGACTTCTTGTTGCAGCTCTTCCTTTCCCCTTTGGAGTCTTTAGTCCTTCCGCAAGATACTGGTGGCCGCTTTCTCCTAGCTCCAGCCTTCGTTTTGCCTGTTAAAAAAAACAATTCTTTTTTAAATTTATGGACAGTTAAGAAGTGTATTTCACTTTATCAAACACAATATTGGGGCTATAGGAAAGGCAGACAGCAGTGACCTTTTCGCAGCAAGGTATCAGGACAGGTTCATAGCTCATATGCATCACAATGGAATCCGAATATTTACTGGAATCCTAAGGTGGACTTAAATATGTCACTCTCAAAGGCTAGGTTGATAAGGCTTTTATTGGAAAATTCAACAATTTTTTTTTTAATTTGAAAAGCTGAGTGACAGTTGCATGGTGTATTTCAGTCTAGTTCGGACCTTCTTAAATAGGTATGAAAGATTTTGACTCTCACTTGAAAACATTTTAGTTGAGAAAAAACCATGACAATCAATTTCTCAAGCACACACATGTATGAACCCACAAAGCTACATATCTTTTGAAAAACACCTTATATCCATCTAAGTTTGTGCACAGGTAGTATTAATGAAAGTTATGTTTTTCCTTCACCATTTGAAAGGATGGTTTTGAGAGGACCGATGAACTTTCCATCAATGAAATACAAGACACGACATCAAAAGCAGCATTGAACAAATCTTCTCCTCTGCCTCTCAACAACTGTTGTCCTTATTGAAAGCACAATCACTACATTTATTTCCCATTAACTAGCATGTGCATTAAAGCTGCCTACATAAAAGCAAGGTGGAGCAAAAGTACTGCCAGAAAGATGATGCCTGAAAATCAGCTAAATGTTGCATTCAGCTCAAAGGAAAGCTGTGTACATCTTGAATAATGAAAAGAATTATGAAACTGTTAAACCATGCAACACACAGACAAACTGCAATGTTCCTAGACAGAAACACAATATACTATCTTTGGAAACAATTCTATACCCTTCCATGCCACTCAGGTTACTGAAATGAAATCTGGGGATACTTGTTATCCTAACAATAGAAAGAACATTACCTGGAAGACAGAGAAAGAAGAAGAAAAAGAAGTTTTGTCTCTCTAATCAAGTTTAGACAAATAACTGCTTCTAAAGAATGTTGTTTATTCAGTTAGGCAGAGTAATTCAGAGTAACTCACGGTACTTTATTTGCTTGTTTTTTAGACTCACCCCAAAGGGTTGGATAATATTCTGCTCCCCAGTGAACCAAGACAAAATAATACATTCTGCTAGGGAGTTGCATACAGATATTTCTGTATTGTGGATTTGTCTTACACATTTTGCTTTAGGTCTGTGACCAAGAGAAAGCTCTAAATAAATTAATTTATATGAATTTGTTTATGGATAGCTAACTAACATCTTTGTATTAAACTCCACTTGCAAACCTCAAACTTATTAAAAGGCAAGTTAAAGCACATGAAACTTGTACAAGCCCATGGTGTAACAGCATGTGCAGAGCACTCAAGCCACTCTTCCCTACATTTTGTGCGAAGGGGCACAAAATTCATTGGTGACAGAGCAAAACTGAACTGCATCCTCCTAACCAACATAGGCACTGCACTCCCAGCAGACCACTGGTGGCAGCTTCCAAAGGCCTGAAACACCTCTGCTCTGCTCAGCTCTGTAACCCAAGGACACAGATTTTAGAAAGGTCAACTGTTAACAAAAGCATCCAGCTAATATGTTTAGCCAATGTAATTGGATTAAATTAAGATTACAGCTATTCCACAGGGAGAAATACATTTCACACTTTTCTAAGTAAGTGTTTTTCCACCCTGAGAACTATAAGAGAAAAGGAAGGAGGGGAGAAGAGGGAACAATTCAGGGCGTGGGAAGACTAGGCTAAAGGGATACAATTAAAGATAAAAGAGAATCTCAAAACCAGGTGTGAGAAGGAGGGGTAGTGCTTAAGACTTAAAATCCAGAGATTTGTAGCAGCTCTCTCCATCAGAAGAAAAACTTAGGTTTGGACTATACATCAAAACTTTTTGTCTCAACTTGTTTGCAAGACACAAACAACAGTATTTTGCCTCTGCTTTTGTGGTTAAAGACTTATAAGTTTCTCCCATGAACTTCAAATAATCAGAGAGAACACAAAGCAGCATCCATTGGCTGCACACAGCAGCACAAGCCTGTCTACATGTGCTGGGGTTACTACAAACAACATACTCTTGTCAATCTCACCAGCATACTGTACCTGTGGACAGTGTGGGACTAGTGACTGGTTTCTGGAAAAATACCAAATGACAGAGAGAGTGCTACAAGATAGTAGTTTTTCAGGGTCCGAAGCATGCAGAAAGCCTGAGAGAGGCACAGAGCAAAATATTTTAGAGGGGTTTAAAAGATCTTGATTACCAACAGGCAATTTTAGCAAACTCTGAGGAATGCTTAATATCAGTCCAGATGTTACACGTCACTCAGCAAGTGCTCTCTTCCCCTTCCTGTTTTACAAACTACATAACTGATAAGACGCAGGACTGAAATGGTGTATTCTCTCAATTTCTTCTTCCCTGAATTACAGACCAAAAATTTTCTTGTGCCTTTGTCTTTGCAGGATCCTGGGTGACTCACAGTTTCTCTCTCCCATCTCCAAAATTATTCATAGTGCTTTCCCATATCAGGCTTCCCTTCAGGAAGCTCGAGATCTGTGCTCAGCAAAATCAGTGACCCTTTTAAAAAATATCTTGTATAACTTATTTCTATAGTGCTAGAGCACTATATTCATTATTTGCACTATTTGTACCAACTAGTATTATTTGTCTTTATTGCATTGTTCAATCAATCATAGCATGCACAATCACCTGACACAATACGTGGTACTGGCTAAAAAGTAAAAAGCCAAAGGATACCAGCACAAAGCATCCCAATGACAGGGAGAGATAGGAAGCATAGGGAGTAAGAACTTCTCAGAGACATGAAATCTGAGTGCAACAAATGGAAGTCTGATTCCTCAGGGTGACTGTGAAAGGATACAAAACACGAAGGGCAATGACACTGGCAAAGCCACAAAGTGATACATCCAGTAAGAGACATAAAAGTAACAGGAAAGCATCCCACTGAGCTGAACCAGACACCTCCCTAACACCTTGGTAAAGAAGTAAAAACTGTGGCATTGTTTAACTTAAGTTTCTCTTCCAATAGTATGAACAATCCCTAATATAGATACAACAGATCCACTGTTCAGTGCAGACCACCAAAAACTGGTGGCATCTTGACTCCTATGCAGTTTTGCCCTTTTAGCTTCAATCCTTTTTCAAAAAAAAAGAGACTCAGATAGCTACCACAATTAACATCAGAGGCAAACCCACAAGAATATCTTCATAAAAATACTTGTCTATATAGGAAAATAGTTTAAAAACTCCTAGGATAAGCTAAGTATTTTCAAGTAGGCAGGACCTGATGCAATTCACTTTACAATACTCAGTCTCAGGGATTAAGTTTTAAGAGGATGTTGGAGGCAGATATGCTTGCAGAGGAATAGAAAAGGCACAAATGCAGTTTTTATTAATTGAAAAAAAAGGGTAGAAAAGGTGCAAATGGGAAATTATAGCCCATTCCTCTTAATGGGCTGTTTTGACTTCATGACTACCTGGGTCTAACAGGTTGCTGACCACCTCTTCTGCGGTCTTCCTTCATCCCTGTGCTCTCCCTGCTACCCTGGTGCAGGCAGCACCTGATCAATGCGTCCTCATCAGTCCCCCCAAAAAGCTGGTTGAAGAGGTCACAACCAGCAGTAACTTAGTCCCCCTCCAAAACAGAAGTGAGTTTTCTGCCGGGTTATCCCTTGTGGGTGAGGTGTCTGCACTGAGAACTGCTGAGCAGAAGCGGTGTGACACCGCCCCACGCCCCTTGGGGCATCAGCTTGGCATTTGAGTGGCTTCACTTTCACGTCACACAGCAATCAACTTCACTTCTCAGGGAAAGAAACCGGCGGCAATTAGAAGGAAAAAAATAGACAAGTATGTGCTAAGCATTAGGTAACAGCCGGCACAAGGTTTTGTCAAGATAGCAGAGAGCACAGTTCTGTGGTGAGGCAGACAGCATGTTTTTGAAGACTGCATCATGTCCAACCAAAACATCATTTTCTACAAGAACTATATTTCTGAGCTTGAGGGGAGCAGTAAAACACCCTCTAATTCTTTCCAGTGATAAAAATCATGGAGCATAACACTAAAATTTTTCCTGTTAGATGTGTCTCAGCTTTATTACTGAATGCAAGTTAGTTGCACTGTTTGCAAGAGACATACCTAAGAAAAATTGCATTACCTGGGCTACTTTTTCAGAATTCTTTGTCTGAAATACTCCTGCACCCATTATGCTTTAGCAAGCATGTAAAACTTGATAGAAGAATGATCTGAGTTGGGCATATTCTATTACCCCCAACCCCAAAATTTAAGAACACCCGGAAAAGTGCAGTCAGAACATTTTCATTACAAACACGAAGAGCCAAATTCCATTTCAAATTAGTGTCACAGCTCTTGGGCCTGCCCAGGCTCTGCACATCCCATCTCCTTGGAGGTCCCATTCAGGAAAGAGACACATCTAAGTCCCCTGCTCCCCTAGCAGCCATTCAAGGTATATTAGAGGAGCAGCAGTCTGATTTAAATACAAAAGGACAAAAGTTGAACTCAGAATGAGAGCGAAAGTGCCCTGGGACAAAGCCTGCTGAGATGGGGACAGAAGATAAAATAACTTATTCCAAACAAAGATGGGATGAAGAGCTGAAAAGAAACTCCAGTTTAGGGTTGACTGGGCAGGAAAAACAGGAAGACTGGAAATGACAAAGCATGGCAAGGAATAAATTGTTTATATTAAATGATAGCTGATAGTGAATTAAGCAGCAAGTCAGAGAAATGTGTCTTAGGGCTCAGCTGTGGGTGTCTCAGGGCAAGGACTAAGATGGGCAAGTTAAGCAAGGGATGATGACTAAGCCTGGAGTAGTCTCTAGAAGATATTACAATTGCTAGGGGCAGATAAAATGGCAGCTTTTCTGTATGCCACGACAACGCTGATATTACTGGGGAGGGGATGCAAGCCTTTCCAGGCAGCACAGATAAATTTTGACCGCAGTGAGGAAGCCATAGCATAGATGCTTTACCCATCCGCACATATTCTCCACAGGCTTTCAACCACATTTTCTAAATTAAGCAGTCACTTAAAAATATAATTTATAAGCTGAAGTTCTGGAGGCACGAACTCTAGAAAGCTGTTCCAGAGGTCATGAGTTGCAGAGAAGAAAGAAAACATCTTAAAGGAAAGGGCAAATTAAACTTGAGCTTGATGAGGAAGGAAAACAAGAGAAGAAGCAAAGGAAAAAAGACACCTTGGGGTGAATGCACAGAAATATTCATACACTAAGGAAACGTCTCCAGTGAACGAGGTGATACAGGCTGTGCATTTAGAACATACTCAAATGAACAAACCCTGGTATGTGGAGAGCCCTGAGTGCCTGCCAGAGGGCTGCACCCAGCTGAGGGCATGGCAAACAAGACTGCTACCGCCAGGAGAGACTGAAAAATAGGGAGAGGTGCAGAGAGGAAAGCAGAGGAGCTCTCAGAAAGGAAGAGGTTGAGCTCTGCTGGTCAGCTCACAGGTAAAGAAACACCTGAGGTCAGCAAAAAGATGCAAGAGGACTACCAGAGCTCCTGTCTTCGGACTCTACTGACAACTCATTTCATACCTACCTCCTCATAGCTCAACAGAAATAAGTCTGCAGTTCAAACTCCTGGAAGGGAGAGGAAATTCAGTTTTCCACAAAGAAATATTTACCCCAGTGGTCTACACATGGATACTAATAATTTGTACCATACTACCCCAGGTTTCAGTAGTTAATTCTGACAGTATAAAACATTTAAAAGGAGGTTAAAGAAAAGAATAGGAAGATAAAGAAAGAGCTGGGAATTAAACAACTCATATGTAAAAGACAATAAACTAAGTATGTCCTTAAAAGGAGAGTTCAAAAAGTTCTCTCAACTCTTCCCAAAAATATAACTTCTTTGTCAGAAGTAGGCATTCCCATACAGAGGAACAAGCGGAACAAGACCAGGAATGTCAGTTTAATGAAAACGTGACCTCAAAATTCAGTTTTACACATAGCCCATTCATTAGACTGAGGTAAAAGAATATGAAAAGATACATAAAAATAGTGCCTTGAAAATTGAATACATTGTAAAACCAACACAAGGTAGAAAAGGAGTCTGAAATAATAGCTACTTATTCACCAGGATTGTTAGTTGAGTGACAAGCAGTTCATATTTAAAGTAAAATTTAAAGAATCATTTTAAAGCAAATGAAAACACAGCTTATAGAAATCATCCTGATCAACCTACTCCAACACAAAAGCCTCAAATTTTTTTCACACAAAACAGCAACTGTATTAAAAAAGGATCAAAAAATCCTTTCTATTATAGGAATTTCTGTTTCCTACACTATCACCTTATTTTTCAGCTTATTATAGTTTTAACTGAGGGAAATTCTTCTCTAGGTCTTACTTTGAAATTATTAATTCAGCTATTAATTGGCAAATCAGAGCTC